>NC_073258.2:65156500-65487000 GCF_029289425.2 Pan paniscus
ATAAGAGGTCTGGTACTAGAGAGGGTTCTGGGGGTGGAGGTCCTGAAAGAAGAAACAGAGATTTTGGGAAACATGGAGCCTTGGGAGTGTGTTAGTTTTCCCGGGCTGCCCTAATGAAGTATCACAAACCGGATGGCTTAAAACAACAGCAAATCGTTTTGTCCCAGTTCTCCCAGAAGCTCAAAATCAAGGTGTTGGCAGAGCTGGTTCCTTTTCTAGGCTCTGAGGGAAAACCCACTGCGTGCCTCTCTCCTCGGCAGTCCTTGACTCCTAGTTGCATCGTTCCAGTCTCCGGCTCCGGCTTCACATGGCTGTCTTCCTGCTGTATCTCAAATCTCCCTCTGCTTTCTCTTCTAAGGACACCAGTCATTGGATTTAGGGCCCACCCTAAATCCAGGATGATCTCATCCCAAGAGCTTTAACTTAATTACATCTGCAAAGACTCTATTTCCAATTAAGGTCACATTCACAGATACAGGGTAGGGGGATGGTTAGGACTTGAACATATAATCTGGGGGGATTCTATTCAACCCACTGTGGGAGATATCTCCATGGAGGGGCTGTTGGTGTATGACCTAATAGTTCCATCTGCAGGGCTCAGGTGTTACCTCCTCTAGGGACCTTGCTTCTTTTGTGCCCTGCAGCACCTGTGCCTGCCGCCATCACTGCCCATATTCCTTCAGCTAACATTTATTGAGTGTGTGCTTTACACCAGGCACCAAGCTGGTGCCAAATTTAGCACATAAAAATACAAGACGGCTGGGCATGGTGGCTCATGCCTGTAATCCCAGCACTTTGGGAGGCCAAGGCGAGGGCATCACTTGAGATCAGGAGTTTGAGACCAGCCTGACCAACATGGTGAAGCCTCGTCTCTACTAAAAATACAAAAATTAGCCAGGTGTGGTGGTGCACGCCTGTAATCCCAGCTACTCGGGAGGCTGAGGCAGGAGAATAGCTTGAACTTGGCAGGGGGAGGTTGCAGTGGGCCAGGATGGTGCCACTGCACTCCAGCCTGGAGACAGAACAAGACTCTCTCTCAAATTATTTTATTTTATTATTTTATTTTATTTTTTTCCTCCCAGGTTCAAGCGATTCTCCTGCCTCATCCTCCTGAGTAGCTGGGATTACAGATGCCCACCACCACGCCCGGCTAATTTTTGTATTTTTAGTAGAGACAGGGTTTCACCATGTTGGCCAGGCTGGTCTTGAACTCTTGACCTCATGTGATCCACGTGCCTCAGCCTCCCAAAGTGCTGGGATTACAGGCGTGAGCCACTGTGCCTGGCCAGTTAAATTTAAATTTCAGATAAATGGTAGTCGGGCGTGGTGGTGCGCAGCTGTAATCCTACCAACTTGGGAGGCTGAGGCAGGAGAATCACTTAAACCCGGGAGGCAGAGGTTGCAGTGAGTCGAGATCGTGCCACTGCACTGCACTCCAGCAGAGTGCTACAGAGTGAGACCCTGTCTAAAAAATAAATAAATACAACAGAAAATAAATTTCAGATAAACAGTGAGTTTCAGTTTGTCCCACTTATGGAATCTGGCAACCCTAACAGCAGAAAGGCACAGTCCCCCACTGCAGGGAGCACAGGATGCCACATGGAGCAGCGGCCCTGGCCAAGCGGGCAGGGGTGGAACAACCATACAGAGTTTAGAGCCGCAGAAGGCCTTTAACTGACCAACAAGATGTGGGTTTTAGAAAAACAGGGGTGTGTGGTGTCACAGGAGCCAAGGGAAGAACAGTGTTTCAAGGAAGAGGGAGGGAATAACAGAGCTACATGTTGCAGGAAGGGCCGGAAAGATGAGGCTGAGACAGGGAAGCACAGTTGGAGTTAGCAAAACTGCTGGCGGCACCAGGAGGGAGGCGTAGGTTGCAGGGGACAGCAGCCAAGCTGCAGGGGTTGAGGAGTGAGAGGAATGAGAAGCTAAGGAAGGAGACACAGGGTAGGCTGTTGCCTCTACAAGCTTTGTGTGTGTGTGTGTGTGTGTGTGTGTGTGTGTGTGTTTGTTGTTGTTGTTTTTGTCACCCAGGCTGCAGTGCAGTGGCGAGATCTCGGCTCGCTGCAACCTCCGCCTCCTGGGTTCAAGTGATTCTCCTGCCTCAGCCTCCCGAGTAGCTGGGATTACAAGTGTGCGTCACCACTCCTGGCTAATTTTTTTTGTATTTTTGGTAGAGGTGGGGTTTTGCCGTGTTGTCCAGGTGGTCTCAAACTCCTGACCTCAAGTGATCACCTGCCTCAGCCTCCTAAAGTGCTGGGATTATAGGCGTGAGCCACCACCCCCGGCCTCCACAAGCTTTTGAGTAGGGAAGAGAGGCCCCCTAGGGCGGGCAGGAGCCAGGAAGGAGCACAAGCGAAGGAGGCCTGGGGAAAGAGGTTCACAGCTGGGAGGGACCCTGAGGGGCCTTAGCGTTTGACACTTTAGGTGGACCTGGCCTTGGGTGGCAGGAGGAGAAGTGTAAATTCAGATTCTTCTGGGGAAGTCCGGGGACTCTCAGCTGCCCACTCATCACACAGTGCGATGACTGCCCTCCCCAAACGTGCTCTCCTTCTCTGGCAGGAGCTGTCTCCCAAGCTGTTCCTCCGCACAGAAGGCAAAGCGGAGCACATGGCGGCCCCCGTGCCTTGGCTGAATGAAGGAGTGAATGAATACTTGGGAGCGGCTGAGGGCCATAGAGGGAGAAGAGGGCAAAGCCTGGAGGTTGGGAGTGGCTGTGTCTGAGGCATAGGGAGGAAGAGGCGGCGGAGGAGGGAGGAGCCAGGGAGTCCAGGGGCCTGGGAGAGATGAGGGAGACAGAGTCCCTTGCCAGAGAGGTCAGAGCCAAGTGTGGAGAAGGGGTGCTTCAGCCCCCTGCGTGGGGGTTGGAGAGAAGGGTAAATGAGGCAGCATAGAAAGCCTGGTCAATGTGGGTGCGGCGGGAGGGATGCGATGCCAGGGAGGGGAGAAGGGGATACATACTTTTTTTTTTTTTTTTGAGAGAGTGTCTTGCTCTATTGCCCAGGCTGGAGTGCGGTGGTGCAATATTGGCTCACTGCAACCTCCGCCTGTAGGGTTCAAGCGATTCTCCTGCCTCAGCCTCCCAGGTAGCTGGGACTACAGGTGTGCGTCACTACGCCTGGCTAATTTTTTTTTTTTTTTTTTTAGATGGAGTCTCGCTCTGTTGCCCAGGCTGGAGTGCGGTGGTGCGATCTCTGCTCACTGCAACCTCTGCCTCCCAGGTTCAAGCAATTCTCTGCCTCAGCCTCCTGAGTAGCCGGGATTACAGGCGCCCGCCACCAGGCCGGGCTAATTTTTGTATTTTTAGTAGAGACGGGGTTTCACCTTTTTTTTTTTTTGAGATGGAGTCTCCCTCTATTGCCCAGGCTGGAGTGCAGTGGCTCAATCTTGGCCCACTGCAACCTCTGCCTTTTGGGTTCAAGCGATTCTCCTGCTTCAGCCTCCTGAGTAGCTGGGACTATAGGCACCTGCCACCAGGCCCAGCTACTTTTTGTATTTTTAGTAGAGATGGGATTTCACCATATTGGCCAGGCTAGTCTCGAATCCACCCTCGTGATCCACCAGCCTCGGCCTCCCAAAGTGCTGAGATTACAGGCATGAGCCACTGCGCCTGGCCTAACTTTTATATTTTTGGTAGAGACGGGGTTTCACCATGTTGCCCAGGCTGGTCTCAAACTCCTGGCCTCAGGCAATCCACCTTCCTCAGCCTCCCAAAGTGCTGGGATTACAGGTGTGAGCCACCGCGTCTGGCCACTTTGATATACTTTTGTATGGGTGTATGGGGTTCCATTCCTGCCCCAGGCCTTGCCATCCATCCCATCTTATTTAATTCTCACAACCACCCCTAGAAGAAGATTTTACTGAAGATGAAGATGATTGCTACTGGTGGTCTCACTTTACAAATAAGGAAACTGAGTCTCAGAGATAGTAGGCAGGTTGCCTAAAGTCACAAGGCCAACAAGTAGCAGAAAGGAAATTTAAACACAGGTTGGTCCAACTCCAGAGCAGGCTCTGTCCACCACCCCACAAGAACAAGGAAGCCCTGAGCAGGAGAGATGGCCCATAATCAGAGCAGGCCTCAGACAGAAGGATGCTGCCTTGGGGCAGAAATAGGGCACTGGGCCTTTTCGGGCCTCTTGGGTGGCCTGGATGATGTCACCTCCCCCAAGGACTACTGGGCTCACCTCCCAGGCCTTGCCTGGTTTCCAGCAAATTCCAGCAGGCTGGGGGAGCAGGGAGCAAACCCAAGAGTGGGGCATGGCAGAAGGGACAGGGCACAGGGGATGGTGGTGGCAGTCATCTGTGCACTGAAACAGCTGACCATGAAGTTCCCTGTAGGTAAGGAGACCAGAAAAACCAAAACACAGTGGGGACTGTGCCGAGGTGGGGGTGGAGTCTCATCCCCCACCTTATCCACTCCCTCACACTGCCCTGGCTCTGCAAATCCTTTTCTGTCAGTTGAAATTTCCTTGCCTAGGCTGGGTGCGGTGGCTCACGCCTGTAATCCCAACACTTTGGGAGGCTGTGGCAGGCGGATCATGAGGTCAGGAGTTCGAGACCAGCCTGACCAATATGGTGAAACCCTGTCTCTACTAAAGATACAAAAATTAGCCAGACACAGTGGCACATGCCTATAGTCCCAGCTACTCAGGAGGCTGAGGCAGGATAATCGCTGAACCCGGGAGGGGAGGTTGCAGTGAGCCGATATTGCACCACTGCACTCCAGCCTGGGCATCAGAGCGAGACTCCGTCTCAAAAAAGACAAGAAAAGAAAAGAAATTTATAGGCCGGGCATGGTGGCTCATGCCTGTAATCCCAGCACTTTGGGAGGCTGAGGCGGGTGGATCACGAGATCAGGAGTTCAATACCAGCCTGGCCAAGATGGTGAAACCCTGTCTCTACTAAAAATACAAAAACATTAGCCGGGCATGGTGGCGGGTGCCTGTAATCCCAGCTACTGGGAAGGCTGAGGCAGAGAATTGCTTGAACCCAGGAGACGGAGGTTGCAGTGAGCCGAGATTGTGCCACTGCACTGCACTCCAGCCTGGCGACAGAGCGAGACTCTGTCTCAAAAAAAAAAAAAAAAAAAAGAAATTTCCTTGCCTCCTCTTCCTTCTTCAAAGATAAGCTTGGATATCCCCTCTTCCCAGCTGGCTACCCTCCTCCCACTCTCAGCTCCCTCTCCTGGTCCCTAGAGGGCTGGCAACCACAACAAATTTCCTGACCACACAATAGGGCTGTCAGGCCAAAGATTCACTCATTCCAGTCTAACTGCATTCCCTCCACGGCCTCATCCAGTCTCACAGCTTTTTTTTTCTTCTTTTTGTGGTAGAGACAGGGTCTCGCTATGTTGCACAAGCTGGTCTTGAGCTCCTGAGCTCAAGGGACCCGTCTACCTCGGCCTCCCAAAGTGCTGGGATTACAGGCGTGAGCCACCACACTCGGCCTCAGTCTCACAGTTTTATTAATTTATTTATTTTAAATAATCAAATTTGATTTTGTCTTTTCTATTTATTATTATTATTATTATTATTATTATTATTGAGAGGGAGTCTCGTTCTGTTACCCAGGCTGAAGTGCAGTGGCGCAGTCTCAGCTCACTGCAACCTCCGCCTCCTGGGTTCAACCGATTCTCCTGCCTCAGTCTCCCGAGTAGCTGAGATTACAGGTGCCTGCCACCATGGCCAGCTAAGGTTTTTTTGTACTTTAGTAGAGACGGGGTTTTACCATGTTGGTCAGACTGGTTTCAAACTCCTGACCTCAAACGATCTGTCTGCCTCAGCCTCCCTAAGTGTTGGGATTACAGGCGTGAGCCACCATGCCCGGCCAGTCTCACAGCTTTAAATATTATCTATTCGCCGACTGTGCTGAAATTGTTATCTCCAGCGTGGACCCCTCTCCTGAGCTCAACTCTGACTACCCCACGTCTCCACCAGAACGTCTAAAAAGCACTCAGACCTGATGTGGCCAAAACAGAATCCTGATCTTCCCTATACTCAAGCCAGCTCCTTTCAAAGTCATCCACATCTTAATTGAAGCCACTCCATTTTTCTAGCAGCTCAGGCTAAAAACCATGAAGGTAGCTTGGCTCTGATCCTTCCTTCACACCCCACACAAAATCTGCAAGTCCTGTAGGCTCTACCTTCAATGCCCTTCTCCCACCTCTGCCGCTGCTCAACCATGGAGCCTTCATCTGTTGCCTTGATTATAGCAGTGGCCTCTGGACTGTCCTTCTTTTTTTTTTTTTTTTTTTTTTTGAGACAGAGTCTTGCTCTGTCACCCAGACTGGAGTGCAGTGGCCTGATCTCGGCTCACTGCAAACTTCGTCTCCCATGTTCAAGCAATTCTCCTGCCTCAGCCTCTCGAGTAGCTGGGATTATAGGCACCTGCCATCACGCCTGGCTAGTTTTTGTATTTTTAGTGGAGATGGGGTTTCACTATGTTGGCCAGGCTGGTCTCAAACTCCTGACCTCAAGTGATCTGCCTGTCTCAGCCTCCCAAAGTGCAGGGATTACAGGCATGAGCCACCACCTTGCCCAGCCTGGACTGTCCTTCCTTTGACCTTGTCCCTACATTCTCATCTCAACCCAGAAGCCAGGGTGGTTCTAGGACCTCCTCTGCCTGCAATGCCCTTTCCCCAGACGTCCTCATTACTTGCTCCCTCACCTTCAGATCTTGACTCAAGTATCACCTCATGTTTGCCTTTCCTGAGCATCCTAGTTAAAACTATAAATCTCTCTCTCTTTTTTTTTTTTTTGAGATGGAGTTTCATTCTTGTTGCCCAGGCTGGAGTACGACGGTACGATCTTGGCTCACTGCAACCTTTGACTCCCCAGTTAAAGTGATTCTCCTGCTTCAGCCTCCCGAGTAGCTGGGATTACAGGCATGTGCCACCACACCCAGCTAATTTTGTATTTTTAGTAGAGACGGGGTTTCTCCATGTTGGTCAGGCTAGTCTTGAACTCCTGACCTCAGGTAATCCTCCCGCCTTGGCCTCCCAAAGTGCTGGGATTACAGTCGTGAGCCACCGTGCCCGGCCTTTTTTATTTATTTATTTTATTTTATTTTTCGAGACAGAGTCTCGCTCTGTTGCCCAGGCTGGAGTGCAGTGGCACGATCCTGGCTCACTGCAAGCTCCGCCTTCCGGTTCATGCCATTCTCCTGCCTCAGTCTCCCGAGTAGCTGGGACTACAGGCGCCTGCCACCATGCCCGGCTAATTTTTTTTTATTTTTAGTAGAGATGGGGTTTCATGGTGTTAGCCAGGATGGTCTCGATCTCCTGACCTCGTGATCTGCCTGCCTCGGCCTCCCAAAGTGCTGGGATTACAAGTGTGAGCCACTGCGCCGAGCTTTTATTTATTTATTTATTTTTTGAGACCGAGTCTGGCTCTGTTACCCAGGCTGGAGTTCAGTGGCGCTATCGGCTCACTGCAACCTTCACCTCCCGGGCTCAAGCAATCCTCTAACCTCAGCCTCCAGAGTAGCTGGGACCACAAGTACACGCCACCACGCCTGGCTAATTTTTTTTTATTTTTAAATTTTTTTGCAGAGACAGGATCTTACTCTGTTGCCCAGGCTGGTCTCAAAGTCGTGAGCTCAAGCAGTCCGCCCATCTCAGCCTCCTAAAGTGTTGGGATTACAGGTGTGAGGCACTGCGCCAGGCCACAACTATAAATCTTGACCTTCCCTGTGCTCTCTCCCTGCTTTTTCTTCCTTCTAGAGCCTGTATCATTTTTTTTTGTTTGAGACTCTCTCTGTCGCCCAGGCTGGAGTGCAGTGGCACAATCTCGGCTCACTGCAAGCTCCGCCTACCGGGTTCACGCCATTCTCCTGCCTCAGCCTCCCGAGTAGCTGGGACTACAGGTGCCCGCCACCCTGCCCGGCTAATTTTTTGTATTTTTTTAGTAGAGACGGGGTTTCGCTGTGTTAGCCAGGATGGTCTCGATCTCCTGACCTCGTGATCCGCCCGCCTCTACCTCCCAAAGTGCTGGGATTACAGGCGTGAGCCACCGCGCCCGGCCGAGCCTGTATCATTTAACTTACTATGTATATTACCTATTTATTTCATCTATTATCGGTCTCCTCCTTCTAGGATACAAGGGTGGTGCCTATTCTGTTTCTTATTGTTGTTTTCCTTGCTGCTTGGAACAGTGCCTAGCATACAGTAGGCACTGGATAAATGTTGTTGAGGCCACCACTGTACTGAGCACTAAAGTTGGAATAATGAGGCTAAGCACAGTGGCTGACGCCTGTAATCCTAGCACTTTGGGAGGCCAAAGTGGGAGGATCGCTTGGGCCCAGGAATTTGGGACCAGTCTGTGTAACACAGTGAGACCCCATCTCAACAAAAAATAAATAAAAATTGAGCTGCGTATGGTAGTGCACACCTGTAGTCCCAGCTACTCAGGAGGCTGAGGCGGGAGGATCGCTTGAGCCCAGGAGGTCGAGGCTGCAGTGAGCTGTGATTGCACCACTGCACTCCAGCCTGGGCGACCGCGAGACCCTGTCTCTTAAAAAAACAAAAAGATGGAATAATGAGCAAAACCTGAAAAAGTCCATGAAGCTTAAGTGTTGGGCAGCATTTCACTAATTTTCGTGTCGAAGCATTTCACTAATTTTCGCTCCCTACCTGGGGAGCACTAGGAAGTGAAGACTCTGGCTCCACCCCTGGAGATTCTGGGGGAGGTTGGCAGGGGTGTGCACACTGCGGAAGCGCCCCCGGCGGTTTGGATTCGGGTCACGTGCGGGTCACTCCGGTGTGCTGGGGATGGGTTGAAATTAAAACTTTCCGGGATGCCTGGTGTTCACGCTAACAGCACTATCCACTCTCTCCTAAACAGTGCTTACGTGCCCGTCTCCCCTCTAAACCCTGAGGTGTGGCGCTGAGATGGCACCTCGCTCCTCTCTGTGCCCCCTGGGCTCAGCACCGCGTAGATGCGAGTTAATTTTTATTGAGATCGTGAATGAATGAGGGGGAATGAATGGTTAGAAGACGAATGAATGAGTAACAGGACTCTAGTTAGAAAAGGAATTTCAAGAGTCAAGATCTGGAAGGTGGGAAAGTTTCCAAAGACTTCCGCTACGCGCGCTAGGGCTCTGGAGGGGCAGGTACTTTAGAGGTCGAGACGCGATTGGCCGCCTGGGAAGGTGGCTGTGCCGCCGGCTGCTACGCGCGGGGCCAAGGAGTCGCTGGCCGCAGGGGAGGTGCTGCCAACCACCCGGCCCCCAGCGGCGCGCGACTCCTGGGTGAGCAGCCAGGCCTGGCGCCGCCGTTGCCATAGTTACAGACGCAGCCCTGCGAGGGGGCGGGCTCTGGCCGCACGTCATTCCCGGCGCGACGCTCCTCCGCGCTCCCGCCTCCTCCTGGTCGGAGACCCTCGGCCAGCCTAGCGGGCGCTCCACCTGCGCGCCGGCTCCCCGCTCTCCTACGCCGGTTCTGCGCCGGCGCGGTACGAGGGCGCGCGGGGGGGGGGGGGGGGGCTGCGAGGCGCATGCGCGTTGCAGGGTCCGCCGCTCTGCTGCCGCCGCTGTTGCTGCCGCCGCCGTTGCCGCCTCCCTGCCGGCAAGTGTGTGAAGAAGAAGCTGAGCGTTGTCGCCGCCGCTATGGGGGTGAGTGAGGCAGAGAGAGGAGATGGGAGGTCCAGGGGCGCTCCTCGCTACCCTCGCCCCCTTTGTTCTTAAACCCCCCTCTCACGTGACCCCGACCCCCTCCAGCCTCACGTGACCCCTGACCCCCACATGACCCGACTCCCCCATTCTAAGGGTCCCTACGCTAGGCCTAGCCCGGGAATCCTCTGGAGAGCCCCTGGTCCGGGGCCCCACCCCCTCGGCGCCCCCAGCGTCACGCCCGCCCCTTCCTGCTTCGCGGACCCGTTACCGGCCTCCCCACCCCCGTCCCCCGCGGGGACCCTGGGGTTAGCTTCCCGCTCCCCCAGGGTCACTCATCACCTGGCTGTCACCAGCTTTGTCGCTTTTTCACATCCGAGGTCAACCCTGGCTTGGAGGGAATTGAGGCCCAGAGAAAAGAAGGCGCCTAGCCAAGGTCATATTGTCGGGGGCGTCAGACCCCACCTTGGGCCTCCCGAATCCCAGTCCACTGCGCTTCCCGTTACTCGAGTCTCAGCGAAGCCGGTTCCCCTACACTCTTTCGAAACCTCTCCACCAGGTTCCTGCTGCTCCTGATAAACACAGCCTTCCTTTCCCATAGACTCCTGCCTTCGACGCCTCCTGGTTGCAATGAAATGGTTCTTATGACCGCTTGGGTTGTTAGGGGTTTTGGTAGTGCAGGTGTTTTTTGCAAGGGGAGGGCTGTGCAGGTGTGCGGGGAAGATGCGGGGAGGCGGGGGCGGCGGCCCAGCCGCGGATGGATATTGACCACTTGTTCCGTGCCGGCAGCCTGGAGGTGCATTTTAGTTTACTTTCCCGGGATATAGGGTAGGGCAGAAGTTATTTGCAAGTTTCTGTGCGTTCACCTTACTAAGTCTTAATTACAGCAGTATCAGTCACCCTCCTAAAAAGATAACGCTTTTCCTAGTATTGGCTGTATTCTTTTTTTTTTTTTTTTTTTGATGTGGAGTTTTGCTCTTGTCGCCGAAGCTGGAGTGCAATGGCGCGATCTCGGCTCACTGCATCCTCCTTCTCCTGGGTTCAAGCGGTTCTCCTGCCTCAGCCTCCCCAGCAGCTGGGATTACAGGCGCCCGCTACCATGCCCGGCTCATTTTTGTATTTTTAGTAGAGACAGGGTTTCACCATGTTGGCCAGGCTGGTCTCGAACTCCTGACCTCGTGATTCCCCCGCCTAGGCCTCCCAAAGTGCTGGGATTACAGGCGTGAGCCACCACACAGGCCTATATTAGTATTTACATGGAATTTCCATCACCTTAAGGGAACCCTGACTTTGGAGCCCGAGGAACCTCACTTCCAGCCCCGTCTTCGCTGCTGGTGGTATAATAGTGTGCCAGTGAGTTGGCCTTTATGTGTTTGAATTTCCTCACCTCTGTAATTGGGATGCTGATACCTCCCCCTTAGGGTAGTAGTGAAGATTAAGTGAGATAATGGATGTAGATTGCTAAGGAGGTGTCTCCTAAGTGGTGGCTGTTATTTTTGTCTGTATCCTCAGCCTTAACTTTACTGATCTAAAATGGATTTGTGCTATTTTTAACCCATTGGGTTTGTCCCTACTGTTGTTAACCTAGTTTTTTTTTCCCCTCACTCCACTATTTATCGACTGAACAAATCAACTTATTAGACAAAAATAGTTGTCTAATCCGTGTCAAAACAGTCATCGTGTTTTAACAAATAGTTTTGGGTATTACGTACTTCATATGTAGAAAACCAAGTCTAGAGACCTTAGGCATATTTAACCTAAATTTTGGTGAAAGGTCCTAGACACAGCCATTGTTGAAACTAAATGAAACCTGTGTCACTTAGTAACTGTCTAACCAGAAGCAGCCACTGCGGATTAAGCAGAAAACAAGAAGTGTAACATGCCGTTCTAGTTCAACACTTCCTCGTTGGTTGGATTGAAATAGCAGGCCCTCAACACCATAAGACAGGGTTAAGGAAAAAAGAAATATGCCCCAGAGATTCTGTGATCCTTGCTTCCTTTAGGGCCTCAATCTTATACTTTACAGATGTGTTTCTCACATGAGACCCTACAAAGTCTCTTCTGGCCTAAAATTCACAGTAACAGAGAGACTTGAATTCTCCTCCCTGAAACAGCTGGAACCGTCTCATCACCCTCATTCCACAACTGTGGGTGCTGGGGAAGTCATCATTCCTTGTAGTTACCCTGTGGCAGAGCCTGGCCTCAGGCTGAGTGAGGCTTCAGATGGAGTGCTTTCTCTTCAGTTGCCACACACGTGTCCTAGTTGCCACACTTGTGTCATCTTTCAGGAGTTAGAATTTATATTTCTCTTGCTTCACCAAAAACAGGTTCTTTTTGGATATTGGATAGTATATGGGGTGGAGACATTGATACTGAAAATCTAAGAGATGCCAAATTCTTTTTCTGAAAAGTGGCTCCTCCTCCCATCTGGATGTTTCTTTTCTTTTCTTTTCCTTTTTTTTTAGACGGAGTTGTGCTCTTTTTGCCCAGGCTGGAGTGCAGTGGCACAATCTCAGCTCACTGCAATCTCTGCCTCCCAGGCTCAAGTGATTCTCCTGCCTCAGCCTCCCGAGTAGCTGGAAGTACAGGTATTAACCATCATGCCTGGCTACTTTTTTCTGTTTTTAGTAGAGACAGGGTTTCACCATGTTGGCTAGGCTGGTCTTGAACTCCTGACCTCAGGTAATCCACCCACCTCCGCCTCCCAAAGTGCTGGGGTTATAGGCATGAGCCACCGCGCCCAGCCTGGGTGTGTTTTTTTTTAATTTGTCTTTATGACACCTTCCAGTCGTAGAACTGTGTGTGGAGTTACTTTTTCAATGGGAATAGTAAGGGGAAGAGTTTTACACTGCACATGGAAACATTTATGTAACACTTTATAACAAAAAATGCCATATACATGTGATTGTGACATGGTGGAAGGAGCATGAGTTTAGGGTTCAAACGTGGATTTGGATCTTGGATGATTCATTCAGCAGATGTGAACTGAGTATCTGCTGTTTGGTGAGCACTGGGTGAACATAGCCAGATAAAGCGGATCTACCCTCACCTCATGGGGAGAGTCGGAGGGAGTGGGAGGAAGAGACCGCTTTGAGAACTCTCCTCACCGCCTCTGTGACCCTGCAAGTTCCTTAAACTCTCTGTGCCTCAGGTTTCTCATCAAAGAAGTAGTCACACCTACCATGCTGGGTTGTGAAAAGTAAAATAGATCACCTTTATTAAAGCACCGGCAGAAGATCTGAGGGAGGTCTTTGTAAACAGAAGTCCCCTCCTGCGACTGTTGGTGTAGACATTGCGAGCCCCATTTTATGGAGAAGAAAACTGAGAGAGAAATTTTGAGCAACTTGCTGAAAAGAGCTTAAGTAACTTGCCTGAAGTCACGCAGCTAGTAAGTGAAAGAGCTGAGAATCAAATCCAGGTCTTTTGATTCAAAATCCCGCACTCTCTTTTTTTGTACAAAGCTCCCTTGGAAAAGACACTTAACCACAATGAGCTTTACTGTTCACTGTGCTTATTATCCATTTTAATTAGGAGCATTTTCCTGTGTCCCTGTAGGACAGCCTTACCTCCACAAGGCAGGGGCAAAGCTAATTGGAACAGTAGGAGACCACTTTTCCTAGTGCGGCCCCTCCCTGCCTGTCTGGCCCAGCTGGCTGCACCCTGCCTTCTGCCCCATGGGCAGGCAGCGGAGCTCGTAAGGGGTTCTTGAGTTATTGCGGTCTCAGGCCATGGCAGCTCCAGGCCTTGCTCTGAGGATTGCCAGGTCTACATGAATGAGCCCACAAATCTACTAGAGGCCCGGCTGGCCCTCCTGCTGCTTGTTCTTGGGAATTACTGCTCATGCTTAGAAGTGAGATGGAGGGAACCCAGGCTTCAGTGCTTTCTGGGTTCTGGGCGTTACCCTTGCCCTCCAGCACCTTTGATCCCTGAGCCCTGTATAAGAGAACAAGCATGTAGGGTGGAGTAAGGGAGCTTGTACCTGCACTGAAGGTGTGCTGGCTTCTAACCTGCCCTTACAGCTCCAAGAGGCCAACCTTTGTACCCCCATCTTCATGGAGATGGAGTTGCTTTCATAAGTCATTCTGGGGGTGTCAGGAAGAGCATAGGCCCAATCTGATTGACGCCAAAGCTCATGCTCTTCTGCCCCATGGTGCAGCCCTGGACACCTTCCATCCGACGCTTCTCTGTCCCTCACCTCTGCCTCAGTGCAGAGGGTAGAGTGTATAGCGGCACTGTGTTGGCACGCTGTTACCAAACCAGCCAGGCAATGAGAAAGGAGTTGCCGAGTGGTTGCTGAGGGCTTCTGAAGCCCAGGCCTTATCGTGGCAGGGTGCAAGAATCTTTGTTGATGACCAAGTGGAAGTCCACTATGCAGGACATAGGCGCCTCAGTAGGGGACAGTGTGGCCAGTGGAACAAACATGATCTGCAGCCCATCCCTGGGATTGAGTCTCCCCTCTGCCCTTTATTCACTGCAGAACTGAGTGGTCACATTGTCTCTTCAAGCCTCAGTTTCCTATTGTGTAAAGGGAAGTGATAGTTTCTGCCCTGATAATTGAAAGCATAACCTAGGCCGGGTGTGGTGGCTCACACCTGTAATCCCAGCACTTTGGGAGGCCAAGACAGGAGGATTGCTTGAGCCCAGGAGTTTGAGACTAGCCTGGGCAACATAGTGAGACTCCCCCATCTCTAAAAAAAATAAAGAAAAAAAAAGAAACATAATGTTTGTAAAGGTACTTTGCAAGCCTTATCTCTGTGTTGTCTTGAAATCTAAATTTCCAGAGAAAAAGATGAATGCTCTAAACCTGTCCATGGTAGAGGGAGGCTAGTTCTGTTCCAGGAGTCCAGCCTTATGAAGACAGTCCATTCTCTATTTTGTTCCTTCCTCTAGGGAGGTAAGATATGAGATCTTGCCTGTGTTCCACAGCGCTCAGCCATGAGATAATTAATAGCTGGTGTTGGTAGAGTTTGTGGCTATAAGAACAATCCCTGTGAGTTCCTGGTATCTGAACTCCTTTCTTCTTGGTTGATTAAAGTAGGAGGTAAGCAGTGTCATTCCTTGGAAAATAGTGGGTAGAACTGATTCTGAGAACTTCCCCAGCATCTGGTTTTTCAACTCATGCAGAAGGTTAATCGCTCTGAGTGTCCTTTCCTGGGGCCAGTCCGTGTCAGGGCTAGATGTAATTGGGAGTTGTCAAACCTCTCCAGAGAGCTCAGGGAAAGGAGGGGTGTTGGGGGGGAGGTGTCAAAAGAGGCTGCTCTATTGGTAAAAAGCAGAGCCAACTTACCAGTGCCTTTGGGATGCCTTCTGGGGACCAGCTGGGTGGTGCATGCACTCTGCATGCCTGTGCTCTCTTGTTGTCCTGGGGAGAGAGAATGAGAATAGCCTTTTATTGAACACATACTATATTAACCCTCATAAGGACCCTCAGTCATCAAGCCAGGGGAGGCTCAGAGAAGTGCTGTGCCTCGTCCTAGCACTGCAGAGGGTGGAGAGCAGGAAGAGGCTTTGGACAGCCCTGGCGCAGTGGCTCACGCCTGTAATCCCAGCACTTTGTGAGGCTGAGGCAGGCGGATTACTTGAGGTCAGGAGTTAGTGACCAGCCTGGCCAACTTGGTGAAACCCCGTCACTACTAAAAATACAAAAATTAGCTGGACATGGTGGTGCGCGCCTGTAATCCCAGCTACTTGGGAGGCTGAGGCAGGAGAATCGCTTGAACCCAGGAGGCAGAGGCTGCCGTGAACCGAGATCTCACCACTGCATTCCAGCTTGGGTGATAGAGTGAGACTCCATCTCAAAAAAAAAAAAAAAAGAAGAGAAAAAAGGAGGTTTTGGATGAGGCCTGCCAGGTGTCAGAGCCTGGCTCTTGCCATGTGTTACCTGGCTTTTCACAATAGGGTGAGCGGGTCTTAGGCCTGAGAGAATCTCACGTCGGCCTCAAAACAGGACCTGATCTAGGAGCAGCTGTGGGCAATTTGCCATTCGCTGCTCTATGCCAGGAGAATCACCACTTGCTGCTCCTCTGCTGCCCCGCTGCTGACTGTGTGCCTGCAGCTTCGTCTTGCTGGCCATGTGTCATCTGTGTCCTGAGGTGAACCCTTTGGGCCCCTGCCCTCTGCCCTGTCACTGGGTGTGCCCTGTCACTCGTTGGCCTTAACTGAGCAGGGCTTCTGGGAATGGCTCTGTGTCCTTGAGTCTGAACACGGTGGCCCCCACTTGAAATGAGACCCGGCTCCCACAGGAGCTGTGGCCAACCAGATCTTTGTCTCCCAAAGCTGGAAGACACCGAAAAGGCTTTGAATAAACTTAGGAACAGCCGTCAACGGCTACCTTAGATGCTGTCTCCTCCCTGAAGCGGTCTTCAGTGTGTCTAAAGTTGGGTGTTCCCTCCTTAGGAGGGAGCGGGTGAGTGAATATTTACTAAGTGCCTGCTGGGGGCTGGCCTGCTGCAGGCGTTGTCAGCTGTTTCGCTGGGTCCCCACAGTGTCTGTGTCAGGATGGCCAGTGCTCTTTCTGAAGGGAAGCTGAGAAGTCTGGTGACCTCTGAGGACTCCCCACTACAAAATGACCTGCTTGGGTCTTTCCGCCCCTCCAAATGTGTGGCAGCAGAGGTGGGAAATTTCTCACTGCTGGGCCAGGCCTGTGGATGCAGGGCCCTTCGATTCCTTAAAGGGAAAGTCAGTGCTTGATTGGCCACAGCCATTCCAGCTAACGTTGCTTTTCCCTGTTGCAGAGAAAGTCAAGCAAAGCCAAGGAGAAGAAGCAGAAGCGGTTGGAGGAGCGAGCAGCCATGGATGCCGTTTGTGCCAAAGTGGACGCTGCCAACAGGGTGATTCTCCCTTTCTTCCCAGTCCCTGCCTCCTGGGACTTCAGCTTGGTTTATAATTTGACTTATTTTGTCGCCACCCTGTGGCAGAATTGTGACACTACCCACCCACACCACCTCTGCCTCCTTGCTGTGCAGGGAACTGAGCTCATAGCTGTGTGTTGGAAGTTGGCGCCAGCAGTTGGCCCAGGTGTTTGGGAAAATGTGGATTCCAGTGAAGTGGCTGCCTCCCTGTGGATCTTCTTCCTTATGAATAGAGGAGGATCTAGATAATTTTTTTTTTCTTTTGTGTGAGACAGGGTCTGACTCTGTCATCCAGGCTGGAATGCAGTGGCACGATCTCGGCTCACTTCAACCTTGCAGCCTCTGCCGCCTGGGCCCAAGTGATCCTCCCACCTCAGCCTCTCAATTAGCTGGGACTATAGGTGCCCACCACCACACCCGGGTAATTTTTGTAGAGACGGGGTTTGGCCTTGTTGCCCAGGATGGTCTTGAACTCCTGAGCCCAAGCATTTCACCTGCCTTGGCCTCCCAAAGTGCTGGGATTACAGGCGCGAGCCACAGTGCCCAGCCCCTGCCTCCATTTAGTATCCCATTTTTTGGTCATTCTTTTAACCCACTCATAGTAAACACTCATTTATAAGGATGTGGCTCGGGGGCTTGATTTTCCATTTGGAGTTGTAACCAGGTAAAGTCAGTGTGCAGCAGATCAGGTAGCCTCTTCTTTGGGTTAGCTGTGCTGTGAGCAGGTTGTATGCCCACAGGCTAATGAGGTCTCCTCTTGCCCTGTCAGGTGATGCCAAACTTAACTCTCCTGGGCCTTTCCACCAAAGCCTTCCTCGCACATGTGACTTCAGAGCTAGGCAAATGGAGGGTTTTGGGAGGCTGCTCCTGGTTCTGAAGTTAGTCTCCCGTTGTGGGTCCCCACAGCATCCCACTCCAAGACAACAGCTCTTGGGATAGGATCTGCACCTCCGCCCCACTTGTCTGTGCTGTTCCTCTTTTCTTTCCCTCCACAGCTTGGAGACCCTCTGGAGGCTTTCCCAGTGTTCAAGAAATATGATAGAAACGGGTGAGTCACATTGAGCATTACCAACTGCTGTCTCCTTGAGTGTCTTCAGGAATTCCCTTTCCAGAGTAGGCTTCCTCAGACACAAATTTTCTCATTGTTCTTCATATTTACGAAAAAACAGGGCTGGGTGCGGTGGCTCACGCCTGTAATCCCAGCACTTTGGGAGACCGAGGTGGGTGGATCACATGAGGTCAGGAGTTCAAGACCAGCCTGGCTAACATAGTGAAACCCCATTTCTACTAAAAATACAAAAAATTAGCTGGCATGGTGGCGAGCGCCTGTAATCCCAGCTACTCGGGAGGCTGAGGCAGGAGAATCACTTGAACCCGGGGGGCAGAGGTTGCAGTGAGCCGAGATAGCACCATTGCACTCCAGCTTGGTTAACAAGAGTGAAACTCCATCTCAAAACAAAACAAAACAAAACAAAAGCAGAAACTGACTCGTGCCCTCTATTGATATAAAATCCCCCAGGTAGGGTGGCAGAAGAATCCATAAATGAGCAAAGATTGCACTTAATCTCAGACTGATGTCTCTTTAGATAAATTTTTCTTTTATTTTTTGAGATGGAGTCTTGCTCAGTCACCCAGGCTGGAGTGCAGTGACGCAATCTTGGCTCACTGCAACCTCCGCCTTCTGGGTTCAGCCGATTCTCCTGCCTCAGCCTCCCAAGTACCTGGGATTATAGGTGCGTGCCACCACACCTCACTAATTTTTGTGGGTTTTTTTTTTTTTTTTTTTTTGAGACGGAGTCTCACTCTGTCGTTCAGGCTGGAGTGCAGTGGTGCGATCTCGGCTCACTGCAACCTCTGCCAGGTTCAAGCAATTCTCTGTCTCAGCCTCTCAAATAGCTAGGATTACAGGCACCTGCCACCACGTCCAGCTAATTTTTGTATTTTTAGTAGAGTCAGGGTTTCACCATCTTGGCCAGGCTGGTCTTGAACTCCTGACCTCATGATCCACCTGTCTCAGCCTCCCAAAGTGTTGGGATTACAGGTGTGAGCCACTGCGCCCAGCTAATTTTTGTATTTTTAGTAGAGACGGGGTTTCACCATGTTGGCCAGGCTGGTCTCGAACTCCTGACCTCAACTGACCCACCTGCCTCAGCCACCCAAAGTGCTGGGATTACAGGTGTGAGCCACCGCGCCTGGCCTGATGTCTCTTCAGGACTGATTATTCTCTCTGCAAAGAATCATTGAGCTGAAACAAACTTGGAAAATTATCTAGGCTGACACTCACATTTAATGCATGGGAAACTGAGGCCCAGAGAGTCAAATGAGCTTTCTGAGTTCATGGAGTTTCCCCTGACAGCTGAGGGGCTTTTAATTTCCAATCTAGTGCTCTTTCCCTGAGTATACAGTATAATTGTTAAAAGCCAATTCCTGGCTATTTGGCCCTGAACAAATTACTTTTCTTCTTCTTTAAAAAGAAAAATATTTGCTGGGCGTGGTGGCTCACGCCTGTAATCTCAGCACTTTGGGAGGCCGAGGCGGGCGGATCACGAGGTCAGGAGATCGAGACCATCCTGGCTAACACGGTAAAACCCCGTCTCTACTAAAAATATAAAAAATTAGCCAGGCATGGTGGTGGGCGCCTGTAGTGTCAGCTACTCGGGAGGCTGAGGCAGGAGAATGGCGTGAACCCGGGAGGCGGAGCTTGCAGTGAGCCAAGATTGCGCCATTGCACTCCAGCCTGGGCAACAGAGCGAGACTCCATCTCAAAAAAATGTATATATTTTTTGGTAGCGAAGGGTCTTGCCTATGTTGCCCAGGCTGGTCTCAAACTGCTGTCCTCAAGTGATCCTCCCACCTCGGCCTCCTAAAGTGCTGTGCCCAGCTGACCCTGAACAAATTACTTAACCTTTCTGTTCCTCAATTTTCTAGTTAAAAATGGGCCTGGGCCAGGTGTGGTGGCTCATACCTGTAATCCCAGCACTTTGGGAGGCTGAGGTTGGAAGGATCGTTTGTGCCCAGGAGTCCAAGACCAGTCCTGGCGACATAGGAAGACCCTGTCTCTACAAAAAAAAATTTTTTTTAATTAGCTGGGCATGGTGGCACATGCCTGTATTCCCAGCTACTGAGAAGGCTGATGTGGGAGAATTGCTTGAGCCTGGGAGATGCAGGCTGCAGTGAGCCATGGTAGCAGCATTGCACTCTAGCCTGGGTGACAGCAAGATCCTGTCTCAAAACAAAACAAAAACACAAAAACCAAAAATGGTTCTAATAATAGTACCTTTCTCATGGAGTTGTCAGGAGGATAAGATGTAAAGTGTTAGTTCCTGCAGCATAATAAAAGCTAGATAAGTGTTTGCTGTTATTTTATTTTAAAATTTTATTTTAGATTCGCGGGGTACATGTGCAGATACACTGTGTAGTGGTGGGATTGGGCATCTAGTGTACCCATCACCCAAATAGTAATCATTGTACCCAATAGGTAAATTTTCAACCCTCACCCTGTTTGCTGTTACTATCACTGATCTAGTTAACTATAGGCTCTGGAGTGAAGGCCCCCTCACGTTTTTTTGTCGTTTTGGTTTCTAAAATAGGAAGTATAATCTGCCTTACCTGAGATGCTGTTGATGAGTTGTGCTTCGAGAATGTAACATTTTGGCTTGGTGATAAACTGGGGCTCTGGGGGATTGAATTGTAGCTGGGCTTCTTAGTAACTCTACTTGGAGAAGTCACTCATATTCCTCAAGCCTCATTTTCTTACCTGTCAAATAGGATGATGATGCCAAACTTGCAAGTTTTTTTTTTTTTTTTTTTTTTTGAGGTGGTGTCTTGCTCTGTCACCCAGGCTGGAGTGCAGTGGCGCCATCTCGGCTCACTGCAAGCTCAACCTCCCGGATTCACGCCATTATCCTGCCTCAGCCTCCCGAGTAACTGGGACTACAGGCACCCGCCACCACGCCCGGCTAATTTTTTGTATTTTTAGTAGAGATGGGGTTTCACCGTGTTAGCCAGGATGGTCTCGATCTCCTGACCTTGTGATCCGCCCGCCTCGGCCTCCCAAAGTGCTGGGATTACAGGTGTGAGCCACCGTGCCCAGCCAAACTTGGAAGGTTTTTTTTAAGGAAGAAAGAGAATATATGCAGCTCAGTAAGTAGCAGCTGGTATGAGGTTTTTTTTGTTGTTTTTTTTTTTTTGAGACAGAGTCTCGCTCTGTGCCTAGGCTGGAGTGCAGTGGCACGATCTCGGCTCACTGCAGCCTCCGCCTCCTGGGTTCAAGTGATTCTCCTGCCTCTACCTCCTGAGTAGCTGGGACTGCAAGTACATGACATCACGCCCTGCTAATTTTTGTATTTTTAGTAAAGACGGAGTTTCGCCATGTTGGCCAGGCTGGTCCCGAACTCCTGACCTCAGGTGATCCACCTGCCTCAACCTCCCGAAGTGCTGGGATTACAGGCGTGAGCCACTGTGCCCGGCCTCATAGTGTTTTCATATTCCATATTCCCATTGACTTCCAGAAATATGGAATAGCTCCAAAACAGGCATTGCCAGCCAAGTCTGGGCTCCTCTGGTGCCTTGAATTTTGTGTGGTTCCTGTGGTTGTGATTTTACTTTCATGTACTTTAATGGAGAATTCGTACCTGCAGGTGAGCTTTGGACATTTTATAGTTAAGATAGGTGCAGTGCTGTGTTTGGGCAGCTGTGATGGCTAAGTGGGTGATAAAGGAAGATGCTTCAGGGGCAGGGAGTTCTGAATTCATAAGGCTGAGTGTGGTGTGCCAGTCAGTAGAGGTGATGGGATTCCAGTGCGTACATCCTCTGGGGGTTGTATCAAAGGTCACTGAAAGGTATTGATATGGGAGCTCTTTAAAGGCTTAGAGTTTGCTGACTCTAGTCCTTTCAGAATGTAGTGCTATCTAGGGAATGTGATTTCACAGATCAGTCAAGGAGTTTAACTGTTTTTTACTTAAATTTCATTTAGAAACAGATACCTTAGCACTTACGGCATTTGTGGGTTTAGAAAAACAGTGTTGGGCTGAAGCCTGCTTCACCCGTTTTTTTTGTTTGTTTGTTTGTTTGTTTGGAGACAGAGTTTCGCTCTCACTGCCCAGGCTGTAGTGCAATGGCACGATCTTGGCTCACTGCAACCTCCGCCTCCCAGGTTCAAGCGATTCTCCTGCCTCAGCCTCCCGAGTAGCTGGGATTACAGGCACCCACCACCATGCCCAGCTAATTTTTTTGTAGTTTTAGTACAGACGGGATTTCACCATGTTGGTCAGGCTAGTCTCGAACTCCTGACCTCAGGTGATCCATATGCCTTGGCATCCCAAAGTGCTGGGATTACAGGTGTGAGCCACCATTCCTGCCTCAATCTGTTTGATCAGCTGAGAGTATCCCCCCTGCTCAAATGAGGCAGGCAGGACTCCTGGGGCGGGGTGGGGCGTGTTGAGCCGTAGTCTTCTCGAAGGACCTAGGGTCACCCAGTGGTTTTGAAGGCGCAATTGGTAGATAAGAGGAATGGGGTCCCATGGGAGCCTAGTGAGGAGTCAGCTCAGAAATTACAGCAACAGGAAAAATGCCTAAGGGCAGGAACTAAATAACGGAAGACATGAGTGTTTATAACAAAGTACAGAAGAGACAGAAAAGGTAGAAAAAGAATAAAGAGAGAGCAGAGAGGGACAAGAAGTTTACAAAGTGCCGAGGCAGATTAGGACAGCTTGGGGAGGCAGGAAACGGGCCTTGTGGTTGGGGGGTGGGCCGTGTGGCCACAGTTGTTAATCTCAGCCTGAAAGACTTTGTTCCTGCACCTTCTCTAGTCATGCTGGGGCAGATACAGGGTTGGCTTTTCTCTGTGCAGTAACTGAGACTGGGCCTTCCTCCCTGTGATTCTGAGGGAGGAAAAGCAGTGCCCTGGCAGGAGTGCTGTAACCAATTCCGTACACGTCCTGTCCTCTTCTCAGGTTGAATGTCTCCATTGAATGTAAGCGAGTGTCTGGACTGGAGCCAGCCACTGTGGATTGGGCCTTCGACCTGACCAAAACGAATATGCAAACCATGTAAGCTTGTCCTGACCAGGGGAGCCTAGTTCCTCTCGCAGCTTTCCCGTCTGACTGCTCCCAAATTCCCCAGGTATGAGCAGAGTGAGTGGGGCTGGAAGGACCGAGAGAAACGGGAGGAAATGACAGATGACCGAGCCTGGTACCTCATCGCGTGGGAAAACAGCTCCGTCCCTGTTGCCTTTTCTCACTTCCGGTTTGACGTGGAGTGTGGGGATGAAGTCCTGTACTGGTAGGAGCCATGGCTTGGGGGAGGTAGGGGAGAGAGACCCTGGTGATGGTCCAGGCACTCCAGCCAGGTGACAAAGCCCCTGGACCTACCTAGGTCTATGAGCTGCCAAGGACTGCAAGCTCCTCTGCCAGACCTTACAGCCTCTTCATGTCCCATCCTGCATGCTCACCTCTCTGCTTTCTTCACCTAGCTATGAAGTGCAGTTGGAAAGCAAGGTGCGGCGGAAAGGCCTGGGGAAGTTCCTCATACAGATCCTGCAGCTCATGGCCAACAGGTAAGGCCTCCCTTCTTAGGAGGCCCATATAGCACTCAGTTGGAAGGAGCTGTCACTGAGGCACTTGCCATTCTTTGAGCCTTGTTGGAGGAGGAGGCTCATAGGCATGTTTTGGGAGAAAGGTGTCTTAGAACCCTCTCAGTAAGATGCTCCCTGCCTTATTATGACTCCAGATTTTGTTTGTTTAGCTCAGTGCAGTGAACATCTTTTTTTTTTTTTTTTTTTGAGACAGAGTTTCACTCTTGTTGCCCGGGCTGGAGTGCAATGGCGCCATCTTGGCTCACTGCAGCCTCCACGTACCAGGTTTAAGCAATTCTTCTGCCTCAGCCTCCCAAGTGGCTGGGATTACAGGCGCGCACTGCCATGCCTGGCTAATTTTTGTATTTTTAGTAGAGACGGGGTTTCTCCATGTTAAGGCTGGTCTCGAACTCCTGACCTCAGGTGATCTACCTACCTCAGCCTCCCAAAGTGCTGGGATTACAGGCATGAGCCACCACACCTGGCCAGTGAGCATCTTTTGAGTTTCTAATCTCTGCCACCTTCTGTACCGAAGTAATGGTGCTACAGAGAGGAAGTGGGAAACATCCTTGCTCTGGAAGAAGCCAGTCTGGTCAGGGCCGATGCCTGTGCAGTCTGATCAGCCTGTGATGGGGGAAGCAGTGAGTGCTGTGTGGGGGTCCAAGACCTCCAGAGGCTAGAGGCCAAATTCAGGAACACTCGTGTGGGTGAAAGGGAGGTAACAGACAAAGGCAGAAAGGAAAGGAAGCATGACCTTAGTCTCTGTTTCTTTTCTTTTTTGAGACAGGGTCTCACCCTGTCACCCAGGCTGGAGTGCAGTGGTGTGATCATATCTCACTGCAGCCTCTACCTCCCAGGCTCAAGTGATCCTCCAGCCTCAGCCTCTGGAGTAGCTGGGACTAAAGGCACATGCCACTATACTGGGCTGATTTTTTTAAATTTTTAAATGTTTTGTAGAAATGGGGTCCCACTATGTTTTCCAGGCTGGTCTCTAACTCCTGGGCTCAAATGATCCTCCCACCTTTGCCCCTCAAAGTGCTGGGATTACAGGTGCATGCCACCATGCCTGGCCATGTTTCTCTTTCTAAAAGGCGTTTGCTCTGCTTTCTTCCAGCACACAGATGAAGAAGGTTATGTTAACAGTATTTAAACACAATCATGGTGCCTACCAGTTCTTCAGAGAAGCGTTGCAGTAAGGAGCTGGGTGTGGGCCCTTCTGGGTGGTAGGTGGGCCTGCCCAGGGCCATTTTTCTGGTCCTGGCCCCCACTCATTCTGATGCCTGAGCTCATGGTCCAGTGGTCCATGGGGGTTGAGGTTCAGGGAGATGGTATGGCAGTGCTCTCTGACTTGGTCCACTGTCCACCTCCTGCACCCTCATCCTAAGGGTCTCATCGGTGTGGCTGGTAGAAGAGTTCTCGGGCCAGGGAGGAAGGCACTCAGCTGCCTGCCACCAACCCTTTTCTCCTGCCTGCCTTGCAGATTTGAAATTGATGACTCTTCCCCCAGCATGTCCGGTTGCTGTGGGGAGGATTGCTCCTATGAGATCCTGAGCCGGAGGACCAAGTTTGGGGACAGCCATCACTCCCACGCGGGTGGGCACTGTGGTGGCTGCTGCCACTGAACTCTCAGAGCCACTTTCAAGTCACAATGCTCTCTCCTAAGGCCTTTCCTCTTTCCTGGTCTCACTGTTCACCGGGTGTCCTCAGAGCTGTGGCCTCCCCAGCCCTGCATGTGCCAGGCTGCGCCCTGAGAGCACAGAACCTTGGGGAGAAGTGGTATGAGCTGCTCCTCCTCTCCTAGGAGACCAGAGTGCTAGAAGGGAATGAAAGGGAGAGGGAAGAGTAGGTGGGGCCGGGCAGTGAAGCTCATCCTCCACAGTGGCTGCCTCCTCATTTGGCTCCTGGGGCCTGCAGTGGAGGTTCTCGCACCTCTGCAGCCCCTAGATTCCTGGCAACTTCCCCTCCCCTGACACATACACACTTGGACAAATGGAATGTTTATGTCCACCTTTATGAAAGTTCTGGAGTCCTGGGTCTGGGGTTTGCTGATCCCCAAAGAGGAACACACTGGGTGTAAGATCTGGGTGTAGAGGGCGGCTTCAGAGAGACTCACGCTTGCGCAGTTGGAATTGCTGTTAACGGAGACTGGGAAGATCTTTTGTGCCAAGATGCAGGGAAATGAAGAAAGCTCTTTCCAGCTGTTTTTATGGATTCATGGAGTGGGCTCATGTTGGGACCAGCTGACTCTGGGAGGAAGACTGCCTCTCCATCGCTGTCAGAGAGCCTGAAAGGACCAGGAATGAGGTGTTCTTGGGACCCGCCATGGGGATTGCTTCTCTAGGCTCCTGGATGTTGCTGCATTCTAAGCTTAACCTCCTGGTCTCATGGCAGTGACTTGAGCTTTTGATTCATAGAAGAAAGCCAGAGGTTCTGCTTGTTCTTGTCTGCCAGCCCTCATCGTTCTTTCTCCTCTGCCTCTCACCTCTACCCCAAATACCTCTGTTCTTAGTCTCAAGGGGAGAATAACATCAGGGAGCCCCTCATCTTCCCCAGAAGGACTTCTCGTTCCTCATGTAGTTAACTCCATTGATTTTCCTATCTTGGTGCTGATAGCTCTCTAAGGGTAGGGCACCCCTCCCCACCGCCACCCTCCCTCTTCAGAGAGCCCCCAGCCAGCAGCAGGCCCCTCTGCCTGCACTCCTCAGGCTTGCCCCTCGCTGCCTCAGTGAGGCACTAGTGCCACTGCCGTGGCCCAGCCGGGCCGTAGCTCAGGCTGCAGCAGAAATGCCTCTCAGTGGCCAACAGTTGCTTTTCTCTCTGGTGTCACCCTGTGGCAACAGGCTGGAGCAGGGGAAGGAGAAAGCCTTCCTCTTCTCTCATAGGATAGAAAGGCAGGCTCAGAACTAATGCTCATCCTGATCTCTAGGCCTTGTGCCTCTTCCAGGGAAGAAAAGCCAAATCCTTATCAAGGAAAAAGCACCTAACAGCTCCCTTTGGATATCCCTGAGCTCTGCTGTGGGGAGTATCATAAAGGTTCTAGCCTTCGTGAAGTTGTTCTCCTGGAGGTCTGTTGGTCCCTCTGACCTCAGCATCTGCTCACATCCCACCCTCTGCCCAACTCTGGCAGTCTCTCCTGGCAGATCTCCCCAGAGTGGTCCTTGCTTCTCACCTGGATTCCTGCTTGTGCAGGAGCCTGTGTACACAGGGCCTCCCTCACCCAGCCTGGCCCCTCTGCTGAGCACTTTGCGCTGCTCTTGATGGGCAGCAGTGGGACTGGGAACTCCTTAGAGAGGGCCTTGCAGCTTTACACTGGAATAAGTCTGCCTCTGCCTCTGCCTCACCCTGCTGGCTCCTGGTGGGTTTCATCCCAGGCAGAGTTGACATTGCTGGAGGGGTTTGGTGGACTCCTAAGAATCATGAAACCACAGGAGCATGTTTAGGAAGAGATTTTTCTCTGGTCCCTGTCTCTGAAAGGACACAGATGCTAAATATTTATTGTCTTAGATCATGGATTCCTGATACCTCTCACTCAAGGGGACCAAAAGGGACCCCCCGTGTTCATCCCTTGTAAGGTGAGTTCAGTCTATGTTGTCTCTTTCCAGTCACTGGATGCGTGGCACCAACTGGTCAACAGGTGCTTGGTGCCATACCCTGCTCACCCTAGTCTCTGCAGGCCATGTCCTGAAGGGTTCCTCAGGAGGTCGGGACTAGGGTGGGAGAGGCACTATCTGAGACCCGCAATAACTCGTTGGTCTTGAGCCCATTCATTTCCAAAACATCCATCTTTCTCCACTTCCCCCAGGTCTTGGTTTTGAGAAACAGCAGGCATGGCTGAGTGCGGTGGCTTACACCTGTAATCCCAGCACTTTGGGAGGCTGAGGCAGGCGGGTCACCTGAGGTCAGGAGTTCAAGACCAGCCTGGTCAACATGGCAAAAGCCCATCTCTACTAAAAAATACAAAAATTAGCCGGGCGTGGTTGTGGCCTGTAATCCCAGCTACTCGGGAGGCTGAGGCAGGAGACTCGCTTGAACCCAGGAGGTGGAGCTTGTGTTGAGCTGAGATCACGCCACTGCACTCCAGCCTAGGCGACAGAGTGAGACTCCATCTCAAAAAAAAAAAAAAAAAGAGAAACATAGCAGGCCTTTTGTACCAGGCTTTTTGTGTTTTGTTTGTTTGTTTGGAGCATGTTAAGATTTTTTTAAGATTTTTAAAATTTTAGTTATATCCACCCTATTTCAGGTTATTTTTGTTGGTGTCAAGTATGTATAGGACATGTGAATGGTTCTTTTTAATTTTTTTTTTCAGAGGAAATTTGGAAGATAATCTCCTTGATATATATATATATATATATATATATATATATATATATATATATTTTTTTTTTTTTTTTTTTTTTTTTTCTTTAGCAGCTTGTTATCACTGGAATCAAAGGGGAAAAGTGATCTCTTCTTGCATTGGTTGTATTTGTATGTCACAAATAAAAGACACTTTGTTCAGCTGCTGAGATGGCTTCCTGATGCTGGGGCACCATGGACAGCGTGGATCTGGGAAGCTCTGGACCCTGAGCCTGTCCCAACATTGGGCCCGAACATCAGGAGGTGCATAGCTATGATAGCTCCATGCTGGAGAAAAAACTCAGGCTGTCCGGGGCAAGCAGCCAGAGTTGGGAACAGAGACCAAATGTATGTGTTTGTGCCACTTCCCAGGAGTTCTGAGTAGAGGCCAAAGGTGTTCTGAAGGGCGCCTGCTTTGCATCCTGGAGAGAAAGTCCCAAGCCAGGCCTTGTGACATTTGAAATCTGTGTCCAAACGTAAATTCCAGTGCCCATGTGTGGGAGGTGAATAGACGAGAGTGCTTCTTTCCTCTTTGACTTCATTGGGTTACTCAAAATATTCTTTGTCTCTTAAGATTCCTGCCCTCTTCCATCCATTCACAGAAGACAAGGCTCCAAGGAAGGGGAGCTCATGTCAGGACTGCTGGGACAGGAGAGTTATGAGCTGGTGGAGGCTGTGACCCCCTAGTGTGACAGATGGAGCTGTGCAGGTTGTTCCCCAAGCAGGGCTCCTGCCAGCCCTGGCCCGGGGGAGCTGGAGCTCAGTACTTTCTGTGGACAGTGGAGGGGCTGCCCCATTGTACTCTGCTTGGTGGTCTGCATCTGCTGGAACGGGGAGCGGGAGACCCTGATCCACATGGAGTGTTCATGCCCTGGCAGAGCAAGCATCTGGGGAAAGAGGAGCCAGGGTCATACCTGTTCCGTGGGTCCCAGCCGTGGCATGTTGTGGCCTCTCCCCTGTGGGCAGGGGCACACCCGCAGGTGGTTTGTGCAGCTGTCTTACCTTTGAGGCCCAAAGAAAGGCAGCACAGCCCTTGGGAAGGGAGAGCAATTTGCCTGGCGAATCACATGGCCAGTTTCCCATGTGACAGAATTCTGCCCGTCAAGTTATTTGTTCCTTGAAGGCTGTGTTTTCATCCCAGGCAGAAACTTCTTGGAATGGCCATCCCCTTGCTGAAGGGTGAATGGCCACAGTTGGAGAGCTTGGGGCCATTCCTTCATCCCTGCCGGCTGAGTGCAGGGAGAGTTGAGGTCTGCACCCATTCCTCCTCCTTCTCCACCTTCACAATGGCCTGGGCCCTCCACAGTGGCTGCTTCAGTGAGGTGTGGTGTGACTTCTGGGGCTGCCCCATGCTGCTGCCACAGCTTCAGTGGGCAGGCGGAGCAAGAGGCACCACCGCTGAGCAGTAGACAGTCCAGAGCCTGGGCTGGACTGAAAGGGACTATGTCCCCAGGGGGAGGGACGCCACTCACCAGATGGTTTCTGCCGCCAGCTTTGAAGGTAGTTCAAACTAGGGGGCAAGCTTTTCTAGTTTTGGCTAGAATACTCCCTCCAAGTGCAGCAGAGGTTGTTCTATACCCCTGAGGACAGACGGGGTCTGGGGAGAGGGCATGTGTTGCTGTGGAGCCTGGTGAACTAATGTGGTGGTGTTACTACCAATCTAAGGATAAATGCCAGCGCCATGGCTCACGCCTAGAGCCCCAGCACTTTGGGAAGCTGAGGTGGGAGGATTGCTTTAGGCCAGGAGTTTGAGACCAGGCTGGGCAACATAGTGAGACCCTGTCTCTAAAAAAAATATGTTTTTTGATTAGTTGGGCCTGGTGGCAGGCACCTATAATCCCAGCTACTTGAGAGTCTGAGGCGGGAGGATTGCCTGAGCCTAGGAGTCTGAGGCTGCAGTGAGCCATGATTGTGCCACTGCACTCCAGCCTGAGTGACAGAGCAAACAAGACCCTGTTCTTAAAAAAAAAAAAAAAAAAAAAAATTGCAGTCATTGTGTCTTACGCCTGTAATCTCAGCACTTTGGGAGGCCTAGGCAGGCAGATCACTTGAGGCCAGAAGTTCGAGACCAACCTGGGCAACATGGTGAAGCCCTGTCTCTACTAAAAATAAAAAAATTAGGCTGGGCGCGGTGGCTCACTCCTGTAATCCCAGCACTTTGGGAGGCCGAGGCGGGTGGATCACGAGGTCAAGAGATCGAGACCATCCTGGCCAACAGGGTGAAATCCCGTCTTTACTAAAAACATAAAAATTAGCTGGGCTTGGTGGCGCATGCCTGTGTTCCCAGCTACTTGGGAGGCTGAGACAGGAGAATCGCTTGAACCTGGGAGGCGGAGGTTGCAGTGAGCCGAGATCAC
Source organism: Pan paniscus (assembly GCF_029289425.2). Classification (NCBI taxonomy): domain Eukaryota; kingdom Metazoa; phylum Chordata; class Mammalia; order Primates; family Hominidae; genus Pan; species Pan paniscus. The sequence goes on from NC_073258.2 coordinate 65,186,221, forward strand.
GCCATTGCGCTCCAGCCTGGTAACAGAGTGAGACTCCGTCTCAAAAAATTAGGTTGGACACAGTGGCTCACACCTGTAATCCCAGCCCTTTGGGAGGCTGAGGCAGGCAGATCACGAGGTGAAGAGATCGAGACCATCCTGGCCAACATGGTGAACCCGTCTCTACTAAAAATACAAAAATTAGCCAGGTGTGGTGGCACATGGTGGAGAATCGCTTGAACCCGGGAGGCGGAGGTTGCAGTGAGCCAAGATTGTGCCATTATACCCCAGCCTGGGCGAAGAAGCGAGACTCCATCTCAAAAAAAGAAAAAAAAATTAGCTTAGTGTGGTGATGTGTGCCTGTAATCGCAGCTACTTGGAAAGCAGAGGCTGCAGTGAGCCGAGATTGCCCCACTGCACTCCAGCCTGGGCGACAAAGCAAGACTCTCTCAAAAAGATAAATTGAGAGTGAAAAGTAACTTGCTCATGGGCCCAGTAGTAAATGGCAGAGCCAAGATTTGAACACAGCGTAGGAGGTATTATCCCCGTTTCACAGTTAGGTAACCTGCAGCTTGGGAAAGAAAAGACAGGAGCAAGCCAAGGACACCCACAGCTGTGTACCTGACTAGGTCCCTTCCCTCCCTATGCTGCCTTGCCCCACGGCGACTGTGAGAGGCCCAGCTTCTTCCTGAGCGGGAGCTATGGGCCCCAGAGGCCTCTCCTGCCCCACCTTGCTATTCCTGGTGCTGGGGACAAGGGTGGTGTCTCCTGCTTCTGGCCTGGAATGCCAGGGTATTATGCAGTGCTGCCCTGGACAGGATGTCGGTTTCTGTGATTCCATCTACGTTCCTGGATTCCTACTATGCTGAAGTGAGCAAAGAGAACCTTCAAACCTGTATTGGGGCTTTAGGAGTCTGCTGTGGGTTGTTTTCTTTGTTTGTTTGTTTTCTTGAGACAAGATCTCTGTCTCCCAGGCTGGAGTGCAGTGGCACAGTCAGCTCACTGCAGCCTCAACCTCCTGGGCTCAGGTGATCCTCCCACTTCAGCCTCCTGAGTAGCTGAGACTGCAGGCATACGCCATCACACCCAGCTAATTTTTGTATTTTTAGTAGAGACAAGGTTTCACCATGTTAGCCAGGCTGGTCTCAAACTCCTGAGCTCAGGTGATCCACCCACCTCGGCCTCCCAAAGTGCTGGGATTACAGGCGTGAGCTCCCAAGCCTGGCCCTGCTGTGGAGTGTTAATTCTATTAAGGTGAACATTTAATATTCCCTACGGACTGGCAGGGCTGGGGCTGAGGTCACATCATGTGGCGCTGGTGCTTAGTGCAGGCCACCCCAGTGCTGGAGGGAGGAGGCCCTGAGAAATGGGACCAGGCTGGGAGCCCCCTAAGGGGTGGAGGCTGTTTGACTCAGAGCAGGGCTTGGTAGGCCACAGCTGGGAGATCGGGAGCAGGGTGAGAGCCAGCTGTGGCTGATTTGGCTGTTGAAAGCCAGGCCCTGCACCTCTCTGGGGTCATGCTCTGATACAGGATGACTCTGTTGCAGCAGGTGAGGCTGACGGGTGGCCTGGACACTAGTGGCTCCTGTCCGGCTCCCTGGCCCTGAGCCCCTCAGTGGTGACAAAGGACTAGGCAGCCACGTCCACTGAGGATCGTAGTGAGGTCTCAAGCCGCCAAGTGCAGGCACTGTGGATGGCGTGGGGCAGCACATGCCCTTGAAGTTGGTCATGATGTGGAACTGCCCCCGTGCCTAGCTCGATGCCTGGCAGGTGGGCCACACGGGTGTCACGTGGGAGCTGTGGGGGGACCGCTCCTGTGGCGGCCCCTCTCCTGAATGTTGGATATATGGGATGGGGAAAGGTGGGGTATGTGGCTGGAGGGGTCCAGGGATGGGGCACTCAGGCTAGAGCCCTCTGAGGGTCCTGGCAGTGAGATTGGTGTCCAGGAACATGAAAAGGAGTGGGGACCTGCCCTAAGCTGATCAGGGGTCTAGAAGCAAGAGAGGCCCATGGGTATTGGAGCTATGAGCCCAGGCTAGGGGCTCAGAAGGCAGAGGGTCCTGGATGTGGTTCCAGCCTGGTAGGGGTGAGTCTGGGGGCCAGCCCATGATGGAGGGAAACGTGGCCTGAGAAGCCAGTCTTCACCAAGCTGGAGCCACCGTCCCACACGGGTGCAAATGCGGTGATCTCGCCCTTACCACACAGGGCCGCTGGCTGTGGACTGCGTTCCGGAAGGGGTTAACCACCACAGGCTCTCGGCAGGCCCGCCCAGCCCTCAGCTTGCACCCTTCCCTCCCGCTGCTGGAACCCTGGGGTGCCCCAGCCAGTACAGCTGTGCCTGCCTAGAGAGCAACCCCTCCACCCCCAACCCCGCCCCCGACAGCTGTGTCTGGGCCTGTCGCCTGGATGCCTGGCAACAGCTGTATCCCAGGAAGAGCAAACGCTCCTCTGGGATCCTTGTCTCTGTCCCGCCCCCTCCCTTGACCGTTGCCTGGTTAGGTTTCCCAAACTAGCTCTTCCAATGATGCCGTCTCTCCCTCCATCTTCTCCTGGAGTTTGCATTAGCGCCCCCATTTTGCAGGTGGGGAAGCTAAGGCCCGCGGAGGGAAAGGTACATTCTCGAGGTACCCAGCACCCCAGTGTTAGGCCTGTATCTCCTTCCCCGAGGCCCTTGTTCACCCTCCACCTCTGGGCACTGGACCCTTCCTGCAGCTTCACTAGAGTCTCCTGCTGCTGCCGTCACCCCAAGAGTCATTCCCCACCCACAGGCAGATGAAGAGGCCCCAGCTGCCCTCTGAAAGCACAGGGCTGGCTTCTTTGCATCCTCACCCTGCAGCCCTCCTGGCCAGCCCCAGGGCTCAGTGCCTGGCACCCACCTGATGTGCCAGGAGGAGAGACCAGGCCAGGTAGGGAAACTGGATACCCAAAACTCAGGTTCTTACCAGCTCCAGATCAGATGCTTTGGGAGGTGGCAAGCTCTAGAAAGTGTGCAGAGGAGGGGCAGCTGAGGGTTCTTACCTGCTGGCCCCTCAGGACTGGGGTGCAGCTCCCTCCCCAGGCCTCGCAGTTCCATATTTGGACAAGAGCAGCTGCTGGTCCAGAGCCTTTCATGGGGAGAGGGCCAGGCCTGGGGTGGGGAGACCCAGTGTTTGTCCAGGCCATGTGTAAGCAGTGGGTCTGGGGGCCGCCTCTGGGGTGGGGCACCTGGTATGACAATCAGTGACAGGAAGCCTGGACCAGCTCCCCTACCCATCACCAAGGCTTGGGATCTATTCCTAGTGCCCCACTCAGGAGGGAACAGGTTGAGCCTGGGGATCAGAGAGACCAAGGGCTCAAAAGATTTAGGTCTCACCCCTTAGTAGGGAGGGACTCCCTAGCAAGCAATCGGAGCGTGGGGGCAGTCCCAGGCGGGGGAACTGAGCTCCCCGTCTTTGCAGGCAGCACAGCAGCTGTCCAGGGTGATAGAGGGGGTCCCTGTCCTGTGGAAGGTTCCTGTCACAGAGAGCCTGTCACCACATGGGGCACACCTCCCTCATTGGACCAACAAACCCCCCTCTCCTTGCTCGTTTATTATTTTGAGATGGAGTCTTGCTCTGTCACCCAGCTTGGAGGGCAGTAGTGCGGCCTCGGCTCACTGCAACCTCTGCCTCCTGGGTTCAAGGGATTCTCCTGCCTCAGTCTCCCGAGTAACTGGGACTACAGGTGTGTGCCACCATGCCCGGCTAGTTTTTGTATTTGTAGTAGAGATGGGGTTTCACTATGTTGGCCAGGCTGGTCTCGAACTCCTGACCTCAGGTGATCTGCCCACCTCGGCCTCCCACAGTGCTGAGATCACAGGCGTGAGCTACTGCACCCAGGCTTGCTTACTTGTAAGCAGTAAGAATTGCCCTAGGCTGGGCATGGTGGCTCTCGCCTGTAATCCCAGCACTTTGAGAGGCCAAAGCGGGTGGAATGCCTGAGCTCAGGAGTTCAAGACCAGACTGGGCAACATGGTAAAACCCTGTCTCTTCTAAGATACAAACATTGTTTTGTAATATATTACAAAATATATATAAAAAAGTATATTATTGTAATATACAAAAATGTTTTTGTAATACAAAAATATATACTCTGCCCAGGTGGGAGGATCATTTGAGATTAGGAGTTCGAGACCAGCCTGGGCAACATAGCGAGACCTCATCTCTACTAAAAATAAAAAATTAGCCAGGTATGGTGGCAGGCGCCTATATTCCCAGCTGCTCAGGAGGCTGAGGCAGGAGAATTGCTTGAACCCAGGGGGCAGAGGTTGCAGTGAGCTGAGATCTTGCTACTGCACTGCAGCCTGGGCGACAAAGCGAGACCCCATCTCCAAAAAAAGAAAACGAGAATTGCCGTATATGGAATCTTGGAAATACAGTAGAGACAGACCAAAAATGACCTACTTTCCCGCCAGTATCTAGAGAACACTAGTGGTCACAATTTGTATGTGTCCTTCTAGATTTTACATGCATATCTATTTCTCTATTTGTCTATTTTAGCAAAACAAGATCATATGGCATGTTATTTTCCCCTGCTTTTTCTTGTCTATTTTTATTGTTATTTTATGTATTTATTTATTTATTTATTTATTTTGAGACAGGGTCTTGCTGTGTCGCCCAGGCTGGAGTGCAGTGATGCGATCTAGTCTCACTGCAACCTCCACCTTCTGGGTTCAAATGATTCTCCTGCCTCAGCCTCCTGGGTAGCTGGGACTACAGGCACATGCCACCACACCTGGCTAATTTTTTTATTTCTAGTAGAGACGGGGTTTCACCATGTTGGCTAGGTTGGTCTCAAACTCCTGACTTCAGGTGATCTTCCCGCCTTGGCCTCCCGAAGTGCTGGGATTACAGGGATGAGCCACTGCGCCTGGCCTTATTTTTAAAATTTATTTGTTTTGAGACAGAGTCTCTCTCTGTCACCCAGGCTGGAGTGCAGTGGCATGATCTGGGCTCACTGCAGCCTCTGTCCCCCAGGTTCAAGCAATTCTCCTGCCTCAGCCTCCTGAGTAGCTGGGATTACAGGCACCTGCCACTGTGCCTGGCTACTTTTTGTATTTTTAGTAGAGACAGGTTTCACCATCTTGGCCAGGCTGGTCTTGAACTCTTGACCTCGTGATTCACCTGCCTTGGCCTCCCAAAGTGCTGGGATTACAGGCATCAGCCACCACACCCAGCCTGGCCTTATTTTTTTGAGACAGGGTCTCACTCTGTCATCCAGGCTGGAGTGCAGTGGCGCAATCATAGCTCACTGTAGCCTCACCCTCCTGGGCTCAAGCGATGCTCCTGCCTCAGCCTCCCAAGTAGCTAGGATTACAGGTTTGCGCCACCATGCCCAGCTAATTTTTTGTTTTTAGTAAAGACAGGAGTCTCGCTATGTTGCCCAGGCTGGTCTCGAACTCCTGATCTCAAATGATCCTCCCACCTGGGCCTCCCAAAGCATTGGGATTACAGGTATGAGCCACTGCATCTGGCCTGTCTTGTCAAAAATTTTTAAAGTTTTTAATTGAAGTGTAACATACATACAGAAAAGTGCACAAACCGTGAAAGTCCCACCACTCACAATGGACTCATCACTAAGTGAACAGGGTGACCAGCATCCAGAAGCCAATCATGCCTCTTTTTGGCCCCCTGTCTTCCCTCTTCCCCTGGGGTCCCCACCACCTGACTCACACCTCGTGGCTCAGACCTGCTTGCTGTTGGGCTTTGTATAAATAGAAGCATGCAGCCTGTGCTCTTTCATGCCTGGCCTCTCCCCTCAACATTGTGGGATCCATCCGTGCTGCAGCTGGAGTTTGTTCATTTTCGCTATTCTGTCACGTTTCATTGTATAAATGCACCATACAGTCTCACTGCTCTTTTGTTGAAGGACTGTGCCTGGATTCTGGGAAGGGTTGGTTGCTGGGAGGGATGGGGAAAGAGCAGAGACCTTGGTATTAATCCAACAGACAGACCTAGGTACAAGCCCTGCCTGGCACTAGCAGACTCAGCTGCGTTATGGAACCTGTCTGCCAGCCTCTCTTTCCTCCACTGTGATAGGTGTTCTGAGAGAAATGCATCACAGAGGCCTGAGGAAAGCCCTGGAACACAGCACAAACAAAAAGTTCAGTTTCCCAGCGCCAGAAAGTCCCCATCACCTCCTAGAGTATCCCCAGGCCCCTTGCCTGTGTTGGGGCTCAGGACACACCACTTCAAAATGTGACTGTAGGAGACCAGAATATCCCACCCTGAAATATGCTACTTTGGCATATTTTGAGCTGGTTATTCAGAGAAACTGCAGACATAAGAGAAGCTCTGAAAAGCTAACCTTTTTAATGTCTTAATTTTTTTGTGTGTGAGAGAGACAGTTTTTTGCTCATTGTCCAGGCTAGAGTGCAATGGCCTGATCTCAGCTTACTGCACCCTCCGCCTCCCGGGTTCAAGCAATTCTCCTGCTTCAGCCTCCTGAGTAGCTGGGATTACAGGTGCTCGCCACCATGCCCAGCTAATTTTTGTATTTTTAGTAGAGATGGGGTTTCACCACATTGGCCAGGCTGGTCTTGAACTCCTGACCTCAGGTGAGCTGCCCAGCTTGGCCTCCCAAAGTGCTGTGATTACAGGTGTGAGCCACTGTGCCTGGTCCTTTTTGAGAAAAAAGCATTTTTATCTGAGGAAAGTAAATCAATTCATTCTATCTATCTATCTTATCTATCTATCTATCTATCTATCTATCTATCTATCTATCTATCATCTATCATCTATGTATCTGAGACAGAGTCTCGCTCTGTTGCCCAGGCTGGAGTGCAATGGAGCAATCTGAGCTCACTGCAACCTCTGCCTCCCAGGTTCAAATGATTCTCCTGCTTCAGCCTCCTGGGTAGCTGGGACTACAGATGTGTGCCACCACACCTGGCTAATTTTTGTATTTTTAGTGGAGATGGGGTTTCACCATGTTGGCTAGGCTGGTCTTGAACTCCTGACTTGAAGTGCTGGGATTACAGGCATGAGCCACCACTCCCAGCCTAAGGAATGTAAATCTTTTTAATTACTAGGCCCAGAGAGATATTAACATGAGACAGTAATTAATCTTTTGAGCTATGTGTTCATCTCTTGAAACTTCTTACTATTGCCACAAGTAGCTACACATTAACCTAACAGTGCCACACCAGACACTATAACCCATACCCTATAATGTAACACTAATCAGCCTCATTTCTATAAACCAATAATTCCTTACAAACAACATTGTGTTACAGGAAAGGAGTCCCAATCCAGACCCCAAGAGAGGGTTCTTGGACCTCCTGCAAGAAGTAATTTGGGGTGAGTCCATAGCATAAAGCGAAAGCAAGTTGTTTAAGAATGGAAAGGAGGCTGGGCGCGGTGCCTCATGCCTGTAATCCCAGCACTTTGGGAGGCCAAAGCAGGCAGATCACGAGATCAGAAGTTCGAGACCAACCTGATCAACATGGTGAAACCCCATCTCTACTAAAAATACCAAAATTAGCCATGCGTGATGCCATGCGCCTGTAATCCCAGCTACTCGGGAGGCTGAGGCAGGAGAATCGCTTGAACCTGGGAGGCAGAGGTTGCAGTGAGCCAAGATCGTGCCACTGCACTCCAGCCTGGGTGACAGAGTGAGACTCCATAATCAATCAATTTAGGCTGGGCGTGGTAGCTCACGCCTGGAATACCAGCACTTTGGAGGCCAAGGCAGGTGGATTGCTTGAGGCCAGGAGTTTGAGACCAGCCTGACCAACATGGTGAAATCCCGTCTCTACTAAAAATACAAAAATTAGCCGGGCGTGGTGGCGCATGCCTGTCATCCCAGCTACTCAGGAGACTGAGGCAGGAGAATTGCTTGAACCTGGGAGGCAGAGGTTGCAGTGAGCTGAGATGGTGCCACTGTACTCCAGCCTGGGTGAAGAGCGAGACTGTCTCAAAAAAAAAATAATAAAACAAATTTGGGCTGGGCACAGTGGCTCACGCTTGTAATCCCAGCACTTCGGGAGGGCGAGGTGGGTGGATTGCCTGAGGTCAGGAGTTCGAGACCAGTCTGGCCAACATGGTGAAACCTTGTGTCTATTAAAAATACGAAAAAAACTAGCCAGCCATGATGGCATGTGCCTGTAATCCCAGCTACTCAGGAGGCTGAGGGAGGGGAATCGCTTGAACCCGGGAGGCAGAGGTTGCAATGAGCCAAGATCGTGGCACTGCTCTCCAGCCTGGGCTATAGAGCAAGACTCTGTCTCAAAAAAAAAAAAAAAAAAAAAAAAAAAAGCCTAACCTATTGAGAGTGCAGCCCGGCAGGTCTCAGCTTTATTTTACCCAGCCCCTACTCAAGATGGAGTCTCTCTGGTTCAAACACCTCTGACAATTGTATTGGCTCACTCCCTGTCCCTCTTTTAAGTTGTTACTTTATTATTATTATTTGAGACAGGGTCTCACTCTGTCACTCTTGCGGTGGCATGATCATGGCTCACAGCAGCCTCTATCTCCCAGGCTCAAGCAATCCTCCCACCTCAGCCTCCCAAGTAGCTGGGACTACAGACACTCACATGTCACACCATTATTATTTTTTTGTAGAGACAAGGGTTTTACTTTATTGCTTAGTCTGGTCTTGAACTCCTGGTTTCAAGCGATCCTCCTGGCTCCCTATCCTACTTTTTTGCCTTTAAAAATCCACTTACAGGTCAGGCACGGTGGCTCACCCCTGTAATCCCAGCACTTTGGGAGGCCGAGGTGGGCGGATCACGAGGTCAGGAGATCGAGACCATCCTGGCTAACACGGTGAAACTCCATCTCCATTAAAAAATACAAAAAAAAAATTAGCCGGGCGGGGCGCCTGTAGTCCCAGCTACTCGGGAGGCTAAGGCAGGAGAATGGCGTGAACCTGGGAGGCAGAGCTTGCAGTGAGCTGAGATCGCCCCACTGCACTCCAGCCTGGGTGACAGAGTGAGACTCTGTCTCAAAAATAAATAAAAAAATAAAAAATAAAAATACAAAAATTAGCCGGGCGTGGTGGAGGGGGCCTGTAATCCAAACTACTCGGGAGGCTGAAGCAGGAGAATCGCTTAAACCCAGGAGGCGGAGGTTGCAATGAGTCAAGATGGTGCCACTGCACTCCAGCCTGGGCGACGGAGCCAGAGTCCGTCTTAAAAAAAAAAAAAATCCAGTTACAACTGCTGCTAATCAGAGTGTATATTCAGGATAACTGGATTCTATGCTCCCAGGTTATAATCATCAAACTTGGCCCAAATAAGCTCTCTGCTTATGTTAATTTTGTTTCAGCTTCTTCCTTTTAGGTTGCTATTTTGTAATTTACATGCATAATGGAAATTATATTACGCTTACATTGGTAAGAGTATCTTATATCAGGAAGAGGGCTGCTCCAGACAACCTTTTTTTTTTCTTTTTTTTTTTGAGACAGAGTCATGCTCTGTCGCCAGGCTGGAGTGCAGTGGTGCGATCTCAGCTCACTGCAACCTCCACCTCCCAGTTTCACGTGATTCTCCTGCCTTGGCCTCCTGAGTAGGGACTATAGGCACGTGCCACCACACCCAGCTAATTTTTTGTATTTTTAATAGAGACGGGGTTTCACCATGTTGGCCAGGATGGTCTCAATCTCTGGACTTCGTGATCTGCCCATCTCGGCCTCCCAAAGTGCTGGGATTACAGGCGTAAACCACCAAGCCTGGCCCAGACAACTTTGATCACCGGAGACTTCATCTGTGTAACAAGACAGCCTTTATTCACCATACACATCCTCCCCTCACCCTCATAACCCCTGAGAACTCCCATCCCCTGTTTCTTTCTGTAGCTCAGGATGCTATATAAGCTTCAGTCATCTGACCCTTCGAGCTACATGTTTTTTGGTACTCCCTTGTGTATGTGTATTAGGGTTCTCTAGAGGGACAGAACTAATAGGATACATGTATATAAAGGGGAGTTTATTAAGTATTGACTTACATGATCACAAGGCCCCACAATAGGCTGCCTGCAAGCTGAGGAGCAAGGAGAGCCAGTCCGAGTCCCACAACTGAAGAACTTGGAATTTGATGTTTGAGGGCAGGAAGCATCTAGCATGGGAGAAAGCTGTAGGCTGGGAGGTGAGGCCAGTCTTGTCTTTTCATATTTTTCTGCCTGCTTTATCTTCTAGCCCCACTAGCAGCTGATTAGATGGCACCCACCCAGGTTAAGGGTGGGTCTCCCTTTCCCAGCCCAGACTCAAATGTTAATCTCCTTTGGCAGCACCCTCACAGACTCACCCAGGATCAATACTTCGTATCCTTCAGTCCAATCAAATTGACACTCAGTATTAACCATCATAGTATGCATCTAATTAGAAATGGTTTCTCACCTGTTGATCTGTCTTGTCAATTTAGTTCATAGTCCAGCCAAAGAACCTAGAGGTGTGGAGGGAAGTCGTTTTTCTCTTGCCTACACCTGACTGTGCTCTAATTGGGGAGTTATTCCTTTGTTTCCCAGTGCCAGACAAGCCCAGGAGGGCAGCAGGGAGGTCCCTGCCCCTTCCTTCTCCCAGTGGCAGCCAGCTGGGGCCTGGGCCTCTTAACCCTGTGCCCCTAGGGATCGGGAAGGGAGTTTAGAAGCATCTGTCCTGGGCTGTTTGCTAGGGCTCAGTGCAGGGCAAGAACAGGGACCTGGTGGTTGTGGGTGGGGTTGGGCTGAGATTGCTAAGAATGGGGCCGGGCACGGTGGCTCACGCCCGTAATCACAGCACTTTGGGAGGCCGAGGCAGGTGGATCACTTTGAGGTCAGGAGTTTTGAGACCAGCCTGGCCAACATGGTGAAACCCTGTCTCTAGTAAAAATACAAAAATTATCCAGGCGTGGTGGCGTGCGCCTGTAATCCCAGCTACTGGGGAGGCTGAGGCAGGAGAATCACTTGAACCCAGGAGGCAGAATTTGCAGTGAGCTGAGATGGTACTACGGCTCACTAGCCTGGGCTACAGAGCGAGACTCTGTCTAAAAAAAAAAAAAGTGCTCGCTTTGGCAGCACATGTACTAAAATTGGAATGATACAGAGAAGATTAGCATGGCCCTTGTGCAAGGATGACATGCAAATTCGTGAAGCGTTCCATATTTTTGAAGGGATTACAAACCAAGAGATACAAGTGGCTTCTAGAAATTAGAAAATAAAAGGTAATGGATTCTGCCCTGGAGCCGTGACAAGAAATACTGGCCTTCTGACATCTTGATTTTATATTTCTGATCTTTAGAACTGTAAGAAAATGAATTTGTGTTGTTGTAAGCCAAAAGCAAACAAACAAAAAACTAGAATGGGGTGGGGAAGGTGAGGGAGCGATGAAGAGGGATGAGCTTGGGGCCTGGGAACACATCCCTCCAGAGGAAGCTCAGACACAGCTCCCCTTCTAGGGCACCCCGAGTTCATTGCAACCTTGCTGTGACACCACCCCCCCGCCCCACCACCATGGAAGAGAAACCATGGGCTGAGGTTTCTCTTCCAAAGCTCCTGTTTATCAATCTCTTGCCATCCCATCGCCACCCCCTGCCACAGCCTTTGATGTTAATAACCTCAATGTCAAAACTGGAACTTCTGGGAAGTCCACCTCTGCAGCAGCATGTGTGGTGGCTAAAAGCATGGCTTTTGGAGGCAACAGAACTGCCCTGTAATCCTGGCAAGGCAGCCTTGTAGCTTCATGATCTTGATCAAGTCACCTGACTCTTCAGGCCTATTTCCTCATTTGTAAAAAATTCGAAATAGGGCAGGCGCAGTGGCTCCCGCTTGTAATCCCAGCATTTTGAGAGGCCACGGTGGGAGGATTGCTTGAGCCCAGGAGTTCAAGACCAGCCTGGGCAACATAGTGGGACCCTGCCTCTACAAAAAATAAAAAGCCAGGTATGGTGGTGTGTGCCTGTAGTCCCCAACTACTCGGGAAACTGAAGCAAGAGGATCACTTGAGCCTGGGAGGTCGAGGCTGCAGTGAGGTGTGGTCGTGACACTTCACTCCAGCCTAGGCGACAGAGCAAGACACTGTCTCAAAATAAAATAATTGAAATAATAATAGCATCTATTTCATGACATTATTGTAAACCTGGAATGAGATTGTACCATTAAGACCTGGCCCAGGGGCTGGTCCCACACCCCCTTTCTCATGTGCCTTCTACCTAGTTCAATACTGTTCAGCCTCCTGCAGTTTATAAACATTCTGAGTGTCTGGTTGGAAACAGTGGTGAACCAACACAGGCTCTGCCCTCAGGTGGCCCCTAGTCTTGATGGAGACCCACCATGTGGGGCAGGGCTGACACAGGTGTTGCTGGGCACAGAGGAGACACAGGCTTGGGGTGACCAGCGAAGGCATCCTGAGTAGTGCCACCCCACATATCTTCCTAGCACATCATGGTTTTATTTTCACCGTGACACTTACACAATAGTTTCTAATTAAGTGCCTGTTTATTGTCTGTTTTTTCCCTCCAGAATGTCAGCTTTGTGACAAGAAACTTTATCCACCTCGTTTATACTGGTGTCTACAATAGTTCCTAACACACAGTAGAGGCTAATAAATATTCACTGAATAAAGTAAGTGGTATCATTAACTGGAAGCCAGGAAGCAGGAGTTAGCATGGTGAAAAAGGCAGCCTGCATAGGAGCTGAAAAAATGAACATAAAATGCAGAAGCAACGCCGGGCACAGTGGCTCATGCCTGTAATCCCAGCACTTTGGGAGGCTGAGGCGGGCAGATGACATGAGGCCAGGAGTTCAAGACCAGCCTGGCCAACATGGCGAAACCCTGTCGCTATTAAAAATGCAAAAATTAGCCGGGTGTGGTGGCATACACCTGTAATCCCAGCTGCTTGGGAGGCTGAGGCAGGAGAATCGCTTGAGCCAGGGAGGTGGAGGTTGCAGTGAGCTGATATTGCACCACTGCACTCCAGCCTGGGTGATGCATGTCTCAAAAACAAAACCCAAAGTGCAGAGGCAAGGCCAGGTGCCCTGACAAACGCCTGTAATCCCAGCACTTTGGGAGGCTGATCTGGGTGGATCGCTTCAGCTCACGAGTTTGAGACTAGCCTGACTAACATAGCAAGACCCCCCTCCAGCTCTACAAACACTACAAAAATTAGGCTGGGCGCTGTGGCTCATGCCTGTAATCCCAGCACCTTGGGAGGCCAAGGTGGGTGGATCGCCTGAAGTCAGGAGTTCGAGACCAGCCTGGCCAACATGGTGAAACCTTGTCTCTACTAAAAATACAAAAAGTAGCCGGGCATGGTGGCAGATGCCTGTAATCCCAGCTACTCAGGAGGCTGAGGCAGGAGAATTGCTTGAACCCGGGAGGCGGAGGTTGCAGAGAACCAAGATAGTGCCACTGCACTCCAGCCTGGGCAACAGAGCAAGACTCTGTCTCGGAAAAAAAAAAAAAAAAAAAAAGCCAGGCATGGTGGTGGGCACCTGTAATCCCAGCTACTCGGGAGGCTGAGGTGGGAGATTGGCTTGAGTCTGGGAGGTGGAGGTCGCAAGGCTGCAGTGAGCCGAGATCACACCACACTCCACTCCAGCCTGGGCTTAGAGCTAGACCTTGTCTCAACATCAATAACAAAATGCAGAGTGCATTTTGAATGCAACAAAAGGCTTGTTGGTGGAAATCAGAGAGCAGGGTCGAAGGTGTGGAATATTGAAGAGTTTTGAGAGTTGAGGCTGGACAGTGACATCCGGGAATTGGGATTTTGACTAGGAAGCAATGGGGAGCCACTGAAAGTATATGACTTGGTCAGATTTAGGTTTAAAAAACCAAGAAGGAAGGGATGGGGGAGGGAGAGAGAGTGATAGGGTAGGAAGGAAGGGAAGTTGGCTGCTCCAGCATGGTAACTGGAATTGAAGAGTGTAATAGTAATTGAGGGAGGTTTGGTTACTAGGTCAGTGTCAGGAATTCTCAAGAAAAACGACGGAGGCCTGGTGGAGAGGAGGGGACTCTCAATAGAGAGATTTTTTTTTTTTTTTTTTTTTGAGACGGAGTCTTGCTGTGTCGCCCAGGCTGGAGTGCAGTGGCGTGATCTCAGCTCACTGCAACCTCTGCCTACCGGGTTCAAGCAGTTCTTCTGCCTCAGCCTCCCTAGTAGCTGAGATTACAGGCATCTACCACCATGCCCGGCTATTTTTTGTATTCTTAGTCGAGATGGGGTCTCACCATGTTGGCCAGGCTGCTTTCGAACTTTTTTATTGTTGTTTTTTATTTTTGAGATGGAGTTTCGCTCGTGTGGCCCAGTCTGGACTGCAATGGCTCCATCTCGGCTCACTGCAACTTCCGTCTCCTGGGTTCAGCAATTCTCCTGACTCAGCCTCCCGAGTAGCTGGAATTACAGGCGCCCACCACCATGCCCAGCTAATTTTTGTATTTTTAGTAGAGACGGGGTTTCACCATGTTGGCCAGTCTGGTCTCGAACTGTTGACCTCAGGTGATCCACCCGCCTCGGCCTCCCAAAATGTTGGGATTACAAGCGTGAGCCACTGCGCCCGGCCAATTTTTGTATTTTTCGTAGAGATGGGGTTTCACCATGCTGGCAAGACTGGTGTCAAACTCCTGACCTCAGATGATCTACCCGCCCCGGCCTCCCAAAGTGCTGTGATTAGAGGCGTGAGCCAACGCGCCCAGCCCGTACTTTTTTTTTTTTTAGTACAGACGGCCTCCCAAAAGTTCTGAGATTACGGGCGTGAGCCACCACGCCCGGCCTGAATAGAGAGAGATTTAACAGTATGAATGAAGGGAGGAGTCAAGAACAGTTTAGGCTTCTCGCGTACATGATTGGGTGGCCCCAGATGTCACTCACAAGTATAAGCCTTGGAGGCGGAACATAACTCGAAGAAGAGCCCTTTTGTGCTCCGCCCATAGCGTAGGAAGGTGTCAATTGGCTGTTTCGAGGAACGCGCCCAAAACTGCCAAGGGCTGTGGGAGGTGTGTTCTTGCGTCATTTCCGAGAGACTTCCGCGCCGCAGTTTCTCTGCTTCCCCAGCTCCGGAACTTCCGGCCAGCGCAGCCATTTTGGCTTCCTGACCTTGGGCTACGGCTGACCGTTTTTTGTGGTGTACTCCGTGCCATCATGTCCGTCCTGACGCCGCTGCTGCTGCGGGGCTTGACAGGCTCGGCCCGGCGGCTCCCAGTGCCGCGCGCCAAGATCCATTCGTTGCCGCCGGAGGAGAAGCTTGGGATCATGGTGAGGAACGGGCCTGGAAGAGCGCGGGGAGGCGCCGTGGGCTGACCCATTCTGCCTAGCTGACCTCAGGTGGTCCTGAGAATGCCCCGCACCCCGCGCCCCGCAGCGTAGCGGGGAGCAGCAGTGCCGGTTTGGGCATGTCTGGAGGGCGCGAACGACGGGGACAGTGCCCGGGCGACTGTCGGGGCTGTCGGCGTTAGGTCTTTCCCCACAGCCCCAGGATCTCGGGTCTGGTCCTGTCAGGCCCTCCCTCTCCTGTCGCCTCCTCGCTGCGCCGCCTCCTGCCGACTTCTTTAGCCGCTCTGAGCCCATTTTCTCGTTGGTTCACTGGGGGATGCCTGACGCTGTCAGCGACGAAAATGGTTGTTACTGCTATTTATTTTATTTTATTTTATTTTACTTATTTATTTTGAGACGGGGTTTCGCTCTGTCGCCAGGCTGGAGTGCAGTGGCGCGATCTCGGCTCACTGCAGCCTCCGACTCCCGGGTTCAAGCGATTCTCCTGCCTCAGCCTCCCGAATAGCTGGGACTACAGGCGCGTGCCACCGTGCCCAACTAAATTTTATATTTTTAGTAGAGACGGGGTTTCACCATGTTGGCCAGGATGGTCTCGATCTCTTGACCTCGTGATCCGCCTGCCTCAACCTCCCAAAGTGCTGGGATTACAGGCGTGAGCCACTGCGCCCGGCCTGGGAGGGGGTTTTCAGGCAAGGAAGGATAGGTATCGTTTTGGAGTTACTGGCCCATGCAAGGATCCTGGGTCTTAACATACAGGCTTTGCTTTTTTTGTTTGTTGTTTTTTTTTTTGAGACGGAGTCTCGCTCTGTCACCCAGGCTGGAGTGCAGTGGTGCGATCTCGGCTCACTGCAACCTCCGCCTCCCAGGTTTAAGCCAAGCCATTCTCCTGCCTCAGCCTCCCGAGTAGCTGGGATCACAGGCACCCGCCACCACTCCCGGCTAATTTTTTGTATTTTTAGTAGAGACGGGGTTTCACCATGTTGGTCAGGCTGGTCTCTAACTCCTGACCTCGTGATCCGCCCGCCTTGGCCTCCCAAATTGCTGGGATTACAGGTGTGAGCCACCATGCCCGGCCCAGACCAGCTTTAAAACAGGTTTCAATAAATCCTGCTTCCTGTCCCTTCCTTTACCATCTGGTGGTGCATTTCTCCCTGAACCCTAACCCCAGCTGTCTCTCCTTCCTCTCACTCTTCCCCCTCCTTATAACTGACCCTTTACCTCAAGGGTTAGCGTAGCTTTGGACCTGCTCTATCTGCTCCGTGGAGTGTGGATTCCTTTAACGTGAGGATGCGGGGCCTCCCACTTGCCTCTGAGTCCTGGCTCCCTGAGCGGGGCTTTCTGCTGCCTGGGAACTGCTAGGACTTAGAGAGCCTAGGGGAATACTGACTCCGAGGTGCCTTCTTTCTTGTGCTCTGTGTAGGAATTGGCCGTTGGGCTTACCTCCTGCTTCGTGACCTTCCTCCTGCCAGCGGGCTGGATCCTGTCACACCTGGAGACGTACAGGAGGCCAGAGTGAAGGGGTCCGTTCTGTCCCTCACACTGTGACCTGACCAGCCCCACCGGCCCATCCTGGTCATGTTACTGCATTTGTGGCCGGCCTCCCCTGGATCATGTCATTCAATTCCAGTCACCTCTTCTGCAATCATGACCTATTGATGTCTCCATGGTGACCTCCTGGGGGGTCACTGACCCTGCTTGGTGGGGTCCCCCTTGTAACAATAAAATCTATTTAAACTTTACTTCAGAAATTCATTGTGCCTTCCCTCCTGCCTGGGCTCATGCCTCCACTGGCACTGGGTGGGGGTGTGGAGAAGAGCGCCCAGCTGGCTGCCCTGTGGTAGGTTTTGTGTGCCTCAGCTGGACTCCTCGTGTGCTTCTGTACCTTTAAATGGTGCCTGGCTTCCTGGGAAGACAAAGCCTGTTGTCATTGTGCAGCTTTTCTGGCTCATCCCCTCCAGCTCCCTTGTTTGTGCAAAGCCCAATGGGCGTGTATGTGTCTGTGTGTGTGTGTGTGTGTGTGTCTGTCCCACTGGGGCTGGATCTTCAGCTAGAAGCCTTTCCTCTAAGGGGCCAGCCTTCTCTGGTCTTCCTTTTTGGTGGACTTCATTTCTTAGGTGCTGGTGCCCTTCCTAATTGGGGGTAGGGACTTTGCAGAATCTTGGCTTTTTTTTTTTTTTTTTTTTTTTTTTGAGACTGACTCCTGCTCTGTTGCCCAGGTTGGAGTGCAGTGATGCGATCTCGGCTCACTGCAACCTCCGCCTCTCAGGTTCAAGGGATTCTCCTGTTTCAGCCTCCTGAGGCATTACAGGCACCCACCACCACGCCCGTCTAATTTTTTTTTGTATTTTTAGTAGAGACGAGGTTTCACCATGTTGGCCAGGCTGGTCTCGAACTCCTCCTGACCTCAAGTGATCCGCCCACCTTGGCCTCCCAAAGTGCTGAGATTACAGCCACCGCGCCTGGCAATCTTGCCTTTTTAATTTTTTTTTCAAGACAGAGTCTTGCTCTGTTACCCAGGCTGGAGTGCAGTGGTGTGATTTTGGTTCACTGCAACCTCTGCCTCTGGTGTTCAAGCAATTCTCCTGCCTCAGCCTCCTGAGTAGCTGGGATTACAGGCACATGCCACCACACCTGGCTAATTTTTGTATTCTTAGTAGAGATGGTATTTCACCATGTTGGCCAGGTCTCAAACTCTTGACCTTGTGATCCACCCTCCTTGTCCTCCCAAAATGCTGGGATTAACAGGCGTGAGAGACCGCTCTGTGCCCCCGCTTTTTTTTTTTTTTTTTTTGAGGCTGGACTGCAGTGGTGCAATCACAGCTCTGTAGCCTTGACTTTGACTGCAGCCTTGACCTCCCAGGCTCAAGCGATCCTCCCACCACAGGTTGTACCCCAGTAGCTGGGACTATAGGCATGTGCTACCACCATGCCTGGCTAGTTTCATCTTCTTCTTTTTTTTTTTTTTGAGACTGAGTCTCGCTCTGTTGCCCAGGCTGGAGTGTAGTGGAGCAATCTCGACTCACTGCAACCTCCGCCTCCCGGGTTCAAGTGATTCTCAGCCTCCTGAGTAGCTGGGATTACAGGCGCGCACCACCGTGCCCGGCTAATGGTATTTTTTTTTTTTTTTTTTAAGTAGAGATGGGGTTTCACCCTGTTGGTCAGGCTGGTCTCGAACTTCTGACCTCGTGATCCGCCCACCTCGGCCTCCCAAAGTGCTGGGATTACAGGCATGAGCCACTGCACCCAGCCATACCTGGCTAGTTTCTTAAAACATTTTCTTGTAGAGATGGGGTCTTACTATGTTGGACAGGCTGATCTTGAACTCATGGGCTCAAGTGATCCTCCTACCTCAGCCTTTCAAAGTGCTGGGACTACAGGTGTCAGCCACTGCGCCTGGCTGCTTGCTTTTTTTTTTTTTTTTTTTTTTGAGACAGAGTCTCGCTCTGTCGCCAGGCTGGAGTGCAGTGGTGTGATCTCGGCTCACTGCAACCTTCGCCTCCTGGGTTCAAGTGATTCTCCTGCCTCAGCCTCCCGAGTAGCTAGGACTACAGGCATGTGCTACCATGCCCAGCTAATTTTTGTATTTTTAGTAGAGATGGGGTTTCACCATGTTGGCCAGGATGGTCTCGATCTCTTGAACCTCGATATCTGCCCGCCTTGGCCTCCCAAAATGCTGGGATTACAGGCGTGAGCCACCACCGCCGGCCCCTGCTTGCTTTTTAAATGTCAACTCCAGGGCCCCT
Organism: Pan paniscus; assembly: GCF_029289425.2. Classification (NCBI taxonomy): domain Eukaryota; kingdom Metazoa; phylum Chordata; class Mammalia; order Primates; family Hominidae; genus Pan; species Pan paniscus. The sequence goes on from NC_073258.2 coordinate 65,205,145, forward strand.
TTCCTTCTAACACTTTCCATACATGGTTATGGACTAATTGTCTTTCTTCATTCTATCTGCCAGCTTCCCTTTCTCCTCCTTTGTTTGACTTGGGGAATCTGCCATTCCTCTGTCCCCAGGAGTCCTTCCTCAGTGATTCTTTCTCCTGGTGTGTGAGGGGCAGGAAGTACCTCAGCAGGGGCGATGTTCCCAAACACTGCACGCTGAGCTGGAGTCCTGATTGCCAGCGTCTGGAAGGAATACTCGGACCTGCCGGGTCCCACCCTCGAGGAAGACATGGCTTTACCTCTCCTTTGCATCCTCTTTGCTGGGGTGACTTGGTTGATTTCTGAAAAGACACAGGTTCAGTCTCCCCTGTGGAGCTGAGGCTGCCAGGACACCTGTGCCTGGAACAGTGGGCAAAGATGTCAGGTGAGAGGGGAGGGCTGTGGTTGGCCTCAGGCCCTGAGTGTCTGAACACACGTCTTCCTAGCTCCTGTTCTGCAGGTTGTTTCCTGATTTATGTTGACAGAGCTGAGGGTGGACCGGACTCTCCTGCCGTAGCCTGGTCTTGCTTGGCTTTTCTGCGTGATGCCCAGGGAAGCCTGTGGGGCCCAGTGCCTGATAACATAGTGGGTTCAGCTCCTGCCATAGCTGTTTCCCTGAGCGTTAGGAAATTGTCCTCTGCCTCCTAGGTGGCTCCTTTCCTTCCACACAAGCCAGACTTTGTATATGAGGCTGAAGGGTCAGGGCCTGGTTGGAGGGCCGGGGAGAAGCTGCCTGGGCCTGTTGCCCCTAGTGGGGTTCAGAATGCTGCAGGTGTGCCCGGTGGGAGCATCGGCCAGGGAGGGGATAGCCTGTGTTGGATCTGGAGCCAGGATGGGGTACTGACCTAGGAGAATCCACCTGCCACATACAGGTATCACAACAGGTCCCTTGTTTCTGGATGGAGGGTCCTCATGGCCATCTTCCACACAACAGGACCACCCCTTGTTCTGTGCATGGTTCTGGGAGGCTTTTCTGCTTACATTAGTCCCTGTGGAGGTGGGACCTGAGCGCCCCCTGACTGTCCTCTCAGGCCCATCTCCTGGCCTGGCTGGCAGCTCCCTGGCCCTGGGGACCAGCCACTGCGGTGTGGGAGGCCGGGGCATTCCCACCAAGCCTGCACTTCTTGAGTAGAGGGCCCTGAGTGTCCTGGCCCTTGGTTGACTCAGGGCTGCTTTCCTCTGGCTGTGGGCACAGATGAGGTGCTGGTCTCATAACCACGGGGCTGCACACAGCAAGGACATGGCACTGGAAAAAGTGTGATCTTGAGTTTTTCTTTTTTTTTTTTTTGAGACGGAGTTTTGCTCTTGTTGTCCAGGCTGGAGTGCAATGGCACGACCTTGGGTCATTGGCAACCTCTGCCTCCCGAGTTCAAGCGATTCTCCTGCTTCAGCCTCCCGAGTAGCTGGGACTACAGACATGCACCACCACACCCAGCTAATTTTGTATTTTTAGTAGAGATGGGGTTTCTCTATGTTGGTCAGGCTGGTCTCAAACTCCCGATCTCAGGTGATCCACCCGCCTTGGCCTCCCAAAGTGTTAGGATAGGCATGAGCCACTGTGCCCAGCCTTCTTTTCTTTCTTTCTTTCTTTTTTTTTTTTTTTTGAAGACAGAGTCTTGCTCTGTTGTCTAGGCTGGAGTGCAGTGGCACGATCTTGGCTCACTGCAGCCTCCGCCTCCCAGGTTCAAGCAATTCTGCTGCCTCAGCCTCCCGAGTAGCTGGGACTATAGGCGCAGGCCACCACACCTGCCTAATTTTTGTATTTTTAGTAGAGATGGGGTTTCACCATGTTGGCCAGGCTGGTTTCCAGCTCCTAACCTCAGGTGATCCTCCTACATGGACCTCCCAAAGTGCTGGGATCACAGGCGTGAGCCACTGCACCCAGCCTGTTGTCTTGAGTTTCTTTTCTTTCTCTTTTTCTTTTTCTTTTTTTTTTGAGATGGAATCTTGCTTTGTCACCCAGGCTGGAGTGCAGTGGCGCCATCTCGGCTCACTGCAAGCTCTGCCTCCTGGGTTCATGCCATTCTCCTGCCTCAGCCTCCCGAGTAGCTGGGACCACAGGCACCCGCCACCACGCCTGGCTAATTTTTTGTATTTTTAGTAGAGATGGGGTTTCACTGTGTTAGCCAGGATGGTCTCGATCTCCTGACCTCGTGATCTACCCGCCTCAGCCTCCTAAAGTGCTGGGATCACAGGCGTGAGCCACCGCACCCAGCCTGTCTTGAGTTTCTATGGTAACTCCACTGCCCTGCTAAGGGTTTGATTGGGTATCCTCCATTTTTGTGCCCCTGGAATTGAATGATGGGTGCTGGTCCCCCTCCGAGGAGGACTGCTCCAGCCCAAAGTTTGATTGATTGAGCCACTGCCCCAACCTGTGCAACACCAATGGCTCCAGGCAAGTCCTTCAGGACCCTGGTCTGAAGAAGCCCTCAGCAAGCCCAGCAGTTCCTTCAGCCCCTCTTCCTCCCACAACCTGCCATGTCCTGCATTTGTGGGGATGGGTGGGGTGATGTACGTAGGGGTGGGCAGGACAGTGTAGAGTTTGAGTGACCTATCACGTTTGAACCCCAAACTCCTTGGTCCCCTGTGTGGCCATTAGGTCTGAAATCCGGTCTTTCACTGGCCTACCCTTGTCCCCAACCAATTCAGGGCCCTGGAGCAATTCTCTATAGAGAAAGCAAGGATCCTTATACCCCAGACATTTTCTGTGTCCACATGTGTGGGTTTCTGTGCCTGGTGTGCATGCTGACTGGAGAGGCTAAAGTCCCGGCAGGTGCTGTAATGTCAGGAACAGTGGTCTGGGAGTGGGGAGGCTTGGGCTTGAGGCCTGGCATGGCCACTGAACTGTACGACCTTGGGCAAGTCATCTGGTCTCTGAATCTCAGTTTTGTAAAATGAAGATATTGTGGCAGACAGAATAATGGCCCCCCGAAAATGCCCATGGTCTACTCCCTGGAACCAGTGAATATGTTATCTTACATGGCATGGGGGCTTTGTAGATGTGAATAAGGTCATGACCTTGAAATGAGAGGCTGTCCTTGGAGATCCAGGCGGGCGCAATGTCGTCATAAGTCCTGAAGTGAGAAGCACTTAGCCTACCGTTGCTGGCTTTAAGGACAGAGGAAGCGGGCCATGAGCCAAGGACTGCAGGGGCCTCTAGAAGCTGGGAACAGCCCTCCTTTACAGCCAGCAAGAACATGGGGACCTTGGTCCTACCTTCTGCCAACCCGAACGAGTAGGAAGTGGATCTCCTTTAGAGCCTCTGGAAAGAAATGCAGCCTGCAGACACCTTGATTTTAGTCTGGTGAAACCCAGACTTCTGACCTCCTAAACTGTAAGAGAAGCTGAGCATGGTGGTTCACACCTGTAATCCCAGCACTTTGGGAGGCTGAGGCAGGTGGATCACGAGGTCAAGAGATCGAGACCATCCTGGCCAACATGGTGAAACCCTGTCTCTACAAAAAATACAAAAAATTAGCTGGGCGTGGTGGTGGGTGCCTATAATCCCAGCTACTCAGGAAGCTGAGGCAGGAGAATCGCTTGAACCCGGGAGGCGGAGCTTGCAGTGAGCCGAGATCGCGCCACTGCACTCCAGCCTGGGGAACCGAGCAAGACTCCGTCTCAAAAAAAAAAAAAAAATTGTAAGAGAATAAATTTGTGTTGTTTTAAGCCACTAGGTTTGTGGTGACTCGTTACGGAAGCAATAAGGAAAGTAATGCATCATGTGGTGCTGTGAGGCCCTGGGGAGGGTCTGGGCCCAGCTGCTGGGACCGTCTGCAGGCATAAAGTGAAGTGAATGTACAGCACTTACAGTGGGTGCCCCAGCGAGGACTGGGGTGGTGGGAGTTGCTTGGGAGGGGCTCTGCCTGCATTGCCTCTGCCCCTCTGCTTGCTTTCCGCCTTAGGAGGTCTGAATCCTGCAGGTGACTCACAGCCCAACTTATGGCGCTGAGGCATAGACCCTGCTCTGCCGCATCAGCCTTTGCTGCTGTCAAAGCCTCCCTAGACCACGATTTCAGGGCTGCTGCCTGGAGACTCTCGTGGGTACAATGCAAGGTTCATGTGGGGGCCAAGCATGCCCCTACTCCCGCTGTCTGGGCAGCTGCCCGACTCCCAAGCCTGCACCGAGAATGGTCGCCTAATCCCCACGTGTGGCCCACACTTCCAGGCTTTGGGCTGGCCACACCTTCCTGTGAGGACTGTGGCTGTTCCAGGGCCCATGCCATGCCCCTGTTGTCTTGGTCCATTCAGCCTGACTCCCTTCCCTGAGAGGCAGAGGCAGAAGAGATTGGGTGGGTCTGGAGCCATGTGGCCCCTTGGGGCCTCTGGGCTGTTGTGTAAACTTCCTCTAAGGCTGAAGTTTCACAGTCCCTGAGTCCCACTATGGGGTCTCCTCCCCTCCCTCCACCTGATGGAATCCCATGGACATGGATGTGGGGTCTGGGCAGGCACCAGTCTGGCAGGTTGGTGTGAGGAGGCATCTGTGCTATGTTGGCACTCTGGCTGCTACCTGTCACCTCTGTGACTGTCTCCAACATGCAGCCTCAACCAAGTGCCTGTGCTGCCTGTGTCATTACAGGCCCTTGACAGGAAGGACCAGCAGCATGGGACCATTTCCAGGGTGGCAAACTGGGGAGCAGAGACAAATGTCTGGGGCTGTGCCAGGGGCTCCTGGCGAATCTGCAGGTGGGTTTTATTTTAATATTATTTATTTATTTATTTTTCTTGAGACAGTTTCACCTGTTGCCCAGGCTGGAGTGCAGTGGTGCAGTCACGGCTCACTGCACCGTCCGCCTCCTGGATTCAAGCGATTCTCCTGCCTCAGCCTCCCGAGTAGCTGGGATTACAAGCGCCCGCCACCGTGCCTGGCTAATTTTTGTGTTTTTAGTAGAGACGGGGTTTCACCATCTTGACCAGGCTGATCTCAAACTCCTGACCTCATGATCCACCTGTCTCGGCCTCCCAAAGTGCTGGGATTACAGGCCTGAGCCACCATGCCCGGCCAAGGGTTTTATTTTTTTTATTTTTTGAGACAGAGTCTCCCTCTTTCGCCCAGGCTGGAGTGAAGTGGCATGATCTCGGCCCACTGCAACCTCCAGCCCCTGGGTTCAAGCGATTCTCCTGCCTCAGCCTCCCGAGCAGCTAGGATTACAGGTGCCTGCCACCACACCCAGCTAATTTTTTTGTATTTTTAGTAGAGACGGGGTTTCACCACGTTGGCCAGGCTGGTCTCGAACTCCTGACCTCAGGTGATCCATCCGCCTCAGCCTCCCAAAGTGCTGGGATTACAGGCGTGAGCCAGCGAGCCCGGCCTGCAGGTGGGATTTAGATGATTCAGGATAGAGAACCAAAATCCTCACACAGTAAAATTAACAGGACAGATGGAATGAGGATAACAGAACAGTTATTTACTTATTTATTATTATTATTTTTTTTAGATGGAGTCTCGTTCTGTCGCACAGACTAGAGGAGTGCAGTGGCTTGATCTCGGCTCACTGCAACCTCCGCCTCCCAGGTTCAAGCTATTCTTGTGCCTCAGCCTCCTGAGTAGCTGGGATTACAGGCGTGTGCCACCACAGCCAGCTAATTTTTGAATTTTTGGTAGAGACAGGGTTTCACCATGTTAGGCTGGTCTTGAACTCCTGACCTCAGGTGATCCACCTGCCTTGGCCTCCTAAAGTGCTGGGATTACAGGAGTGAGCCACTGTGCCTGGCCAAGAGAACAGTTATTAACCACCAAATAAACCATCATTGAAAAGAGCTAGGCAAGGCCAGGTGCGGTGGCTCATACCTGTAATCTTATCACTTTGGGAGGCCGAGGCAGGCGGATACCTGAGGTTGGGAGTTCGAGACCAGCTTGACCAACATGGAGAAACCTCGTCTCTACTGAAAATACAAAATTAGCCAGGCATGGTGCTACATGCCTTAATCCCAGCTACTTGGGAGTCTGAAGCAGGAGAATCACTTGAACCCGGGAGGCAGAGGTTGCGGTGAGCCGAGATCGCTATTGCACTCCTGTCGCTGGGACTACAGGTGCATGCCACCACACCTGGCTAATTTTTTTTTTAATGTTTTTTATAGAGATGCGGGGGTGGGTCTCCCTGTGTTGCCCAGGCTGGTCTCCAATGAAATTCTCCCAGCTTGGCCTCCCAAAATGCTGGGATTACAGGCATAAGCCACCACACCCAGCCATCTTTGCCATTTAAAAAATTAAACGTGGCTGGACGCGATGGCTCACGCCTGTAATCCCAGCACTTTCAGAGGCCGACGTGGCCGGGTCATGAGGTCAGGAGATCGAGACCACCCTGGCTAACACAGTGAAACCCCGTCTCTACTAAAAATACCAAAAATTAGCCGGGCGTGGTGGCGGGCGCCTGTAGTCCCAGCTACTCGGGAGGCTGAGGCAGGAAAATGGCTTGAACCTGGGAGGCAGAGGTTGCAGTGAGCCAAGATCGTGCCACTGCACTCCAGCCTGGATGGTCAGAGAGAAACTCTGTCTCAAAAAAAAAAAAAATGTTAAAAGTAATTTTTAGATAATTCACAGGGAACTTAAAGAAATTATAAAGAGGCCGGGCGCGGTGGCTCACGCCTGTAATCCCAGCACTTTGGGAGGCCGAGGCGGGCGGATCACGAGGTCAGGAGATCGAGACCATCCTGGCTAACACGGTGAAACCCCGTCTCTACTAAAAATACAAAAAATTAGCCGGGCGTGGTGGCGGGCGCCTATAGTCCCAGCTACTTGGGAGGCTGAGGCAGGAGAATGGCGTGAACCCAGGAGGCGGAGGTTGCAGTGAGCCGAGGTCGTGCCACTGCACTCCAGCCTGTGCGACAGAGCGAGACTCCGTCTCAAAAAAAAAAAAAAAAAAAAAAGAAATTATAAAGATTCCATGTATCCTTTACTCAGTCTCCCCTGCCCCCACTAACATCTTGCAAAAATGTAGTAAAGCATACACCAGGATACTGACAGAGTCAGGGTATTGCGCATTTCCACCTTCACAAGAATCCAGACTTTCCCTTTCACAGCCACATCCACTTCCCTCCAGCACCTGCGCTTGACTCTTGGCAACCATTATTTTCCTTTTTTGTGAAGTCTTTGCTTTTATAAAGACCCTGCTTTAGTGGTGGCTCGCGGCTGGAGTCTCAGCTACTCTTCAGGCAGGGCCCGAAGATCGCTCGTGCCCAGGAGTTCGAGACTACCCTATGCAACATAGCGAGACCCTTTCTTTTCTTTCTTCTTCTTTTTTTAAAGGTCCTGCTTTGTCACAACCAGAAGGACACAGAGCCCAAAGTTAGGTCATGAGGCTTTGGCCTTGACACCAAGGGATGCTGTCTCCCTGCCGGAAGCAGCTCACCAAAGCCGGCAGAGAACCCAGGTTCCGTGGGGCCACGATGTGGGGCTCCGCGGGCGCCCCGGCGCTGGCCGACTTCCTGTCTCCTGGGTCAGATGCTGCTCCGCACTGCAGCTATGGTCGCATGCAGTGCCTGCCGAAGCCCGCAGCAGGAATGCTGCCTTCGGTGATTTTAATTTCACTTTTCTACTTCTCTCAATAACAAAATCCGCGTTTCAAACTCCAGGGAAAAGAAAACGGAATTGGCTCCAGGAGGATCTGCAATCACCACCGGGAACTTTGGGAGGCTGGGAAGATGGAGCCAAACCAATGTGTGGGGTGGAGGTGCGGATCTGGGGCGCCCGGCCTCTCCTACAGGTCTCAGGTCCGCAGGCCTGGCGTGCCAGCACCTGCCACGGGACTGGAAGCCCATTCCTTGACAACGCCTAAGGGGATCCCGTTGCTAGGGCTGTTGCCAAGGCGGGGCCACGAGGAGGGGCTCGCTTCCGGGAGGACGGCAATTGGCAACCCGGAAGCGGTCGGTAGTGCGGCGCTGTTTAAAGATGGCGGCGGAGGAACCTCAGCAGCAGAAGCAGGAGCCGCTGGGCAGCGACTCCGAAGGTACAGATCCAAGGAGGGATGTCCGGCCCGGGCTAGTGGGGGCGATGCCGGGCCAGCTGCTCCCGAGGAGGGAGGGGAGGCAGGGCCGCTGGCTCTGGGGTCGAGGTGCGCGAGGGGTCCCTTCCTTCACCTCCGCTGCCTCCCCTCCCCCTCACAATGGAAGGAGCCAGCGCCGCGACCCCCGGCCGGGAGGGAGGACGGGCGAGGCGGGCCAAGGCCCGCGGCCCTTCTCCATCGTGTGCGCCCGGGGCGGGGCCTGGGTCGCTCCGCCCTCTGCCCAACCCCTCGGCTCCCGGCTCCAGGGGCCCCGAGCCCTCTCGCCCCTGTCCTTGCAGTCAGGCCGAGGCCTACGCCAGGGCCGAGCCCCCCGGCCTGCTCCAGCGGCGGCCCGCGCCGTGAGGGCCTCGAGTTTCGCTGGGCTACGGAGCACAAAGGTCCGGGCGGGCCATTCGGGATGTCGTAGGCGGCCCTGGGATGTGAGGGGCCTGCGGGATCTGTCCCTGAGGCCTGCGACTTTTTCTGATAGAGCCGCCTCTTCTGGCCTTGCAGCCCCTTTCCGCCTGCCTAGACATTGTTAGTCTCCTTAGGAGATGGGCCTTTCAAAAATGGTCCCACTCTGTCTTTTCCCGCCTATGAATTGGGCCCTGGGGACCGCGTAGGTCATTGGGTGGCAGGGACAGCTCTTTTGCAGAGTAGTGCGAAAAGGGTAGGTAGGTCGACGCCCAGCCAAGAATTTGGGATGGCGAGCCCCAAAAGGGTTGACCTTTAAAGTCATTCAGCCCACGCACCTCATTCTCACCGAACACTTGAGGGAACGAGAAGTGGGAAAACGGCCCCAGAAGGGACTTGTTCAAGATGACATTAAGAGAGAGCCAGGACTAAAATTCAGGTGTCCTAGCTCCTCACCGATAGCTGCTCACAGTGGGGTCCATAGGGTGGACCTGCCCAGCTGGCTGATAATCCTAGAGCACGTACTGGTATGCCTCTAAGAAAGGCGGGGGTACTCGCCCCATTTTACAGTTGAGGAAAGGTCTCTGCCATGTGGTAGCCAAGGAGAGGTATTGTGCTGAAGAGCTCAGCCTGGAATTAGACAAACCTGGGTTTGACCGCAGGTCTTTTGCTAGTTGTGACCTTGGGCAGATTGCTTCACCTGTTTGCATTTGTTTTGTTAATTGTAAAATGGGCACCATTAACAATATCCAGGACCGCAAGAGGATGAAGGCGGTGATGGAGTAAAGTGCAGGCTCACAGGAAGCTCTCCTCCAGGCCAGGACTCTGCTTCCTCATCCTACTTTCTGCAAGAGACCATGCCTGGCCCCAGAACATTCCCAGGCTGCTGGGAAGTGATGTTAACGGGAGGAAGGGGGTGTCAGAGCTGGAAGAGCGCACCTTAGGGATACCACGGTGCACCTCTGCCCCTTCATTTTAAAGATGAGGAAATGAAAGCCCAGAAGGGGAAGGGACTTTGCCAAGATGACACAGTTGAGGTGGAGCACGCCTGTAATCCTAGCACTTTGGGAGGTTGAGGTGGGCAGATCACCTGAGGTCAGGAGTTTGAGACCAGCCTGGTCAACATGGCGAAACCCCATCTGTACTAAAAATACAAAAATTAGCTGGGAGTGGTGGTGCACGCATGTAGTTCCAGCTATTGGGAAGGCTGAGGCAGGAGAATTGCTTGCATCTGGGACATCTGTAACATACCTGCTTCCAGATTCTAAGCCTGTCTTCCTGACCCTGGGCTGCTCTTGTCCCTGGCCCAGCTGCCTGCAGTGGAGATGGCCAGGACCCCCTGTAATCTTTGGCTTTTTTCCTTTTCCCAGGTGTTAACTGTCTGGCCTATGATGAAGCCATCATGGCTCAGCAGGACCGAATTCAGCAAGAGGTGAGGGGCTGCAGTGGGCGAGGGAGGCAGTGGCCAGCAGCCCCATTGTGGAAATGCATAGGCTGGGCATGAGGCCTATTGTCTGTCTCTACTTTGGAAGCTCCCTCCTCCCTAGGCTATGCTAGGTACTGGTGCTTTTCTGGGGGTCGCTGTGCCACCGGGTGACCAGCCCAGCTCTTTTGTAGTTATTCTGTCTGTTATGCATGGGTCACTCCATCTCCCTGCTAGGACATGACAGATCCCTGCCTCCTCCAGATTGCTGTGCAGAACCCTCTGGTGTCAGAGCGGCTGGAGCTCTCGGTCCTATACAAGGAGTATGCTGAAGATGACAACATCTATCAACAGAAGATCAAGGTGGGAGCCTGGCCAGAGCGGGTGGGAAGCACCCTGGGGGTGGGGCAGGAGGGTGCCTGCTTCAGACTTGCTTCCTGCTGGGTCTGTCACCTGAGGGAGTAGGGTGTTGGAGGACACCTTTCGTTGCTGGTTCTTGAAGTGCGTAGGCTGAGGCCTCAAAAACACATTGATTCAATGCTTGAACCCGGGAGGTGGAGGTTGTAGGGAGCCAAGATCACACCATTGCACTGCAGCCTGGGTGATAAGAGCAAAACTTCATCTCAGAAAAAAAAAAAAAAAAAAAAGGTGGGGGGCAGGCACGGTGGCTCACGCCTGTAATCCCAGTGCTTTGGGAGGCCGAGGTGGGTGGATCCCCTGAGGTCAGGAGTTCGAGACCAGTCTGGCTGATATGGTGAAACCCCATCTCTACTAAAAATACAAAAATTAGCCGGGCGTGGTGGCAGGCGCCTGTAATCGCAGCTACTCGCAGGGCTGAGGCAGGAGAATTGCTTGAATCCGGGAGGCGGAGGTTGCAGTGAGCCAAGATTGCAGCACTGCACTCCAGCCAGGGCAACAGAAGACTGTCTCACAAAAAAAAAAAAAAAAAAAAGACATTGATTCAAATCTAGACTCTGCTACTCAGCAGCTGTATCCTTGGCAAGTCCTTTAGTGTCTCTAAAATGGGTGTTCTCATCTATAAATAGGGACAATAAAAGCATCTTCTGGCCGGGCACGGTGGCTCACGCCTGTAATCCCAGCACTTTGGGAGGTTGAGGCGGGCAGATCACCTGAGGTCAGGAGTTCGAGACCAGCCTGGTCAACATGGCGAAACCCCATCTGTACTAAAAATACAAAAATTAGCTGGGAGTGGTGGTGCGCGCGTGTAGTTCCAGCTATTGGGAAGGCTGAGGCAGGAGAATTGCTTGCATCTGGGAGGCAGAGGTTGCAGTGAGGCAAGATCCCGCACTGTACTCTAGCCTGAGCGACGGAGTAAGACTCCGTCTCAAAAAAAAAAAAGGCCTGGCGGGGTGGCTTACACTTGTAATCCCAGTACTTTGGCAGGCTGAGGCGGGCGGATCACGAGGTCAGGAGATCGAGACCACGGTGAAACCCCGTCTCTACTAAAAATACAAAAAAATTAGCCAGGCGTGGTGGTGGGCACCTGTAGTCCCAGCTACTCGGAGAGGCTGAGGCAGAAGAATGGCGTGAACCCGGGAGGCGGAGGTTGCAGTGAGCCGAGATCGCGCCACTGCACTCCAGCCTGGGCGACAGAGTGAGACTCTGTCTCAAAAAAAAAAAAAAAGCATCTTCCCATAGGGCGATTGTGAGATTGAGGGAGGTGCAGGCTGGGCAGGAGCTGATGATCTCGGTGCCCATACGGGGGCTGACCAGGCTGGTGCTCAGTGGGGTAGGAGGGTTGCCAGAGGGCTGTTTCCCACAGCTTGCCTCCTGGATCTTTGTGGAGAGGCAGGCAGCAGTGGGGTCAAGGGGCCACAGATTTCCTCAAAGGGCCCTGCTGCATCACTCAAACAGAGGCAAACTTCACCACCCACTTTCTAGGTCTGTGAGCTGGGAGGATGACATGCGAAATGGGGCCAGGCATGGTGGCTCAAGCCTGGAATCCTAGCACTTTGGGAGGCTGAGGCCAGAGGATCGCTTGAGCCCAGGAGTTCAAGACCAACCCAGGCAACATAGTGAGACCTTGTCTCTCCAAATCAAAAAATTACTGGGCGTGGTAGCACATGTCTATAGTCCCAGCTACTCAAGAGGCTGCGGTTGGAGGATCACTTGAGCCCAAGAAGTTGAGCCATGATTGTACCACTGCACTCCAGCCTGGGTGACAGTGAGACCTGTCTCTAAAATAAATAAATAAATAAATAAATAAATAAATAAATGTGACAATGGGTGTGTGGAAACAGTATCTGGTAGGCTCAGTGTAGGTGTTTAGTAAATGTTTCTCTTCCCCTGGAAGATGACAGATGCTTAGAGTCCTCTACTGGTAGGGGAGGCCTCTGTGGCCAGGTAGGTAACCCAGGTGATTGAAGGTGGCCAGGAAGTCAGGTGGTGAACAAGGAGGGCAGCACAGCTCAGTATCAGCCAGACAGTAATAGGGAGCAGAGGCCCCTGGGGGAAATGGGAGTGTCCATACCTGTGACTCCATTGTCTCCAGATCTGTTTTTCCAAGAGAAGCCAGAGGTAACCACAGCTCCTGACTTGTAACAGTTGGCAGCTAATTCAAATTTTAAATGTGTGGGCCAAACACACCTGCAGGCCAGATCCAGCTGTGTGAGGTCTGTGCACTGTGATCTACTGAGGCCCCCTCCTCAGGGAGCTAGATTTCCTCAGGGTGCCTGTGGAGAGATGAAGGCACTGGCTGTGGAGCCTGATGGGCCTGGGTTCCAGTCCTGGCCTCACCACTTTGAGCTGTGTGATCTCGGGCAACACCCTGAAGCTCTTGGATCCCCTGTTCTCTTCTCTCTGGGTGGGGACATTGTCTGCCTCACAGGGCAATTGTGAGGGTTGAAGGAGATGTTACGGGCGGTTGTAAGCAGCGGGTTACAAAGCTGCTCCTCTCCCCATACAGGTGGTGAGCTTCATTCATTCATTCCTCTTATGTCAGTGTCCTCCAGTGGGACCCCCCATGCCAAGGCCTGCCGCTCATGCTAGACCACCCTGGTAAAGTGGACAGGACAGGCTGGGCCCCAGGTTCTTCCCACGGAGTCATCAAACATTTGGATGTCCAGAGCATGCTGTCTAAAAGGCCTCTCTGTGCCCCCAGCACCCGCATTCTGTATGCTGTGCCTGAGCCCACCTTTTCTCCCTGGGCAGAGACAGCTGTGGCAGCAGAGCCCGAGCAGAGAGAGCTCCTCTCTCTCTAAATGGGCTCTTGTGAGGATCAATTAGGATGACGTTTATTCGCCCTGTGCCAAATGCCTGGCACAGAGAGTGTGCTCACAATGGCCATGGTGGCTGCTACAGTAGCAGTGGTTATTTGGGCTCTTTGTGGTCCTGGTGTGCTACTCATTTAACGTTTATTGAGAACGGACTGTGGTCCAGGCGCTGTTCTAGGTACTGAAGATAGAGCCATGCAGACAAAGTCCTGCCCTCACAAAACTTACAGTTCAGGGTGGAAAGACATGATAAGCCAAAGAGGGCTCTGGGACATGTGGGGTATCAGAAGGTGGTGAGTGCTGTGGAGAAAAATGAAAAGGGGATCGGGGCCGAGCGTGGTGGCTCACGCCTGTAATCCCAGCACACTGGGAGGCTGAGGCAGGTGGATCACCTGAGGTCAGGAGTTCGAGACCAGCATGACTAACATGGTGAAACCTCGTCTCTACTAAAAATACAAAATTAGCCGGGTGTGGTGGCGCATCCCTGTAATCCCAGCTACTTAGGCTGAGGCAGCAGAATCTCTTGAACATGGGAAGTGGAGGTTGCGGTGAGCCGAGATTGTGCCACTGCACTCCAGCCTGAGTGACCAGAGCAAAACTCCACCTCAAAAAAAAAAAAAAGAAGGGATTGGGAGTGGGAGCATTTGCCATTTTAAACAGGGCTTGGTGAAGGCCTTGCTGATGAGGTGGTATTTGAGTAATGAACAGAAAAAGACCGGGGAGCGAGTCACAGGCGTCCGAGAGCAGTGCCCACCCAGGCCCGAGGCGAGAGGGCACCTGGATGGTTTGAGGCCAGCATGGAGGCCAGTGTGGCTGGTGGAGAATGAGGGGTTGGGGCTGGGGAACTGAGCGGGGCGGGGCGGGGTGAGGTGTTGTGGCGAGAGAAAGGACTCTGAGGGAGATGGAGATAGGGTGCATCTAGCAGGTGACTCTGGTCACTTTTCTTTTTTTTTTGAGACAGAGTGTTGCCCTGTCACCCAGGCTGGAGTGCACTGGAGTGCAATGGCACCATCTCAGCTCACTGCAAGCTCCACCTCCCGGGTTCAAGCAATTCTCCTGCCTCAGCCTCCTGAGTAGCTGGGATTACAGATGCTCGCCACCATGCCTGGCTAATTTTTGTATTTTTAGTAGAGGTGGGGTTTCACCATATTGGCTAGGCTGGTCTTGAACTCCTGACCTCAAATGATCCACCCACTTTGGCCTCCCAAAGTGCTGGGATTACAGATGCCCACCACCATGCCTGGCTAATTTTTGTATTTTTAGTAGAGGCGGGGTTTCACCATATTGGCTAGGCTGGTCTTGAACTCCTGACCTCAAATGATCCACCCACTTTGGCCTCCCAAAGTGCTGGGATTACAGGCCTGGGCCATCACGCCAAGCCGACCCTGGCCATTCTCGTGCTGGGGTGAGAATAAACTCCAGAGGGTGAAGTGGAGGCAGGGACACTGCCAGGAGACTTGTGCAGTAAAATCTGCTGGAGGCGGGCAGCGGGTGGTAGAGGTGAGGAGTAAGAAGCAGTTGGATACCAGACATTTTGAAGGGATGGATATGGTGATGGAGTCGGCAGCGACTGTAAGGCTTTGGGTGCTGTGGGTGACTGAGGTGGGGCAGCCTCGGGGAGGAGCAGTTGTTCGGAGGTTGATCTCAGCTGCACTCAGTGGAAATGCCTGTTGGACAGTTCAGAGGAGGTGTGGTGAGGCTGGTAGATAGGAGGATCGTAATTGGAGTTGAGAGTTGAGATTCACACTTGGGGCTATTTAAATCCCTGAGACTTTGGCTAGGGGCAATGGCTCATGCCTGTAATCCTAGCACTTTGGGAGGCCAAGGTGGGTGGATCACTTGAGGGCAGGAGTTCAAAACCAGCCTGGCCAACATGGTGAAACCCCATCTCTACTAAAAATACAAAAAAATTAGCCGGGCATAATGGCGCGTGCCTGTAGTCCCAGCTACTCAGGAGGCTGAGACAGGAGAATTGCTTGAACCTGGAAGGCGGAGGTTGCAGTGAACCAAGATCGTGCTACTGCACTCCAGCCTGGACGACAGAGCGAGACTGTCTCAAAAAAAAAAAAAAAAAAAAATTGCTTGAGACTGATGTCGTCAAGAGAGCAAGTATAATTTACGTTTTTGTAGAGACGAGGTCTTGTTGTGTTGCCCAGGCTAGCCTTCAACTTGATCCTCCCCCCTTGGCCTCCCAAAACACTGGGATTACAGGTGTGAGCCACTGTACCTGGCCATGAGAGTGAGTGTAGTTTCAAAGAGGAAGCTGGCCGGGTGCAGCACTTTGGGAGGCTGTGGCAGGCAGATCACATGAGCCCAGGAGTTCGAGACCAGCCTGGGCAATATGGTGAAATCCCGTCTCTACAAAAAATACAACAATTAAATGGGTGTGGCAGTGTGCACCTGTAGTTCCAGCTACTCTGAAATCTGAGGTGGGAGAATTGCTTGAGCCTGGTAGGTTGATGCTGCAGTGAGCCGTGATCTTGCCACTGCACTCCAGCCCAGGTGACAGAGAAAGCCCTGTCTCAGAAAAGAAAAAAAAAAAGAAAAGTGGAAGCTGTCCCAGGCCTGAGCAGGGCGGGGTAGGCACATGGGAGACAGCCCTCATGCCCGTGGTCACATGGCAGGCACAGTGGCTAAGTGTGCAGTGACTGTTTTCCTTTTTTTTTTGAAACGGAGTCTCCCTTTGTTGCCCAGGCTGGAAGGCAGTGGAGCGATCTCGGCTCACTGCAATCTCCACCTCCTGGGTTCAAGTGATTCTCTTGCCTCAGCCTCCAGAGTAGCTGGAACTACAGGTGTGTGCCACCACGCCCAGTTAATTTTTGTATTTTTAGTAGAGACGGGGTTTCACCATGTTGGCCAGGATGGTCTTGATCTCTTGACCTCGATATCTGCCTGCCTCAACCTCCCAAAGTGCTGGGATTATAGGCGTGAGCCACCACGCCCAGCCTCAGTGACTGTTTTCTTGCAGGTGACACACCATGTCTCAAAGGGTTCTGTATGGTTTGGTGGCATCCCTGACCCTCAGAGCTTAGAGAGATGAGGAGTGGCCTTGGAGGCAGGAGGAAGACAAGGAGAGGGTGGGGGCGCCAGCCCAGGGAAGGAGGCATCTAGGCAGGGCCACAGCCAGTGGCCTCAGTTCTGCTAAGGGGCCAGTGGGGGTGGGGCGCTGGGTTTGCCCCCTCTGATTGAGGGCATTCGGCTGACCTTGGCTAGAGCAAAAGCCTCCCGAGGGAGAAAAGAGGTGGAGGCAGCACGGACAGCTTCATGAGGAGTTTTGCTGTAAAGAAAGCAGAGAAATTGAAGGGTAGCCAGACAGAAACGTAAAGTCCAGGATTCCCTTCCTTTTAAAGAAGTAGCTGAATGTGTATATGCTGTTGGGTCTAAACCAGTAGGGTGGGAAAAATTGATGATGGGGGTACTTCCTAGGATGATGTCTTTTTTTTTTTTGAGATAGGGTCTCACGCACTCTGTCACCCAGGCTAGAGTGCAGTGGTGCCATCACAGCTCACTGTAGCCTCGACCTCCTGGGCCCACACAGTCCTCCGACCTCAGCCTCTCGAGTGGCTGGGACCACAGGGTGCACCACCATGTGCAGCTCACTTACTTATTTTTCAAGATGGAGTTTTGCTCTGTCACCCAGGCTGGAGTGCGATGGCGCAATCTCGGCTCACTGCAACCTCTGCTTCCCGGGTTCAAGCGATTCTCCTGCTTCAGCCTCCTGAGTAGCTGGGATTACAGGCATGCACCACCATGCCGAGCTAATTTTATATTTTCAGTAGAGATGGAGTTTCGCCATGTTGGTCATGCTGGTCTCGAACTCCCGACCTCAGGTGATCCAACCACCTCAGCCTCCCAAAGTGCTGCGATTACAAGCGTGAGCCATCGCGCCCAGCCTCTTATTTTTTTTAGAGAGACGGGGGTCTCACTGTGTTGCCCAGGCTGGTCTCGAACTCCTGGGCTTAAGCGTCCTCCCACCTTGGCCTCCCAAAATGTTGGGATTATAGGTGTGAGCCATGGCGCCCAGCTTGGAATGATGTGCTTGAGCCTGAGGGTGGGGGTGGGCTAGTGTGGAGTGGAGAGGCAGCTTAGGTGGCTGCTGGAACAGATCCTCTGAGGATTGTGGGAGGAGGCCAAAGGCAGTTGTGCTGGTGGGGGCTGAGGAAAAAAGACAAGGTCATCAGCTGGGGGTAGGAGCAAGATGGGTAGGGGAGAGGGGAGGGTGCCCAGGCCAGGGGAGTGAAGTGTGCTTGCCAGGTGAAGTGTGCGTGGTGGGTGGGCACCTGTAATCCCAGCTACTTGGGAGGCTGAGGCAGGGGAATCGTTTGAACCCGGGAGGTGTAGGTTGCAGTGAGCCGAGATCGTGCCACTGCACTCCAGCCTGGGCAACAAGAGCAAAACTCTGTCTCAAAAAAACAAGTAGAGGAGGGAGGCTGTTTCTAGCCCCAGGAGGGCTGCGGGCAAGGCCTAGAGGTGGGGGAACTCTTCTCAGTGTGGCGGGAGCAGGGCTGAGCTGGGCTGTGCAGAGGGCCCCAGCCACCTGGTTGAGGCTTGGAGGCCAGCACTCCACCCTGGCCCTGACTTGCTTGCCCTGAAGTTCTCTTGGGCTGAAAGACTGGAGAGGATGCATTGCTCAAGGACAGATTCACTCACCTGTTGTTGTACAGTCCTGTAGGCCCCGCAGCACTTTAGTGACCCATGCAACTAGTTTGTCCTTAAGTGCCCAGCTTCCTGCCGTCTTTTGGGAGGACTCTGGGCAGTGGGCCGCTCCCATTGCCACATTCAGCAGCCTGTTTCAGGGACCCAGGGTGGCTGGGAGCTCAGTTGCCACCTTTGGAGTGTGACCTTTGCTGGGGGACATTTCCTTGGCCAACCCCAGTTCTGGCCTGATGTTAACCTGTCGGGGTGGGGCTGTCTCCGCAGGACCTCCACAAAAAGTACTCGTACATCCGCAAGACCAGGCCTGACGGCAACTGTTTCTATCGGGCTTTTGGATTCTCCCACTTGGAGGCACTGCTGGATGACAGCAAGGAGTTGCAGCGGTGAGAAGGGTGGGCACTGGGCACCGAGGCAGGTGGGTGTCTACCTCCTCCCCGGGCGAGTAGGATGTGTCTCGAGTAGGTGTCTCCCTCCTTCCCGGGCGATCGGCTGGACTCTGGCCTTGCCAGGCGGGGCGGTGCTGTCTGGGCCCTGGCGTCTGGGCTGGTCGAGGAGCCCATGCTGGGCCCGCCTTTCCATCCCACCCCCAGGTTCAAGGCTGTGTCTGCCAAGAGCAAGGAAGACCTGGTGTCCCAGGGCTTCACTGAATTCACAATTGAGGATTTCCACAACACGGTGAGCCCTGGTACCTGTCTTGGGCTGGCCCATGGGGGAGGGGTTCACCTGGTGAGGACCACCCATCTCCTCCCTGTCATCTTGCCCTTTCTCCCTCCGTGGCTGCAGTTCATGGACCTGATTGAGCAGGTGGAGAAGCAGACCTCTGTCGCCGACCTGCTGGCCTCCTTCAATGACCAGAGCACCTCCGACTATCTTGTGGTCTACCTGCGGCTGCTCACCTCGGGCTACCTGCAGCGCGAGAGCAAGTTCTTCGAGCACTTCATCGAAGGTGGACGGACTGTCAAGGAGTTCTGCCAGCAGGTGCCGTCCCCCTCCCCTTTACTCTCGGCCGGGGGAGTGCAGTGGGCCCACAGGGCCTGGGGCGGGGTGCGGAGACCGGGGCCTGACCGGCACCTGTGCCACAGGAGGTGGAGCCCATGTGCAAGGAGAGCGACCACATCCACATCATTGCGCTGGCGCAGGCCCTCAGCGTGTCCATCCAGGTGGAGTACATGGACCGCGGCGAGGGCGGCACCACCAATCCGCACATCTTCCCCGAGGGCTCCGAGCCCAAGGTCTACCTTCTCTACCGGCCTGGACACTACGATATCCTCTACAAATAGGGCTGGCTCCAGCCCGCTGCTGCCCTGCTGCCCCCCTCTGCCAGGCGCTAGACATGTACAGAGGTTTTTCTGTGGTTGTAAATGGTCCTATTTCACCCCCTTCTTCCTGTCACATGACCCCCCATGTTTTATTAAAGGGGGTGCTGGTGGTGAGCCGTGTGTGCGTGTCCCTGCTCTGCTGCCCGCCTGGCTGCTCTGTCTGCTGCCCCCTCCCCCCAGGTGGGTCCCCCTGCTTTTCACCTATCTACTCCTGAGCTTCCCCAACAGGAGCAGGTTTGAGGGGCCAGGCCTCTTGGAGGCCCCTCCTGCTTCGTTGGGTTCTGCTTCCTTCCCTTCTTAGCTGGCTCAGGGGCTTCTATGGGATCCTGGAAGTTCCTTAGGGACTTGCCCAGGGTCCCAGGGCCACCCACACTTCATCTGCTCCCTCATAGGCCCCACCTCCACGTCCCGGCTGGGCCCCAGACCCCAGCTTCCTGCCCTCCACCGGGAGTCTGCATGGTTGGGAGTCCTAGGTGGAGGGGCCTTTGTGAGGCTGGACCCGGCTCAGGGCAGGTGGAGGAGCTGGGCCTCCCACAGGGTGCCCGGGCAGTGCCATCCTGGTGGGGGAAGGCAGCCTTCAAACGTGTGGGGTCCACAGTCCTCAGGTCTAGGCAGGGCTGCCAGTTCTCCACCTCCCCATCCGCCC
This sequence comes from Pan paniscus, assembly GCF_029289425.2. Taxonomy (NCBI): domain Eukaryota; kingdom Metazoa; phylum Chordata; class Mammalia; order Primates; family Hominidae; genus Pan; species Pan paniscus. The sequence continues at coordinate 65,224,847 of NC_073258.2, forward strand.
CAGGCCCCCTGCCTGTGCCTGCCTTGCACCCCCTCTGCTTGGGCCACAGTGTCTCTGCATTGCCTGCCTTTTTGCCTTCACCTCTTTTCTTCCCCGCCCCCTGCACATTCGGGGTCTCAGCCCCCAGGCTGTGAGCTCCTTGGGGGCAGGCCCTCAATAAATGTGAACTGCTGCTGCCGCCTCTGCCGTCCGCCTGTGCCTCTGCCCGCCTGGCTCACCGAGAGCTCTTGCCAGCCCCTTTCAGCGAAAGCATCTGGCCAGGGGCTCCATCCAACACCTGGGCCGCCTTCCTTCCCCCCAGTCAGAGCTCAGACAGTAGGAGCTGCCACAACGTGATCTTTATTAGGCTCCTCGGGGGCGGGGCGCGGAGGGAAAGAAGGGGTGGCCAGGCCCAGGCCAGGCTGCAGGCTTTGGCGACCTCTCAGAGCTGGGAGCGGGGTCCCGAAGGCGGGTCTGAGGGCAGAGCAGAGTCAGAGGTGTCTATGGGCGTCCCCGACCTCCCAGGCTGCCCCGTGGTTTCCCGCCCTGCTTGGGGGTGAGCGGGGGTTAGTGGGCGGGTTAGTCTAGGGCCGGGGCCGCCGCACGGCGCGAGGCCCTGCTTACCAGTCCCGGTCAGGGTGGGCTGCGGGAGCCTCAGGCTGGAAGGCAGAGGACAGTGAGAGCCCGCCCCCAGGGTGGACCGGGGCAGGGGCGGGCCGTGGGGCGGCGCGGGGCACGTACCCACGGGGAAGTAGTGGGGGAGCCGGCTCCGGTAGATGTCCTCGTCCTTCTCGAGGAACACGCAGATGATCAGCCGGTCCACCTGCGCCAGGGGCTGCTCAGCCTGGGCCGAGCTGCCACGCCTGGCCCCAGGATCCTGTGACTGTCTGCCCTGGTGCAGGCTTTCACCTGCCTGGCCCTGCGCCCTTCACGGAGGCTCACGGCTGTGTGCCATCACCCCCATCTCGCCACCGCCAGGCGCCCTTGCGCAGGAGAAACAGGGAAGGAAGGGGCGGGCCTGGCCCTGCGCTCTGCACCCTGACTCCCTGGGCGATGATGGGGGCTGGTCACTCTGGCCGGGATGCGGACCCCACCCTCGCCCGGGCCCAGGACTCACCTTGTCCTTGTGCTGCTCCAGCCACTCTCGCAGCGTGGCCAGCACGATCTCGGCGGCCGCCTCACAGGGGTAGCCTGAGGCGGGTGGGGCGGGAGTGAGTCCTAGGCTCTGGCCCCGCCCACTCCCCTGTCCGCCCCGGCCCCTCCCGGCGTCTGGGTCCACCGCCCACTCCTGGTCCTTGCCTTTCTTCCAGACTCACCAAACACGCCGGTGGAGATGCAGGGGAACGCCTGGGCGGGGAGGGGTGAGAGGGGGTTGGAACATTGTCACTGCGCCCCGCCTCCCGCCCTCCCCCGCGGGCCGTCCCTCACCACCGAGCGGAGCCGGTGCTCCAGCAGCAGGTCCAGACTGCTCAGGTAGCAGCTGCGGAGCTCGGCAGCCTGGCTGGCGCTGGGCTCCCCGTAGGCGATGGGCCCCACTGTGTGGATGACGTCTACGGGGGGCGACGGGGTCAGACCGGCGGGGGTCTACGCGGTCCTCAGCTCCCTCGCTTCCCCCTTCCGGCCTGGGCAGAAGGGGGCAGGAAACACCTTTCCCCCCAAGCGCTGAGCCTCCTCCGCGAAGGCCCCCACCCCTGTGGGCCCCCTCGAGCCCGAATCCGCACGCGCACAGAGCCCCGCGCCCCCTCCCCACATCTGTATGGGCCCGGCTGAGACCCGAGCGCGAGTGTGGGCGCGAAGGCGTTGCCCCCCAGCTCCATCCTCAGCCTCCACGCACGGTCTCCCCCATCTGCTTCCTGGGGGGTGCAGGGTGGGGGCCGGGTCTTGGCCCTTAAGGTTAAGAAGGGCCCCCTGAGGAGTTCCCCAGCACTCCTGTGGGGGCCGCACCCCTGATGTCCCAGTGACACACGGGCGCCCTGTCTGCGCCCCACAGCTGGGGGCGCGTCGGGGACTCACACTTGGCCGGGAGCCGATAGCCGCCGGTGATCTTGGCCTTGCCAGTCTCACAGCTCTGCAGGGTCCGGCACTCGTCGGTAAGCAGGGGGCCGGCGGCCCGATGAATGCAGCCGTCCACTGCGGGAAGGGCGGGCGCGACTGAGCTGGCCTGGCAAGGCTGCGGCCCCGGGGTGAGCACCCTCAGTCCCGAGAAGCCCCTCGGCGATGCGAGGACCCATGCGGAGCCGCGCCCCAACCCCGTGGCCTCCGGCCGCTGCCCCCACCCCCGCCCGGAATGTTTCACATCTGGGGAAACCGAGGCGCAGAGCGGGACGGCCCTGGGCCTGGCGGGAAGTCGCGCAAGGAGGCCGGCAGGGGGCGCACCCGGCCCACCCTGTCCCTTCCAGGCCGCGCCGCCAGAGCCCAGGCAGGGCGGCTCCGGGAGGCGGGGGCCGCCGGGACAGGAACCGCCGCCCGAGCCGGGGTGACGGGGAAGCTTCACCTTCCTCCCCGACGCCCCTCCCTAGCCCTGTCCCGGGCGCGCTGCAGGGCCCGCGACCAGTCGCTGCCTCCGCCCGGGCCTCAGCGTCGGTGCGATCCCAAGGCCCACCTCCCCAGGCGGCGCCTCATCACGGGGCGGCGGCAAACCCTAGGACCCATTTTGCGGATGAGGAAACCGAGGCCACCTTGTTACAGGGTGATCAGATCTGTAGCTGGAGCCTGGGTCTTCCAGCCGCGCGGGGAGGTGAGCCCGACGCCCGGGCCCGAGTCTCCTGGCGCGCAAACCCCAGCTGGTTAATGAACCGCCTCGTTAGCGCATCCAGCTTAATTACGGCCCCGCATGGGCTTGTTTATCCGAGGGCGGCTGCAGGGCCTCGCGAGCGACCCTGGGGACCCGGGTGCAGATAAACAACCGGGGCGCAGCGGGAGGCATGGAGGAAACGCTCCAGCAGCCCAACCTCGCCAGGGCACCGCGCAGGAGAGGCGCGGCCTCAGGCAGGCCTGGGTCCAGCCCGGGCTTACCCCTCATCGGCTGTGAGATCCTGCCCCTTCCCCTCTCTGGCGTCCACTCTCTTATCTGGAATACTGGGACAGCGACCCTCCCACAGAGGAAAACGCCGCGTGCTGGCCGGGAGGACAGGGCCCATCTTTGGCAGCTCTGATCGCCCACGCCAGGAGCTCCTCAGGCACCAGCTGCCTGGTGCTCACAGGCGGGCATCAAGAGAGGACCATCATTCCCCATTTTACAGATGGACAAACCAAGGCCACCTTCTCCTTCATCACCTCAGTCTCCACACAGTTCCAGGGATGCCAGCTAGCTCACGCCCCTTTCTTTTGCTGTTTTATCTCGTGCCCTGGGGGCACAATTAAACCTCATTCTGCAACTTTACTCAGAGCTGGCACCAGGCAATTTCCCAGAGCGTCCCAGGGATGGGTGGGCAGAGAGGTTAGGGGAACGCTGAGAACGGCTCAGGCCTGGATCCCTTCCACCTGCTCCTCTCCTCTGCAGGGAGAAAGGCAGCTGTAGCCCAGGGCGAGGCTGAGATGGAGCAAGAAGGCAGGGCCCAGAGCGGGCGTCCAGGCTGGAGCTCCCAGTGCTGGGAAGTGAGTGTTCCGAATGGGGTGCCGTGGCTGGGCTGTGGAGCTGGGCAACGTGAGTTCGAATCCTGGCTCTGCCAGCCACAGATGTGTGACCCCTCACATATCATTTAACCTCTCTGGGTCTCAGTTGCGCCATCTGGAAAATGGGATAATAGCACCCACCTCAGAGCTCATTGGGCTGTTGGAAGGATTGAGTTTAACTTTGTAATGTGCTTAAGGCAGTGCTTGGCAAGAATGGAGGTCATGAGTGTATCCTGTTATTAACAACAGTGTGACAGTGTGGGCACGTTCGGGTATGTGTACATCAGTGTGATGGGAGGTGGGTGCACACAGGGTGTTCACAGTGTGTGGGGGTGAGCCCAGGGATCTGTCTGAGCTGGCTCTCCTAGGAGCCTCCCGGGTCAAGCACCTGGCACCCGGCTGCTCGAAGTCTCTGGGGGCTCACCGCCCTGCAGGCGACCTCGGCCAGCTGTGGGGGCCCCTGCGGGGAAGTGGAGCTCAGTGTTTCAGGAATTTAATGTTTCCTGCGGAAGTGGACTGGCCTGCAGCCAGGCCGTTGGGGCTGACCTGGGGGCGCAAGGGAGGTGGAGGGAGCTGGAATCAATGCTGGCAGAGGGCTCAGGCCAGATGCCCCCTCCTCACCCCCAGTAGTTCCAGAACAGGGCCTGGGCCAGGTGATGGCTCTGCAGGGGCCCCAGGGAGGGGCTCCCCTAAAGCAGAGATGAGGGACAGGTCACTGTCAGCCCACTGCTACCCCAACAAGCTAGAGTGCAGCCTGGCCCCTCTTGCCTGCGTGTCCCTCCCTGTCCACACACCAGCCTTCTCACTCTCTCCCCTGAGAGTGCAGAGGGGAACCCCCCCACCCTGCTCTCCTTAGCCATAGGCCCAAAGGACCCCTCCCACACACACTCCCAGAGCCCCCTTAGCTCTGCCCTCCAGGCCCTGTCCTGGCTCTTACCTGGGGCTAAGCTAGGTCCTAGAGACTCAAGCTTCCTGGGGTCCCATTAAGGGGAGATGCCCTTCCTTCCCTCTTCCCTCTTCCCACCCCACCCCAAGGCAGCTGGAAAAGACCAGCAGCCCTGATCCCTGGGGCTACCTGGTGGAGGTGGGGTATTCCCAGTTCACAGGAGCTGACCAACCCTTAGTCTCCTCTCCAGGGCCCTCAGCCACCAAAACAAACCTCCAGGCTCCAGCTCAACCCTCACCCCAAGTCAGCAGAAAACCTGGGGTCTTTCCTGGGGAGACAGAGCCCACTTGGGTGGCGGGACCCCCCTGAGATGTTTCTCCATCAGGTCAAAGATGAAGCCTTCCTCCACCTGTGGCCAGAAGATGGCCCCTAAGGCCCCTCTGCCTCCTCCCTGCAGCCCCTTCTTCCCTCCTCCCTCCTCTACCGTTAAGCTCCCCCTGATATGGCTCCTTCATATCAGCCCTCTGTCTCACTATATCATCCAGGCTGGAGTGCAGTGGTGCAATCTTGGCTCACTGCAACCTCTGCCTCCTGGGTTCAAGTGATTCTTATGCCTCAGCCTCCCGAGTAGCTGAGCTTACAGGGGCGCACTACTATGCCCAGCTAATTTTTTGTATTTTTAGTAGAGACGGGGTTTCACCATGTTGCCCAGGCTGGTCTTGAACTCCTGACCTCAAGTGATCCACCCGTCTCAGCCTCCCAAAGTGCTGGGATTACAGATGTGAGCCTGTTTTTTTTTAAGACAGGGTCTTGCTATGTTGCCCTGCCTAAGCCTCCTAAGTAGCTGGTATGACTCACCCCCCATGGCCTTTGTCAGCCTTCTTGTTGGGTAAGCACCTGCGTGGTGATTTACAGCCGCTGTCTTATTATTTTTCCTGTTTATAGAAGAAGAAACTGAGGCACAGAGAGCAAAACTTGCCCACACGGCTGGAAGGTTGGGCTCCCAACCTCAGTGGCTCTGCTTCCTCTGGGACCACTAAAGGGCCTCGCCCTGAACCACTCTGGCTGACTGGTTTGAATGGCCCCCTGTCCACGCTCTTGGGGAGGCAGTGTCTCCCCACATCAGCACATCCCCTTCCAGCAGGGGGGCTGCCCTGGTGGCCTCTTGTTGCACAGTGTTCTGAGGCTACTGTCTTTCTGGACGGTTTGGCTGCCCCCAGTGCTGACGGCTCCCTCCATCCAGCGGGACTTCCCGTCTCCTTCGTGGGCTCTCGTTCCTCAGGCCACTCCTCAAATGCCACTGGGGCTCTGCCTGCCCTCGCCTGAGCCCGGAGGAACCTCTTTCTGCCCCAAGCCCTGGCCTCTGAGCGGCCCTTGGCCCTCCGCCCCATCTTAGGCATCTCCCTGCTTTGCTGTGGTAAAGCCCTGCCTTCCAGCCTCCACGGCCAGCATTCAGCCCAGCATCTGTGCGCCTCCCATGGAAGGATGTTGAGGAAGGAAGGAGGGCTGGGCTGAGTGATTGCCCATGGCCCTGGGCATTCCTGGGGCAGTGGAGGGCACCAGGAGTGGGCAGTCCTCAGAGCCAGCAGAGGTGGAAGGCAGGCAGGCTCCGGTGAGGCCATCCGCCAAGGCGCTTAGGATGAGTTGGCCGCTATTTAGGGTGCTGTAATATTCATGAAGGGAAGATTAGATATTTAAATTTATTCAGCAATAAATGCGTCTCAGTGGGGGAGCATTCCTCATGCTAAACAAACAAGCAGGCAGGGGCTAATTAATTATTTACAGGAACATAAGGAGGCCTGTGGCCCAGGGGACCAGGAGGGCAGCTGTGCCCCTGCCGAGGGCAGGGCACCCCAACCCGCAGGCCTGGACCTGCTCCTGGTCTCTTTCTGCTCCCCCATTCCTCCTACCATCCCGTGGGGCTGGCCCACGGTGTGCCCTCTTTGGAATTTCTCTTCCCAGAATTCCTGGCCACGAGATTGCTGGTGGTTTGGGGCAAGTCACTTACCCTCTCTGAGTCTCAGAGCTCTGGCCTCCAGAGACTGGTGGGGCTGGGAGGGGTGACTCATGCCTGTAATCTCAGCACTTTGGGAGGCTGAGGTGGGAGGGTCACTTGAGCTCAGGAGTTCGAGACCAGCCTGGACAACATAGTGAGACCCCATCTCAAAAAAAAGAAAAAAGAGTGGTGGGGAGCACTGAGATATGCTGGGAGGTGTCAAGGGGGATGGGAGACTGAGGGCCAGCGGGGTTAAGCAACCTGTCCAAGGCCCCACAGTGAGAGGAGGAGCAGAAACTAAGATCCACTTTATTTATTTATTGATTGATTGATTGATTGATTGATTGATTGATTGATTGAGACAGTTTTTTGCTCGTTGCCCAGGCTGGAGTGCAATGGCATGATCTCAGCTCACTGCAACCTCCGCCTCCCGGGTTCAAGCAATTCTCTTGCCTCAGCCTCCTGAGTAGAAACTAAGATCCACATTATTATTTATTTAGTTAGTTTTTGAGACAGTTTTTTGCTCGTTGCTCAGGCTGGAGTGCCATGGCATGATCTCAGCTCACTGCAGCCTCCGCCTCCCGGGTTCAAGCAATTCTCCTGCCTCAGCCTCCTGAGTAGCTGGGATTACAGGCGTGTGCCATGATGCCTGGCTAGTTTTTGTATTTTTAGTAGAGGTGGGGTTTTGCCATGTTGGCCAGGCTGGTCTCGAACTCCTGACCTTGTGATCCGCCCGCCTTGGCCTCCCAAAGTGCTGGGATTATAGGCGTGAGCCACCGCGCCCAGCCAAGACCCACATTATTAACCCTCATCGTACAGAAGTAGTGATAGGCTCAGAGAAGCAAAGCCACTTTCCCAGAGCCACACAGCAAAGTGTAAGGCCTTGCCTGGGCAGCTCTTGCCCCTGCCCCCCACCTTCCTAGACTCCTGTGGGCCCCAAGAGCAGGGAGGTGAATAGGAAGGGAGTCCTGGGCAAGGTTGTGGGGGTGAGTGGGGCCTGGGCTGGCTGGGTGTCCAGCCTGCTGCCCTGTGACTGCAGCGTCTGGCCCTGCCTCTGAGGTGCCGAGTCTCATACCTCTCTGGCTCAACCTCATGCCTCTGAAATGAGCTTTTGGGGGCTGTATGGGAGGATCCCCTTTTTACAGATGGGAGGCTGAGGCTCAGCCATGGACTTCACAGGCAGGGGATTCCTTTGCCCTGTCATGCTTTTGGGGGCCTTGTACCCCAGGGACTGGCTGCACTGCCAGGGTGGAGATGCCCCTGAGAAGGCAGGCAGGAGGGCTGGAGACAGAGGGCCTTGGGGAGGCAGAGGTGTGAGCTGGGGTTTGAGGGAGGGGTGTGTCTCCCCTCCAGCCCAGGAAGGACCAGGGGTCTGGGCTCCAGGGACCACTCCCGCCTGGACGGGCTGGGCACAGCCTGGAGGGCATTGGCAGCCAAGCCTCGGTGCAGCCCATGCTGGTTTCCCTCTCTGGAGGAGGGCTACAGAAATACCAGATGCCAAGGCAGAAAGGGGCAAGGCTCCCGGGGAAATGGGGGAAACTGAGTCTCTGAGAGGGTACCAACGGCGTCAAGGGCAGACATCTGACTTGCTGCCCCAGGCTTCTAACCCTGCAGAGGGAAGGTTTAGCCACAAAGCCCGGATAAGTGACCTACCCAAGGGTCTTGCGCTCTCTTCTCTCCCAGCCCACTCCTCATTCTCCACTTCTGGCTTCTATTCAACTAGGCCAAGACCTGAGCGATATCCCATTGCCGGAACCATCTTTGCTTCTGCTCACACCCTCCTGGTCGGCCATTCAATCAACAAACTCTAGCCAGCCCCGGCTCTGTGCTAGGCTTGAGCTCAGCCCAGCAGGGTGCAGAGCCCATCCTCACCAGGCCCCACCCTCTCGGTGCCAAGGTGGGTGGGTGCCCGGGGGAGAAGATGGATGGACGATAGTTCTGTGATGAGATCTGAAATTCATTACGGGGTGAGATCAGCTCCTTAAATGGGGATTTGAAAACATTAGGGCTTCATTATGTACACAACGGCAGTGCCTCATTCATCATGCAAAAATCACTCCCGTTATTAAAAATCCCTGTGGCAGCTGCATGCCGGGGCTTGGTGGCATCGTGCCTGCTGGGGACAGAGCAGGAGCTCCACAGCCCTGCCTGGTCAAAGTTGTGGCCACGGGACAGGGGCCCAAGTCCCAGCCTCCCTCTTACACAGGGGCCAGCTGCGGGGTGGGGCAGGAAGTGAGGTTCAGCTCCAGGGACTTAGTGCCTCAGTTTCTCCACCTGCAAAATGGAGACGCTAATGATGCCTCCCATAGGGCTGGGTGAGGGTGTATGAGATTCTTCAGGGAGAGGTTCAAAGGGCACTGGTGGCCATGTTGTAAGTACTGAGAATGCCTGGCTGCCGTTGGCACCATCATCATCAACTGGGGTCAGGCAGGGGTGGCAGGAAGGCCTGGGGGCCTTTCCTTGGGGAAGGGCATGCACCCCCTGTCATAAAACCTCCCATGGCTCCCAAGAGTACATGGAATAAAATCCTCAACTCCAACAAAGCTTTCCTGGACTCTCTGGGGCTCCCTGCAGCCTCCCTCTCAGATGAATTCACTGCCTCCTGCGCCCCTCCTACTGGTTCCAAACTCTACCATTCAAAAAATGCGTACGAGGGCTGGGGGGCGGCGTGCCACGTGCCAGCCCTATGCAAGGGCCAGGAGTCCTGTGGCCGCAGCAGTTCTAGGGACGGGACACGCAGCTCTAAGTTGTGGGCATGGTGAAAAAGGAGAAGGGGAAAATGGAGCTGGACCCGAGGAAGGAGGGAGGGATGGGCGCTGTTCAGAGGATGAGGTGGCCCCTCCGAGGAGGTGGCATTGGAGCAGAGCCCTGAGTAATGAGAAAGAACTGGCTTTGGAAGGAGATGGGGAGGAGAGTCCGGGATGAGAGTCCGGGCAGAGAGCTCAGGAAGGGCAGAGCCCTGTGGCAGGAACAGGCCGGCGGGTGAGGCTGGGAGGGAGCGCTGCCTCTACAGGACCTCCTGGGAGGTGCGAGGAGTCGAGCAATTGGGAATTGATTCGAGCGCTGTGGGAAGTTTCCATCAGTGAGGGGACATGTTCTGGTTCGGCCTCTGGACCCTCTTCTGTTCCCTCTTCCGGACACGCCCTTCCCTTCTATGCTGAAGCACAGCCCCCTCCCCCCTCGCCCTTTGCCAGACAGCCCCACGCCAGAGGGTCCCGGCATGCCCACCCTGCACACACAACACCCACCAGACTGGCACAGGGACAGGTGCGGGGACTGCCCAGCCCTTCCGGCTGCCTGCTGCTTCTGAGCTCAGCCCTGCTGGGGAGGGGAGGGCCGCACACAGCCCCGCCTCCAGAGGGCCGAGGCTGGCCACAGGCCACGGAGGTCACGTTTATCTGCTCGCAGAGCAAGGCCACGGCTAATCAGAGCGGCCGGAGCTGAGCCTTTTCCTAGCGGCCGCGGGAAGCAATCACGGATTAGCAGCGGCCGGGCGCTGGGAGATAGCGCCAGAGCAGGGCGCGGAGCGCTTGCGAGCCGGGCAGGAGTCGAGCGCTGAATACTTAGAGGCCTGGGCGAATCCTCCCGGGCCTGCGGGTCTATGAACAGAGAACCAGCCAGAGCCAGAGAGAAAGAACGACAGGAGAAGGGAGAGGGAGCCAGGGAGAGGCAAAGCGTGGAGGGAGAAATGGAGAAAACGGCGGAGAGAGGGAGGTGGCAAGAGAAAGACCTGAGGGAGAGAGGCAGGGTTGTGGGGGAGAGCGCTCGGCTGGCCCCCAGGGTCCCAGCATGTGTGTGAGGAGGGACCGGCCCTGGGTGGCGGCTTCTGAGCAGGTGAGGGAGTCTGCGGTGGGGCCTGGGGAGAGGCGGGAGGTCCCACGCACACATAGGCGCCCAGGGTTAGGGTGCGGGCGCGGGACAGGGAGTGTTGTCCACCTGGCAGACCTTCACTAAACGCAGCAGTGGAGGGGGTGTTGGAGGGGCTGCCCTGACATGGGAAGGCGAAACTAGGCGGGAGGGTTGCGACAGGAGGGCAGAGGAGCGCTCGGGCCCAGGAGCAGCATGTGCAAAGGCCCGGTGCTAGGGGAAGACAGTGAGGGAAGCCCAGCCACCCTAGCTTCTCTTGGGCGGTGTAGGAGACACATACACGGGCTTGCCCTGCCAGCACAGGGTGCAGAGGTGCTCAGGGCCGACGGCATGGGGGCAGGGGCAGCTGCACCCACACAGGCAGGCTCGGCTCCTGCAGTTTGAGTGGGGTCGCTGACCTCAGGAAGGCCCCGGACAGAATGTGGGGAGGTTGGGGATGGGGTTCCATCCTCTCCTGCCCGCCTGCCGGGGACCTGCCTGACTCCCTCCCACCCACGCCAGGAGCTGACCCTTTGGGGCGCTGGCCAGGCCGGAGTAGAGATGGCGGCCACGCAGCCAGAGGAAGGCGGCCCTGAATTAATCTGTCACTAAAGCTTGGCCGTGGCAGGCGCAGTCATGATTTAGATGAATAATTGAAACGCTCCGATACATTTATTATCCCTTTAGTGCAAAAGTGGCAGAGAAAGACGAGGGGTAATTGAAAAAGAGCGCACAAATCTCCCCGAGAAAGCTGGCTCCTTATCTCCGAGTAAACATTTCAGTCCTAATAAACAGGAGAGACACGCGTCAGGGCTCTGTCGATTCCCATCCTGATTTAGGACCTGCCTCCCTTCTTACCATACAATAGGAGAGTGTTTTAAAAAATGTTTTTATTGAGCCAGTAAAAGCTTTCCAGGAGGGAGGTGGGAGAGAGGAGGGGGCCTGGTAGACACCAGGCCAAAGGGTCTGTCAGGAAGGCTGGTGGCTGCCCCAAGCCCATCAAGCCTTCCTGAAGCAGACACAGGCCCTCCCCCTGGGGGGCCCGTCCATCCTGCTCTACCTGCAGAACTCCTATTTAGCCTTCGGGACCCAAGTCAAATGCTCCCTCTGCTGGGAAGCCTCCTACCAAACTGGGTCTCCCTGAAGGTAGAGCCAAGCCCTGAGTCCCAGCATTTGGCATAGCTCCCTCAACTCAGAGAGAGCCCCAGGGAAGAATGGGTAGTAGGGGAGTAGGGGGACTTCCCCAGGACTCACTGCATTGCCAGCACCATCTAGTTCGGCCCCAGGGTGTGGTGGGTGGGGGTCCAGGCCCAGAGTGAGGCAGGCACAGGAGTCCTGTGCCCTCCAGGTTAAGTCCCTTTAGCCCCAGCAGCACCTGGGGGCTCTCACTGCATTGGGGGTGCCCGGGAGACTCCCTTCTCTGCTCCCCTGAGACTGCAGCCCTCTTCTGCTCTAAATCACCGCACATTTGCCGTAAAAACAGTGGGCTCGGGCCCCAAAGCCCTGCAGGCCAGTCCCAGCCCCATCTTCTGAGCCCCAGTTGCGCCGGCCCCTCCTGGCAGGAACTCCATGCCACTACCCACACCAGGGTGTTGGCCAGGGTGTTGGCCGGGGTGTTGGCTGGGATGTTGGTTGGGTTGTTGCCTGGGGTATTGGTTGGGGTGTTGGTTGGGGTGTTGGCTGGGTTGTTGGTTGGGGTGTTGGGGTGTTGGCTGGGGTGTTGGCTGGGGTGTTGGTTGGGATGTTAGTTGGGGTGTTGGCTGGGATGTTGGTTGGGGTGTTGGCTGGGGTGTTGGTTGGGGTGTTGCCCAGGGTGTTGGTTGGGGGGTTGGCTGGGGTGTTGGTTGGGGGGTTGGCTGGGGTGTTGGTTGAGGTGTTGCCCAGGGTGTTGGTTGGTGTGTTGGCTGGGGTGTTGGTTGGCATATTGGTTGGGGTGTTGCCCAGAGTGTTAGCTGGGGTGTTGGTTGGGGTGCTGGCTGGCATGTTGGTTGGGGTGTTGGCTGGCATGTTGGGGTGTTGGTTGGAGTGTTGGCTGGTATGTTGTTTGGGGTGTTGGTTGGGGTGTTGGTTGGAGTGTTGGTTGGAGTGTTGGCTGGGATGTTGGCTGGGGTGTTGACTGGGGTGTTGGCTGGAGTGTTGGTTGAGATGTTGGCTGACATGTTGGGGTGTTGGTTGGGGTGCTGGCTGGCATGTTGGTTGGAGTGTTGGCCGGGGTGTTGGCTGACACATTGGTTGGGGTGTTGGCTGGCATGTTGGTTGGGGTGTTGGTTGGGATGTTGGCTGGCATGTTGGTTGGAGTGTTGGCCGGGGTGTTGGCTGGCACATTGGTTGGGGTGTTGGCTGGCATGTTGGTTGGGGTGTTGGTTGGGATGTTGGCTGGTGTGTTGGTTGGGGTGTTGGTTGGTGTGTTGGTTGGGGCATTGGCTGGCATGTTGGTTGGCATGTGTTGGTTGGGATGTTGGCTGGCATGTTGATTGGGGTGTTGGCTGGCATGTTGCTTGAGGTGTTGGCTGGGGTGTTGGTTGGAGTGTTGTTTGGGGTGTTAGTTGGGGTGCTGGCTGGCGTGTTGGTTGGGGTGTTGGTTGGGGTGTTGGTTGGCATGTTGGTTGGGGTGTTGGGGTGTTGGCTGGGGTGTTGGTTGGCATGTTGGTTGGGGTGTTGGCTGGCATATTGGTTGGCACGAGTTGGTTGGGGTGTTTGGGATGTTGGCTGGCATGTTGGTTGGGGTATTGGTTGGGGTGTTGGCTTGCATGTTGGCTGGAGTGTTGGTTGTGGTGTTTGCTGGTGTATTGTTTGGGGTGTTGGCTAGCATGTTGGTTGGGGTGTTGGCTGGCATGTTGGTTGGGGTGTTGGCTGGCATGTTGGTTGGGGTGTTGGCCAGGGTGTTGGCTGGCATGTTGGTTGGGGTGTTGGCTGGCATGTTGGTTGGCATGTGTTGGTTGGGGTGTTGGTTGGGATGTTGGCTGGCGTGTTGGTTGGGATGTTGGTTGGGGTGTTGGCTGGCGTGTTGGTTGGGGTGTTGGTTGGGGTGTTGGCTGGCGTGTTGGCTGGCATGTTGGTTGGGGTGTTGAAGTGTTGGCTGGGGTGTTGGTTGGCATGTTGGTTGGGGTGTTGGCTGGCATATTGGTTGGCACGAGTTGGTTGGGGTGTTAGGATGTTGGTTTGCATGTTGGTTGGGGTATTTGTTGGGGTGTTGGCTGGCGTGTTGGCTGGGGTGTTGGTTGGGGTGTTTGCTGGTGTATTGTTTGGAGTGTTGGCTGGCATGTTGGTTGGGGTGTTGGCTGGAATGTTGTTGGGGTGTTGGCTGGCATGTTGGTTGGGCTGTTGGCTAGGATGCTGATTGGGGTGTTGACCAGGGTGTTGCCTGCTGCCCCTCTCCATTGAGGGACTGGCAGACTGGCAGTCCCCAGGGTAAGGGGATGGGATGTGGGTGCCAGACTGAGAGCTGTGTCCCTGGCTCCCAGGGCACACAGAGGGTGCCACTCACTGCACCACAGATGTTAATTATTTACTTCAAAGCAGGAAGCTCTTCTAGGAGCTCAGAATCTCCCATAACCCTGCCCTCAGGGAGAGTCCATTCCGGTGGGGAGGCAGGCAATGAAGAACAAACACAAAACGCAAGCAGGGAATCAGGGCTGCGGGACGAAGACATGGAGCAGGGCAGTGCATCAGGGTTCTGGGCAGAGTGGCCAGGGCAGGCAGGATGGCCCTTGTGCTTGTTCGAACAATGGGTGGCTGGTCATGGGAGGGGCGTGGGTAGAGGCCTGAACTCCTGTAGGAGGGATGTCCAGGGACCCCACGGGAAGATGGGTGTGTCTGGGCAGAGTCAGATGGGGTCTAACTTGGGCAGGTAGGCGATTAAGACTGGATGAACTCAAAGGATGGTGGGAGGAGCAGGGGTATAGGGGAGGGCAGAGCACCTCCGGGGACCAGGCTGGGCTCCATTCCAGCCCCAGCATCGTCCCTACCACAGCCCCCTCCCTACCACCTCCACTGTGTTCCAATCACATTAGCAGAGTGACAGTCCCAGCAAGCGCTGGCGGCGGCTCCATAAATCTCAGCCCATGTTAAAAGGTTGGACTCCGGGCCCACTTCCTCCAGGGGCACCCGCCCCATCCATCTCTGCATCAGTCAGGTTGTGTGAGAGGCCTGTGCCAGCCGCTCCTCACCCCTAAATGCTGGAAGGAGAACCAGAGAGACCTCTGCCATGCCTCTGAGTGGCCAGGGCAGGGCCCCTCCACTTCCTAGAGTGAGGTCACAGGCCATCTGTGAGCCACTCCTGGATTTGCCAAAACATCTTTGGTTTCCACCTGCTGCCCCTGGGTAAGTCCGTTGCTTAATGTGTAGGGTCATCTCCACCTTTACCTGTAGTTCATTCATTCAATAAACTTTTTTTTTTTTTTTTTTTGAGACAGGGTCTCGCTGTGTTACCCAAGCTGGAGTGCAGTGGTGTGATCTTGGCTCACTGCAGCCCCTGCCTATGGGGTTCAAGCAATTCTCCTGCCTCAGCCTCCTGAGTAGCTGGGATTACAGGTGTGTACCACCATGCCCAGCTAATTTTTGTATTTTTGGTAGAGACGGGGCTTCACTATGTTGGCTAGGCTTGTCTTGAACTCCTGACCTCGTGATCTGCCCACCTCAGCCTCCCAAAGAACTGGAATTACAGGTGTGAGCCACCGCTCCTGGCCTTAATTTTTATATTTTTAGTAGAGACAGGGTTTCACCATGTTGGCCAGGCTGGTCTCGAACTCTTGACCTGAGGTGATCCACCTGCCTTGGCCTCCCAAAATGCTGGGATTACAGGCATGAGCCACCATGCCCGGCCCCTTGTTCCTTGTTTTTTGAGACAGGGTCTAACTCTGTCACCCTGGCTGGAGTGCAGTGGCACAATCATGGCTCACTGCAGCCTTAACCGCCCGGGCTCAAGTGATCCTCCTACCTCAGCCTCCCAAGCTATGACTACAGGCACACATGCTAGCATGGTTGGTTGATTTTTTTTTTGTAGAGATGGGGTCTTACTATGTTCCCCAGGCTGGTCTCAAATTCCTGGGCTCAAGCAATCCTCCTGCCTCGGCCTCCCAAAGTGCTAGGATTATAGGCTGGGATTACAAACATTTACTGAGCACTTATTATAAGTGCCAGCCCCAGATACAGTCTTTCATTTTCAGGGGGTAGAAGACAAGGAACACAATATGTAAGTAAATTATACAGCACATTAGAAGGAGACAGGTGCTCAGAAAAATTAAAACCACAGCAGGGTGGGGGCCGGGGGAGTGCCAGCATGGGGCAGGGGAGGCAGCTGCAATTTCAGCTAGGGGCCAGGGTGGACCCCCCTGAGAGATGGTATTCAAGTCAAGGCCTGTCGGAGTGAATGGAGCAGCCGCGTGGACAACTGGAGCAAGGGCACCGCAGGCAGAAGGAACTGCCAGGGCAAAGGCCCAGAGGCAGGAGTGGGCGGGGCCTGTCCAGGGAGGCCAGGGTGGACGGAGCAAAGTGGAGAGGGTGGCAGTGCGGAGGTGACTGTGAGAGGTGACTGGGGACCTAACGGGCCATGCCAAGGAACTTGGCCTAGGCCCTGAGTGAGACAAGAACCCTGGCAGGGTGGTGGGCAGAAGAGACTCGATGAGCTGATGTGGGACAGAAAGGCCCACCCCCTTTGTGATCCTTTATCTTCCTGAACTGAATGGCTAAAGATCTCGCTCCTCACAGGCTGTCTGGGATCCTGGGCCATCTCCCATCTCCCCACCTCTTGGCTGGGCTCCAGTCATTCCTGTGTCAGAGCCTCCCTCTCCTCCACTTCCAGGCCTTTGCCTGCACTGTTCCCTCTGCCCGGGACACCCTTCCCAGCACTCTTCGCTGGGCTCATGCCTACTCATCCCTCGGATTGCAGAGGAGGCACCACCTCCTTCTAGAAGCCTTCCTGATGCCCAAGCAGGGACAGGCACTCCTCATCAAGCTCCTATGGTGCCACTCCCACCCCCACCCCCACACCACAGATCACCCTGTGTCTTGGTGGTGCTCTCATCTGCACTGGGAGCTCAGGGGACAGGGACCAGGCCCATCTGTGCCCGGCAGTACCTGTCCTGGCACCCAGCTCGGGGCTCGGCACACAGGGGTGATCAATGAACGGAGGAAGGGCAGGGTGCTGTGGGTGGGACATGCAGGTGTCAGGTCTGCAAAGTGTCCTCCAAAAGGACAGGCTTCGGAAGAGGGTCCTAGGTGGTCTGTTTTCAGGACCACAGTCCCCGGCAAAGCCCCTCATTCTGTGAGGCCTCTGGGGAGCTGTGACCTCCATGGGGACAGCTAGAGGAGAATGGGGAGGAGGGAAAACATCTCAGCCACAAACAGACCCCCATTCTGCATCCTGGCTGGTCACCGACAGCTCTTAATGCTGCTCTTATTTATTCCTGACCTTTATGCCCCTTTTATTTTTCCCCCTTTTAAAACCTGGCCTGGGCCCCGCCACCGCTGCCGTAAACACGGCCCCCGGGATTTATCCGACGGCGCATTAACCCCTGGCCCCTAGCTCACCAATCATCCTGCTGCCTGTGCAGACAGCGGGCAGCCTGGCCAGCTCGGGGGCTGCAGGACTGGGCTGAGGGGCTGGTGTGGTCTGCCCTAGGTGGGCTGGCCATGGAGGCAGGTGCTGGGGGTACAGGGACACGCCCGCTTGGTATCTGTGACCTGGCCTGTATCCCTTGCGGCCAGGCCCACCCTGACCTCTGACCTCCTGCCTGCCTGGCCCTGCCAGAACCCCTGCTCCGTGGTGGTCGTTAACAATGGCAGACACAGAGACATCCCAGGGCTGAGAGCTGGCAGCTCTCTCCCTGACTTTGCGAGACCTGTCCTGGCTGCAGAGCCCGAGGTCCAAGGGCAGGGCAGAGATGATAATTTTGCCCTCACAGGTGGGGAAACTGAGGCCAAAAGGGACAGAGCTGCCCAAGGTCACAGGGAGATCAAGGTCAGGGCTGGGTTTTTTCCACCACACTTGTGGCCCCTGCCCAGTTACAGAGCAGGAGGCCTGCATTCAGAGGGGTGGGGAGCTGGCCCAGGTTGCCTGGTGGTGAGGGTGCCAGGCCTGCCATCCAGGTCTCCAGCTCTGGGGAAGGGAGGCACCCTGTGAGGACAGCGGGGAAGGTGGATGGCAGTGAGATGGGCACCGAGGGCGAGGGGCAGGGGAGGAGCAGACCCAGCAGGGGAGGTGCCACACCCCACCCCCACCAAGACAGAAGGTCCACTCACCGCCACCGCCTCCGAGCAGGGAGCTGTTGGCTGCAAGAGAGAGAGGCAAAGGCAGATCAGTGGGGAAGGGGCTGCGGCGGGAGTATCAGCCTTGAGGGGAGGGTGACGTCAAGATGGGAGTGGGCTGCCAGCTAGGTCTTCAGACTTGGGCACAGGGTCTTCCCAGTCCTCCGGGGCGGTAGTAGACGATGGTGAAGAGGGAGGAGGTTCCTCATGGTCCTGGGGTTTGTAGGGTGGTAGGGCTGGGGACACAGGAGAGCTATCAGGGCCTGCCTGCTCACCCGGACGCAGATGCATGGGGGGGTCCAGAGAGGCAGATGGCCCCCGCCACGGCCCTTTCATTCCTTCACTGTTTCGCCCACAGTATTTCCTGAGGCTGGTTGGCGCCAGGCCTGGTGCAGAGATGTGGGGAGGAAAGGACAGGTCCCCTTCCCCAGGGCTCACAGCTTCCGGCAGGGCATAGCCTTGAAGCCACTAGGAAGCAAACTGCACCTTTGCAACCGGGCTAAGTGCTGCCCAGGGCCAGAGCTGGAGCACTGCGAGAGGGACAAGGCGAGCCGGGTAAGGGGCCTGGAGCACTGCCACTGGAGCCAAAACCGGATCAACAGCGGGGTGACTGGGGCCATGTGGCTTCGTGCCTCATTTTCCCCATGTGGGAGAATAGCCCCACCTCACCAGCTGGTGTGAAGGTCAATGGAGAGGGGTCCTCAACTCTGAGCCCCGCTGCATGAAGACCTGGGTCCCTGCCCCCTCCTTGGACTAGGGGTAGTGCTGCCAGGCAGAGCTGGACTGACGGCTTTGTGGCTGCCACCTTCCTGGGCACAGCCCTGTCTATCTCAGTCTGTCCGATCGGCTGCCCCTTGCCACCATGCAGCTGACACGGGGGCAAAGTGAGGCTGGCAGCCCCTCTCTGTAGGAATGCCAGAGCTGTGCATGCCAGCACTGCCCCCAGCCTGGGCTCCAGCCCCCATCCGCAGCCTGCGTCCGTGGTAACTGCCAGAGCTCATCAGGGAAAGCAGCGGGTGAGGCCAGGCAGGTGCCGCCCAGGCCCAGATGCTGCCCAGGTGGGAGGCCAGCTGCGCCCGCCCCTCTGCCGAGGAGTCCTGGCTCCCAGACAGGGCCTTCAGCTTTGCACACAGCTTTGCTACCCACCCCATCTGCCCAGACCATTGCAGCCCTTTCTGTAGAAAGGATGAGGGGACACAGAGCTGAGCTGGGTGGCCAGGCTGCAGGCCCAAGATGCCGTGAGGACGGCATGGACGCTGCTAAGTGGTGTCGGGCGGCTCCGAGTGGCTGGTCTCCCAGAGCTGACAGCTCTTCGCTTGGGGAATAATTAATTCCACAGCCCAAAAAACCCAGGGCTGCAAGTTGCCATGTTACTTGCGAGATTAATACAAGCAGCTAATTAAGATGGAGAGGCGAGGAGCGGCTGGGCGCTCCCAAAGCAGGGGTGGGGGCTGCAGGAAGTGAGGGGGAGGTGAGCTGAGTGGTGCCAGCGAGGCAGTGGGAGCATGAGCCAAAGCCGGAGCTGGAGCTGGAGGGAGAGCAGGACACGGACCACAATGGGGTGCCCAGGCTGGCCCGGGACAGGCTGCAGAGGGGTGGGCCCCCCAGTGACTCTGGGTGGGGCCTGTGCCCACAAATGCACATTTCTTTCTTTCTTTCTTTCTTTCTTTCTTTCTTTCTTTCTTTCTTTCTTTCTTTCTTTCTTTCTTTCTTTCTTTCTTTCTTTCTTTCTTTCTTCCTCTCTCTCCCTCTCTCTCTCTCTCTCTCTCTCTCTTTCTTTCTTTCTTTCTTTTTGAGAAGGAGTCTGGCTCTGTGGCCCAGGCTGGAGTGCAGTGGCACCATCTCGGCTCGCTGCAACCTCCACCTCCCAGGTTCAAGTGATTCTCCTGCCTCAGCCTCCTGAGTAGCTGGGACTACAGGCATGCGCCACCACACCCGGCTAATTTTTTGTATTTTTGGTAGAGACTGGTTTTCACCATGTTGGTCAAGCTGGTCTCAAACTCCTGACCTCAAGTGATCCACCCGCCATGGCCTCCCAAAGTGCTGGGATTACAGGTGTGAGCCACCGCGCCTGGGCATGAATGTACATTTCTGCTGACCAAGACTATTTGCTGGGTGTAGACAGGGTGCTGGGCACAGATGGGCCCATTTATTATCATAACAAAGCCACAAGGGAGGTGCGATGGTTCCCATTTTACAGAGAAGGAGACTGAGGCTTAGGGAGCTTCAGTCATGGGGTGGCAGCAGCAGAATTGGAAGAGTCTGTCTGACTCCAAAGCCAAGCCACGAAGCCAGCTGACCCCAGGGACACTGTCTGAGGGTCAGTCAGAGGGACTGCCTTTCCCTGGCCAGGGGTGGGGCTTGCCTTCTCGAAACCAGGCAGAGTACCCCGCAAGCCCCAGATGCAGCCTCCACCCACTCCCCACCCCAGCAGGTCCAGCTGCAGAGGCAAGGGCTGGGCATCTGGGCAGTGCCACCCCAGAGCCAGCGAGGGAGGAGGGGGCATCTCAGGTCTCGGTCCAGCTCCAGGCCCCTTGGCCTGGGCAGTCCTGGCAGCGGTCGGCAGCTGCCCTCCTCGGCACCCCCCCACCTCCCCCCATCACCTCTCTCTCTTAATTAACACCGGCCACAAATGAGCTGGCTCCTGCTCAAAGAGGGCACCGTGCCAAATAGGTTGGCAGCGAGCCTCGAAGGGGTGGTAGGGGAGGGTTGCTGACCTGCCGTTCTGCGGTCTCCTGTGGGAAGGTGATGCCATTCCCCTGCCCACCTGGCGCCCCCAAACTCCACTTTGTGTGGCCTGCACTGCACCCGGCAAGGTGAGTGGGGTGAACTGACCTGACGCCAACCCGGCCAGAGCCCGAGGAGGGGGTGAGCTGGGGGCAGAGGGAAGACTTTGCTGGGTGGAGCTGGGGGAGGCCAGGCCAGGAGATGGGATTTGCCACAGGCGGGAGAGAGTGGCTGCGGCCCAGTGCTGGGGGCTCAGACTCGGATGCACGGAGGACCTGGTCCCAGGCCACCCACGCGCAGTGGGTGCCCCGGGAGGCCAGTCTACTGTGCCCCCTTCTCTAGCCCCCTGTGCCTGACGTCCCACGGGTGGGGGGGCTCTGGGGGTCAGGTGGCCAACCTGGTGGCTGGGACCCAGTTCCTCAGCTCCTCCTTTCCCTGGGCCCCCGTTCTGGCCCCTGGGCCTCGACACCAAGCCACATGGTTCCCCCATAAAGCTGCCTCCAAGGCCGGAGAGCTGGGCCAGGCTGTGCAGGGGAATGGCCTGGAGGCTTGCAGAGAAGAGCCTAGGGCGGCTGTGCCAGCCAATGCCAACAGACAGCCTTCTGGGTGTGGCCACCCAGCCCGCCCAGCCCAGGGCAGGGCCTCTCAGGTCTCCCTGCTCCTCAGGCCTCCGTGCACCCCAACATCTTGGCCTGTGGCCGGCCCTTTTCACCTCAGCTAGTTCCTGGCCACCGGCTTGAGCCTCTAAGTCCCCTCTCTACTGCACCACCCCCCTCAGTTTGCTGGGAGGCTCTGGTCCTTACACAACAAGTCATCAACCCAGTTTCCAGAGGAGGAAACTGAGGCTCACAGAGTACCCGGGGACTGGGGGAGATGCAGGTGGGCCCAGGAGCACTGGTTGTCACAGCTCCTTTTCTTGACCCCCAACATGCCCATCTCAAAGGGCTCTTCTTGCTGAAGGCGTGGTGGCTTCAGGCAGGCAGTGGCCGTGTGAGGTGGGGGATGGGCACTGGACTGCGAGTCCAAGCTGGGGCTCATGATCCAGCCCCACCCAAGGGACCCAGACCTGCTCCCAGCAAACAGGGGTCTTTGAATGCCATGTGGGGCTGAGTGGGGGACCCGAGCCTGGACCTGGGAGCTTGGAGGGGCACAGTTCGCTTTGGCTCTGGGTGGGGGCAGGGCCTCCCGGCAGCAAGCACACCCTGGAGGCTGTGGAGTGCCCTAGTCTGTGGTCTGCTCTTGGAGTCGCCTGTAGGCCCCCACTGCAGGCCGAGGTGGCCCGGCCCCATCGGGTTCCCCCCGCCCGAGGACATGCCTGCGCCATGCTCCCTGGGACTTGATTAACTGGCTCTGAGCCCGGTGCTGCGCCTGTGACCTTGGGGTAGCACCCCTCAATGCCAGTCACTGCCAAGTCCTCTGTCCACTGCTGGCGGTCCCTGGGGACTGGGGGCCTGGAAACCTCAGTCTCCGACTCCCACACACCCCTCCTCCCGGCCCTCCTCTGCCCCAGCACTTGCTGTCCCTGAGGGCAGGTGCAGTAGCTCCCCAGTTTGTGCCCCTGCTCCCAGCCTAGTTAGAGGCTAGCAGGTGGCCGCTGTCCAGCGAAAGGGAGAGGGCCAGACCTAAGTGCTCAGAAACGACAGGTCATAGGAGGCCCGAGGCACAGGTGGCACCCGGCCCCTCCTCCATGCTCCACACAAAACATTTGAATTCAGTGCCAATTGGGTGCCAGGGTTGTGCTGGGCAGCAGGCACAGAGAAAAGAACAGTATGGAGTCCCTGGGCCTTGGAAGCTTCCAGTCCTGACCGGAGGGTAGCTGGGAGCAGGCTTGAGAGCTGCCCCGGGCGTGCTAAATGCTGTGGCGAGGGGAATGGGGGCGTGAGGGATCTACTGAAGTCTGCAGACTGGGAAGGCTTCTCGGAGGAGGTGGCATTTGAGCTGAGGCTTGAAGGATAAGAAGGAAAGGCATGGAGGGAGGGGCACGGGGACGTGCATGAGGAGGGCACCCTACCAGCCAACACCTCACTGAGAGGGCAGCGCCAGCCTCCTAGGGCCCAGGCAGGGCCAGCCTCCCTGCTGGGCACAGTAGACACGTGCTTAGGGCCCAAGACACTTTTAGGGGCCCACAAAGATGTTGCAGTTCTTTTAAAATCAGAAGAAAACAATGAACTTTTAGGTCAAAGACAATGTTATCAGATATAATATTAATACATTTGTCTTGATGCTAACCAAGTCATAAAATATAATTCAAGATATGTTTTATGGAGGAAAGGGACCAACAAGGTGGAATGCCTGGGCCCAGGCTGGGTAAGCTTGGTGCATGCACAGCTCATTTAATCCTTTCCCTGTCTGGAAGATGTGTTTACAAACCTGTTTTACAGATGAGGACGCTGAGACACGGAAAGTGATCCTCTCACAATGTACATTTGGAGAGGAGGTAAAATCTCCTATTTTGCCCCAGCTGCCCTATGAAAACCCTCCCAGTGGGGAGCCCTGGGGGACTTGGGAGCCTTAGTGAGAAATGAGAAATCCCTTTGCTCTTAGGATAAAGACTGGCTCCTTGCAGACCCCCAGGCCCCATCGACCATCTCCTCCCCTTCTCCTCTCCCTCTGCCGTACATATGGTCCTCAAACTTGCCCCATGCTCTCCAGCCCCAGACCCTTTTCATAGACTCTGCCATGGCCCCTCTGCCTGGAGGAGACCCTCATCATCTGCCACCTCCTCAGGTCTCCTGGCCCCCGGTGATGCTCTCCCGGGGGGGCCATGAATCACTATCACTGCCTCCAGAATCCCCTCCCAGGTGCCTATCTTTTTTTTGGAAATGAAGTCTCACTGTCGCTCAGGCTGGAGTGCTGTGGTTCGATCTCGGTTCACTGCAACCACTGCCTCCAGGGTTCAAGTGATTCTCCCACTTCAGCCTCCTGAGTAGCTGAAAGTCTAGGTGCGAGCTACCATGCCTGGCTAATTTTTTTTATTGTTAGAGACGGGGTTTCACCATGTTGGCCAGGCTGGTCTCGAACTCCTGAGCTCAGGTGATCCACCCACCTCGGTCTCCCAAAGAGCTAGGATTACAGGCATGAGTCACGGCGCCCGGCCCCCAGGTGCTTATCTTGATACCCCCACTCCTGCCCTCGGGTGTCTCCCTCATGGTTCTTCCCCGGCTCTCAGCACAGCGCCTGGCTCACAGCAGGTGCCCACTAATGAGTTCCTGAAGGAGCCCGCGGACATTACAGATGGTGCCCAGAGTCACTCAGCTGGATTTAAGCTGGGTCTGCCTGCCTGACTCCCAAGCTCCAGCTCTCTACCATGGGCCATGCAGGGGAGCCCACCCTGGGGCCCTTGGGAGGCAGGACCTGGGCCGGGAGCTGTGTAGGCGACAGGGGCTGCTCCAAGGGCAGTGGCAGGAGGCCAGAGCCACGAAGGTGCTCAGGTGCAGGAACTGCCTCTGCTGTTCCCCTGACAGGGACGAAATCCTCCAGCCCAGGGAGGGGGGCTGCCGAGGGCGGTGAGGGGTGCTGTGTGGGGGCCGGGACATCAGAGGAGACGCAGTGACCCAAGGAAAGCGCTGAGCAGGTTCCTGGGCCAGGGAGAGGCTGGGCGAGCAGGCACAGAGGTGACTTTGAGGCGGGCACAGCCCACCTGCATGTCCCTGGAGGCCGCCTCCACTCCCCCTGCTTGCTGCTCTGGGCCTCACCCTGGCCTCAGCTGCCTGGAGGGGCCCCAGCCAGGAGTTGGGGGGGTGGGGGCTGCTCCCCTAAGTCACCCAGCGTCCTGGCCTGGCCTTCATTCTCCTCTTCCCCTTGTGAGCCGGATCTCAGCCTTCTGTCCTCTGACAAGTGTGCAGCCAGCCCCACCGTGTGCCAGGCGCTGGGACACGGATGGGGACAGCCCTGCTGGCACGTGCATCATCTGGCTGGGAGACCATCAGGAAAGACAGCACGAGAATCAACTTGCACAAGAATCCCTGTGAGTGCCAGAGGCCAAGAAGGAAATGCAAGGGAGTGGCAGGGGGCAGAGGGGGGGGTGTGAGGTGGTGGCGGGCAGTGGATCTGGAGGGGTGGGCGGGGCCTGCTGAACCCTGGAGCTGGTGTGAGCAGCACAGCCAGGCAGGGGTGGGGGACGAGGAGCAAAGGCCTTGAGACCTCGGGGGCTGAGGAGCAGGGAAGGAGGACAGAAGTGAGGGGGTTCAGGCAGGAGCAGCCCCTGGGGGGCCTTGAGAGCCTTAGTGAGAAATGGGAGCTGCTGGGGGGTTTAGACAGAGGAGGGATGAACCGCACAGGGAAGGGACTGGGGGCACAGGCAGTGGCAGGAGGGGCCTCCTGGCTACTGCAGTGTCCGGGTGACCCCTGCCTCCGGGATGCCTCTCAGACTTCCCCTGGGGATAGCAAGCCTCCTTGGTGCTCCCACAAAGTGTGTCCCCAGCATCCTCCTCACCCTCCCCGAGCCCAGATCCCCGCCATCAGCACAGAGCCTGGCACCTCCAAGGGGCTCCATGACTGCCAACTGTCCCAGCATCTGACCAGCTGGCAGGCCTGGCCCCACAGGGGGCTTAGGGGAGCGGAGTTTGTTCTTGGAAATCGATGCCCCACTTCCTGCAGGCCAGCGGTGGGTATCCGTGTGACTTGAGGGCGAGTCGTTTAAAACATGTTTTAGATTAGAAACACCCCGCAGATGGAATAACATGTGAAATGTGCTGGATTTTGAAGATAAAATAAGAGACTTCAAAGGCACCTCAAGCTGTGAGAGCAGTTGCTTGTTTGACAAGCTCTGTCCCCCCAGGCCAAGGTCACTGTCCTCTGTGGTAGGGCGGCCCAGGTGGAAGGTGGGAGACTTCCTGGACATTTTCCAGGCTGGGGAGCCAGGGGAGCAGGGGCCTCACTGGAGGGTGAGGGCTCCCCTTTATGGGCACCAAGTGCATCCCCAGCAAGCTTCCACATGGACTTTTTTTTTTTTTTTTTTTGAGATGGAGCCCAGGCTGGAGCACGGTAGTGTGATCTCAGCTCACTGCAACCTCTGCCTCCTGGGTTCCAGAGATTCTCCTGCCTCAGCCTCCCGAGTAGCTGGGACTACAGGCATGTGCCACCACGCCGGGCTAATTTTGCTATTTTTAGTACAAACGGGGTTTCACCATGTTGGCCAGGCTGGTCTCAAATTCCTGATATCAAGTGATCCATCTGCCTTAGCCTCCCAAAGTGCTGGGATTACAGGTGAGCCACCACGCCTGGCCTCCACATGGATCTTTGACCATCATCTTTGCATGTGCTCACACACCCTCCTGTCCCACTTACAGATGGGGAAACTGAGGCCCAGAGAAGAGAAATGACTTGCCTAAGGCCACAGACTTCAGTGGGAGGAGCCAACAGTCTTATGCTTTGCCAGCCCTGGTCCTGAAACCCCCAGCTGTGATCTCGGGTCAGCTGCCCCCTCTCCTGGGGCCTCAGTTTCCTCATCTGTAGGGGGGGTGATCATTTAACTGAGGCCCTTGTGAGGCATAGATGATAAAGTTAAAAATGCCCGTAAAACCTACAGCCTCATAGGGCTTCACTGTGGCAGTGGGCCCCGAAGCTGGGCGGGGGCGGTTCCTGGGGGCAGAAGGTCCCAGCACTCCTGGTAAGTCAGGGAGAAGGATTTGAACCCCGCTGCTCCAGGGCTAAGCCCCTCACCACGTCTTCTCTGACGAGCCTGGGAGCTGCTCAAAGCTGCTGGGGTGGTACCCAGCTGGGCATCCCCACTAGATTCCCCTCGGTCTCCTCCTTCCCACTGGGCCCATTCCAGGCCCTCCTTCCCCCGACTCCCCTGTACCTCAGAGCGGCCTCCTTCACTCCCACACACCTCCAGGTGCCCCCTGCCTGTTTGCCCACGTCCACTCCACTCTATAGCCCCTCTTCCTGGTCTAATCGAGGCATCCCACCCCCACGCCTCTCCCCATAAAAGCCTCACAGTTCGCTGTTTGAAATGGCGTGGCTGCGGTTCCAGCTGGCCTGGGCCTCTCTTGTCTGCTTCCTGCCTGGGTTTCTTGGGCTCTGTCTGCCTGGCTGCCTGGGCCCCTGGAGACCCAAGCTCCTGGCCAGTCTCACCCCAAGCTGGCCCCTAAACCCCTGGCAACATGGAGGTCCCCCTCAACACCCCCTCTCCAAGCCCTGTCCCCAGGCACCTTCCACTTATTGCTATTTTCCTAAGTAAAAAATTCATGTTCATTCCACCAAATGGAATACCATGAGCATGCAACACAAAAACAAGAGAAACGCAAGTCAGCTGCTCGCTCATGGCACAGACTCGGCTCGCCCCATTCCCATGGCCCTGAAGGACCTTCCAGACTTTAAAACGAAACAAAAAATAGCTGATGACACATTTATCAAGTAAGTTCTCCGTGCTTTGCATTGGGCCAAGTATTTCCAGTGGCTTCTTTCATTTCGCCCTCCCCACAAGAGCCCGTTGAGGGGGTCCTATGATTTTTCCCACTTTACAGATGAGAAAATAGAGGTTCGCAGAGGCTGAGTGACTTGCCCAAGGTCATGCAGCTGGGGAGTGGGGAGCTGGGTCTGAATTGGGCTGTCTGACTTCCATGGGAGGACTGAGCTGCTGCACTGCAGGACCCCCAGCTGCTGCCTGGGCCTCCCCTCTCCTGGGCGCCATGGGGCAGGCACTCAGCATCCCACATTAGCATAACCATAAGCATCCCTGAAACTCAATTACCAGGAGATGGCTTGGGCCCCAGCCAGCCGGGCAGTCTCCATCCTTGCAAGAATGAGGGGCTGGTGATCCAGGGAGCCTTGGCGGGTGGGAGGGTGGAGGGCATCAGAGAAGATGAGGGAGGAGTTGGGGGGCCTTAGGACGGCCATGGACCCCTCAGTCTGTGGGTCTTGAAGGCAGCCTTGACCCCTAGGAAAGGTCAAGGCCCAGCCCCAGCTGGGCAGGCCCGACTGCCCCGTAGGAAAAGTCACGGGTTCCTCTGCACCCAGCTTGCTGGGTGACCCCAGAAAGCCCCTTGCCTCTCTGTGATTCAGCTTTCTTCTAAAAGGAGAAAACCAGAAGCTATTTTATTGTTCTTTAATTTAAAAATTTTTTTTGAGACAGAGTCTCACTCTGTCGCCCAGGCTGGAGTGCAGTGGCGCTACCTGGGCTCACTGCACCCTCCACCTCCCAGGTTCAAGAGATTCTGCCAGGCTCAGCCTCCTGAGTAGCTGGGACTACAGGCACACGACACCACACCCATCTGATTTTTGTATTTTTAGTAGAGACGGGGTTTCACCATGCTGGCCAGGCTAGTCTTGAACTCCTGACCTCAAGTCAAAGTACTCAGATTACAGGTAGGAGCCACCATACCCAGCTGGGGCTATTTTAGTAGAAAACAAAGCATGGGTTTGCACGAGGAAAGAGTGAGCACCAGCTCTGAACAGCCAGGCCAGCCTGGGCTCCCCCTGACTCCCAGATCCCCATCCCAGGAGGCCTGGCTGCTGTGGCCTCCTACATAGGCGGCTCCTCAGCTGCCCCTCACCCCTCATGCCTTCCTCTCCCAGCAACTGATGAGCCTTTTCCATGCATTTCCTGAATGGATGAATCAACCTCACAAAACAGCGGAAGCCCCCTCCCTGCAGAGGTGTCCACTATTCTGGATTTGGCATGTATTTTCTTTAGAGTTTTACTATGCGTGCCCCTCAACAAGGTAAGATAGGTTCTGTGTCTTTGAGTTTTGTATAAACGAGAGCTCCCGGTTTGCTGTTATTATTCATTGCAATGCTTGTAAGATTTATCTGGGCAGGCCCACACTGCTCTCATGGGCCCCCCGCTCCCTTTTTTTTTTTTTTCAGACGGTCTCGCTCTGTTGCCCAGACTGGAGTGAGTGCAATGGTGGGATCATAGTTCACTGCAGCCATGACCTCCCAGGCTCAAGAGATCCTTCTGCCTCAGCCTCCCAAGTAGCTAGGACTACAGGCACACATCACCACATCCGGCTAATTTTAAAATTTTCGGGCCGGGCGCCGTAACTCACGCCTGTAATCCCAGCACTTTGGGAGGCCGAGGCGGGCATATCACAAGGTCAAGAGTTCAAGATCAGCCTGGCCAACATGGTGAAACCCCGTCTCTACTAAAAATATAAAAATCAGCTGGGCGTGGTGGTGCACGCCTGTAATCCCAGCTACTCGGGAGGCTAAGGCAGGAGAATTGCTTGAACCTGGGAGGCGGAGGTTGCAGTGAGCCGAGATTGTGCCATTGCACTCCAGCTCTGGGCAAGAGAGCAAGACTTATCTCGGGAAAACAAACAAACAAAAATTTCACAGAGACAGGATCTCCCCATGTTGCCCAGGCTGGTCTTGAACTCCTGGGCTCAAGTGAGCCTCCTGCCTCAGCCTCCCTAAGGGCTGGGATTACAGGTGTGAGCCACTGCGCTCAGCCTCTTGTTCACTGGTGTTTAATGTTCCATGGTGGAACTACCCCACGCCCAGCCACCCATTCTCCCACTGACCCACAGTCAAGCATGCTTGGTTTTGTCTCATGCAAACACAGTGGCAGTAGCATCTTTACACGCCCCATGCACACATGCACCAGAATTTCTCTTGGGTCCACACTTAGGAGCGGGCTGCTGGGTTGTGGAGTGCGCATATCTTAACTTTACTAGTTATTGCCAAATTGCTCTGCAAAGTGGTTGTTCAGATGATCGTGTTAAAATATAAATTAGATCGTGTCACTTCCCTGCTTAAAATTCTCCAATAGCTTCCGATTATACTTAGAATAAAATCCATGCTCCCCTCCATGGAGGCATGGCTGTATCCCACAGCCCTCCCCCACAATTTCCTGGCCTCTTTTCTCTTCCTTCAATAGGTCTGGCTCTTTCATGCCCCAGGGCCTTTGCACATACGTTTCCCTCTGCCTGGCACACTCTTCCAGCTCTTCCCAAGCTGAGCTCCTTCTTATCCTTCAGGACTCAATGAAAATGTCACCTCCTCTAAGGGGCTGCCCCTGACCACCCAGTTAAAAGGCCTTCTGCCCCATTCCTCTTATCAGCCTCTGTATTTCCTCTGGAGCCCACACCCTGTGCCCATAACGACCTCATCCTCTGATGTGTTTGCTGGTTTATTAACAGCATGGCAGCCTGTGGGGAGACGACCTCATCTGCTTTGTACATTCCTGGATCCCAAAGGCCAGCATGGCCTGGCACCTAAGAGCTCCTCTTATGACTACTCATTCATTCAACAGACATTGATGAGGCCACCGATGTCACAGAGGGTTAGCAGTGGGGAAGGGGCTTTGCAGAGGGGAGTGTGGCTGAGAGGAGGGCAGAGAGGTGACCAGGCCCACGGGGCCCTCCCTGATCCTTCTCCCACAGTCATGGGGTGTCATGGCGGGTGCTGGAGCTGGGAGCAGCAGGGTTGGTCTTGCCCTTTAGAAAGACCCCCTTTAGAGCTGGGGAAGGGAGCAGATTGAAGAGGTGGTCCTGGAGGCAGGGGCTGCAGGGATGGTGGTGGCTGAGGATGGGTTGAGGGAGGGCTGGGAGAGGCGGCATGATTGAGCCCATGGGACCAAAGAGAAGACCGTGGAGATGGGACTGGATCAAGGATGCGATTGGCTCAGAACTGGCTCAATCCAGTCAATGGAAGAGCACATGGTCTATGAAGACACAGTGGTAGCTGTAGCCCCGCCACCCTCCTGCCCATGCTGGCTTCCACCACCCTCTGCAGGAAGCTGGGAAGGGGCTCATTCATGTCTAGCGCACCCAGAGGCTCAGGTCTTAACCTCTGGGGTTATAGGTTATAGCTTCCCCCTGGCCCCCAGTGACCGCTTTGAACACTTCCCCAGACGCTGCCTGTAAGCACTACACTCGGCCTACAATTTCCGTGGGAGGATCCTCCCGGGGCCCCCAGCAAGGAGCCCTTGACCTAGGTTCCCCTCCCCCACCACGGATTTGAAACCAAGGCCCTAGAAGGAAAGGAACTGGAAGAAGGTGGCACAGCTGAATTGTCACTTTGCTTTTTAGAATACGAAGTGTTGCACCAAGGCCAAAAACGTTCCCTTCTCAGTAAAGACAGAGGAAAGGCAGCAGCCACTTGCTGCACAGGGAATCTAAGTCAGACACCAGGAAGCACCGTCCTCTGCCTGCCAGGCACCCGCCGCCTCTCTGCAGCCAGTGGCTGCTCACCCTGAGGCTGCCCAGGACTCTCAGGATGCGGGGCTGGGCAGGCGGAAGAAGCAGTTGTGTCTGACTCTAAAACTAGTGCTTCCCCAGTGGGGAGTGCTGGGGAGGCGCATGGGAAGGGCCGGGTGGGGTGGGGACCAGGCCTTCTAGTTCCCTGCTGTCCCCAGCGCCAGGGCCTGTGCTGAGGGTCTGGAGCCAAGGGTGCCCCTTGCCCTGTGTTATTACCCCTCCCAGGCCTTGTCCTGTGGGGACACGAGAGGACCCTAGCCTGGTCCCTGCCTGCCTGCCTACCTTAGGGCCCCCCTGGCCTGGGCGCCTCCTCTTCTCTGTTCCCCTGCCCTCCCAGCTTGGGCTCCACGCTGCAGAGGGAGGAGGGAGAGGGAGGAGGGAAAAGGGTGGAGGGAGGTGGGAGGCAGGAGGCGGAAAGAAGGAGCAGGAGGCAGGAGGAGGTCAGTGTGGCAGCCATTGGTATGCGAGGCCCGGCCTCAGCCCCTCTGCTCCCTCCACGGCCCAGCCTTTCTGCTCAGCTCTTTAAGAATCCCTCCTCGGCAGCGGCAGCGTGCTGGTTGCTGGGCAACCCCATCGCGCCCCGCCCCCTGCCGCTGGCGCTGGCCCTCTTTCCCTCCCCCTCCTCCCGCAGCTCCTCCCAGTGCCCCCAGCCTCAGCGGCGCTGGTGCTCCTAGCTCAGAACCTGCCAGGCCTGGCCGCTGGGGGCACCTTTGCCCGGCAGGTAAGTGGCTTTGAGTGACTACATCCAGCCCCAGCTCTGGAGTACAGCTCTGCCTCCCAGGACTCAGGGAGTGAGACCCTGGGCTTAGGACACTCTTTCTCCTTACTTCCCTGCCCCTGGAGCACCTAGGCCAGCAGGCGAGGGCAGGTGAGGGGTCCCAGAAGATGCCATCTGTTTCCGCAACCCCAGTTCTGCAGCCCCAGGACTCTGGGAGAGGGACCCTGGACTCAGGGCACCCTACCTCAGACTCTCCCATCCCCACCTCCCCGCCCCAGGGCACCATCTGTGGCCTTAGCTTTATTGGTGTCTGTTGGGGGACAGAGACAACCCAAGGGGAAGGGCGAGGAGCCGCTTGAGTTCCCAGTGAGGTGGGGAGTGGCCACCTGCTGGGGTTGGTTGAGCCGGGTGCTGGGATGTGGGCGCTGGGCCTCAAGAGCCTTTGCGCTGTGGGGGAGGCTGAGGCCATAAAGCAGCTCACACGGGCAGAGGAACGGGAGGGGAGATGAGGGGGCTGCAGAGCTTGGAGCCCCTGAAACAGGAATCTGGCGGCCGGCAGAAGAGGCACAGTGACGGGGTGGGGGGATCCCCAATAGAGGTCTCTGAGACACCAATCTCAGAGCCTCCTGCATCCCCTACCTCGGGCAGTCACAGGGACCCCGTCCCCTGGCTCCCTGATGTCTTGGGGCTGCCACCCTCTCTTTGGATCAGGCCCCACCTCTCGCTCCCAATGGCATCCCCTTCCTCACTGTCCCGGGGGTCCAGCCCCCATTTGCTTCCACCTGCCACAGACTCTGCACCAGCCAGAAGGCCCAGTCTCTCTCCTGGAGGCCCTTCCCAGCCCACCCTGCGCAGCTGGCCTCGCCCCCACCCCCCTCTCGGACCCATGCCCATGAGCTGCTCATCACACAGCCCTCCCTACCCTGGCTGAGGCTGGTGTTTCCACAGGGCTGTCTTTCAGGACACAGTTCACATCTCCTTCCTGAACTTGGGATGTGTGTAACAGGTGAATGACAGCTGGAGTAAAGGAAGGTCTAAATCACCGCAAAAAGCATATCCTCTGCTGGGAATGATCGCTGAGAAGGGAGGGAGCCGGGAGAGGCAGCCCTGAGTGTCTGGAAGGGATGGGGGCAGGGGAGGTGATGTCACTGGTGGGGAGCAGAGGAAGCTCCCAAGGGAAGGAGGGGCCCATGAGAGAAGCCTGGCCACCAATCGCCTCAGTCCTGCTGGGGCTGGGGGCTGACCAGCGGGCTGGGGGCTGACCAGCTGACAGGTGGAACAACCACCCCCCCGGGTGACACAGTCTTGCCGCTGCCCAGGCCTGCGTTCCCACCCTCTCTGGCGTCTGTCTCCCCACCCACCCAGGGGCAGCTGGTTAGACCTGATCTCCCCCGTCATGTCTCCATCACCCCCCAAACTCACACCCAGACTCTACCCACTCCCCAGTAGCTGGATGTGCATCTGGCCCCCCAGAACCCCAGGAGCCATCATCTCTGGGCAATTCCCAGTTTTATGAATCATGGTTGGCCTTGGGACAGCTCCGTCATTGTTGCCTTGAAGGGCTCTGTCAGCCTGATGCTCGCTCCTGTTTAATGTTCTGTCCATTCATTCATTCACCACATTCACCAATGCCTGACCATGCTGTCCCCACATGCTGGACACTGTAGCAGGGGTTGGGGACATGCAGGAACCCAAATAGGCCCGGCTGTGCCCTCAAGGTGCCCACAGTCTGGTGCAGAGATGAATACTAACAAAACACACATCACTGGACACAGGTGCCTGTGATTCTAAGTCACGCTACTATTGTACGTACTCCCCAGGAAGCAAACACAATGCCAGAGAAAAAATCAGCCACACCCGGATCTTAGAGATGTGGACATGTTGGCCGGTAGATGAAAAACGCAGTCATAGAAATCATAAGCAATCACCAACGAGCTGAGTGCTACAAAACAGAAGTGGAGGAGGGAGACAGAAGAAGGTGACCTAATCGGGAAGGTGGGGTTAGAAGCTGGGCATGGTGGCAGCACCTGCAATTCCAGCTACTCGGGAGGCTGAGGTGGGAGCATCGCTTGAGCTCAGGAGTTCGAATCCAGCCTGGGCAACATAGTAGATCCTGTCTCTTAAAAAAAAAAAAAGGAAGGTGGGTGGGTGGTGGGGATGTGGGGGTTAGGGACGCCTTTCTGATGATAGGTTGGCCAGGCTCTGGGCTGATGAGGAGGAGTTGGTTAGGACTGGAGAGGCGGAAGGGTGCAGAGAAGTAAGACCCTTGTTTCAAGGCCTGGGGGCAGGAGCATGCTGAAGGGAGGGATGAGGATGAGGAGGAGGCAGGCACTGGAGCAGGGCTGGAGGGGTGCTCTTGTCCTGGCTGGCAGCCTCCCCGGTGCCAGTGGCCTGGTCTGACCTGCCTTGGGCCCCTCCCTGCTCCCAGCACCAGTCCTGGGGGTTGCTGACTTCACCCTACCTGGCTTTGTCCCTTCTGTGCCTGCTCCTTGGGGCACCCTCTCTGGGACTTTCCTCCTGGGCTGGAGGTCTTGCTCTCTGGCTCTCCCTGAAGCTCTGCGCCAGGGCCCACCCTCCTGGTCCTAGACCTTGTGCTTAGAGGGGAGAAGCCCCAGCCCTCTGTGTTGTGCATAATGGTGGGAGGGGAGCACAGTGGAGTTAGAACTTGGATCAGAGAAGCTGCTGGAGCCTGCCTGCCTGCCTGCCTTCCTTCCTTTTTTTTTTTTTTTTTTTTTGTGACGTAGTCTCACTCTGTCACCCAGGCTGGAGTGCAGTGGCACAATCTCTGTTCACTGGCAACCTCCGCCTCCCAGGTTCAAGTGATTCTCCTGCCTCAGCCTTCCCAGTAGCTGGGATTACAGGCATCCGCCACCATGCCAGCTAATTTTTGTATTTTTAGTAGAGACGGGGTTTTGCCATGTTGGCCAGGCTGGTCACGAATGGCTGACCTCAAGTGATCCACCTGCCTCGGCCTCCCAAAGTGCTGGGATTACAGGCGTGAGCTACTGCACCCGGCCACTGCTGGAGCTTTCTGATGTGTGCTGGCCTGGTGTCCCTGAAGTGGCGTGCACAGCCTGCCTATCCAGAGGTTACATATCCATGCATTCGTGTGAACATCCCGTAGTATACTGGGGCATCACTGGGGCCCCGAGCTAGGAGTCCACCCCCTCCTTGGAGGTGATACCCAGGCTGGGGCCTATGGGGAAGGCTGAGGCCAGGGTTGTGCCCTCTGAACATCTGCAATTTGTCCTTGCCTTGGTGCCAACCCCTGACCACTGCCCTGGGATGGCTTCATGCCTGGATGCCCAGCACAGAGCCGGGGGCTAAGGGTCCCTGATGATGACCACAGACCCCACCCCCCAGTGAGGAAGACCCTGTTCCTCCCTTGAGTCAAGTCACCTCCTTCCCCTGCCCCCAGCTGAGAACAGGCCCAAGTGAAGCCAGGGGTGGCCCAGCTTTAGTTGACCACAGTCTAATAATGGTGAGTCGTATTGTATACTTTGTATACTTCACTGTATACGAGGCACTTTCCTCCTGGGACCTCACTGGACTCTCGCTAGCCCTAGGAGGTCTGAGATGGCCCTGTTAAGATAAGGAAATGGAGGCACAGCAAGGCTAGGATGGTGCCCAGGGCCGATGGCTGGTGAGTTGCAGGATGGCGAGCAGGACCCAGATTTAGGGGCTCCAGAGAGGGTAGATGGCAGCTGGAGAGGTAAGGATGCTTCGGGCAGGGCCAGGGTGACCTTGGCTGCCCGGTGGTAAGGCCCACCCCACCAGGCTGCGTGGGTTACTGCCCCTCTGGGAGCCGGGAAGCTGGGGCTTGGTGAGCTCAAGGTTGAACCTACAAATCATTGCCAGGTGACTTGAGCTGCCCTTGCGGCTGAGTGCATCCCCCATGAGTGCCCAGCAGGGACTAGCTCAGTCCTCCAGCCCAAGGCCACACTGCCTTTACCAGTCACCTGTGTCCTCCTGGAGCCCACAGCTCCCAGGGGCTCGGCAAGGGTTTGTTGACTGAACAGCGATCTTTCTGACTCTCAGAGCCCACTGTCCCCTTCCTGGAATGACACTCCCTCGTGGTGCCCTACTCCTTCCAAGATAAAGAAGAGGCACTCCAGGTTTGTCTAAGACCCTGCACACCCATCCTGGCTGACACCAGCCACCTCATCTTCCACTATCCGCCCCCCAGCTTCTGTCCCCCACTCTAACCAAGAATTCCTGAGCCTCAAAGCCCAGGCTGTTTCATGTCACAGCAACTGTGAGCTTCTGCTGTCTGCAAGAACATCCCTCCTGCCCCTCCAAGACCCAGGTCAAGAGGCACCTCCCTGAGGAAGCTGATGTCAAAATCGACTTGGCCCTCTGTCTTGGGGTCACGAGGTAATGCCTGCTTCAGCAAGATCTTGCTAAGCCATAACTGTCTAGGTGCCCAGCCCCCATGCTGGAATTTCAGCTTTGCCAGGGCGAGATCCAGCAGGGCCCGATTCACTTCTGGTCCCTGGTGCCCTAAACAGCACCTGGCACACAGTGGACTCCCAGCCATATCCCCCGAACTGTGCACAGCCACCAGGCATGGCTGAGCGGGTTATTCCATCAGCTTTGTGGAATATCGTGCAGCTGTTAAAACCACAATTATGAAGATGATTTTTGTTTGTTTTTTAGGGACAAGGTTGCCCAGGCTGGAGTGTAGTGGCACGATCATAGCTCACTGCAGCCTCAACCTCCTGGGCTCAAGTGATCCTCTCGCCTCAGCCTCCTGAGTAGCTGGGACTACAGGTGCCTAATTTTTTTTTTTTAATTATTTTTTGCCGGGTGTGGTGGCTCATGTCTGTAATCCCAGCACTTTGGGAGGCCGAGTTGGGTGGATCACCTGAGGTCAGGAGCTTGAGACCAGCCTGGCCAACATAGTGAAACCCCGTCTCTGCTAAAAATACAAAAATTAGCCAGGCGTAGTGGTGCATTCCTGTAGTTCCAGCTACTCGGGAGGCTGAGGCAGGAGAATTGCTTGAACCTGGGAGGCAGAGGTTGCCATGAGCTGAGATCGTGCCATTGCACTCCAGCCTGGGCGACAAGAGTGAAACGCCGCCCCCCCCCAAAAATTATTATTTTTATTTTTTTGTATTTTTTTTTATCTCAAACTCCTGGTCTCAAGCAATCATCCCACCACAGCCCCCCAAAGCTCTGGGATTACAGGTGTGAGCCACCATGGCTGGCTCGAAGATAACATTTTGATATCTAAGTGTGACATGTCAAACAGAGCTACAATCATACAATCCATTCCACTGCGAGGCATTGAGTGCCCGCGCTCTGTGCCAGCTCTGTGGCTTG
The DNA here is from genome assembly GCF_029289425.2 of Pan paniscus. Taxonomy (NCBI): domain Eukaryota; kingdom Metazoa; phylum Chordata; class Mammalia; order Primates; family Hominidae; genus Pan; species Pan paniscus. The sequence continues at coordinate 65,261,329 of NC_073258.2, forward strand.
GTGTGGGGGTGGCAGGGATAGAAAGGGGTCTCTCCTTCAAGACATTTAGTTCAGAAGAGGAGGAAGGCTTGAACATAATTCCTGAGCCACACGCCAAGTGCTGGGATGGAGGAATGACAGAGCCCCAGGGCCACACGTCCATCTGGGGGTCTGGGAAGGCGGGACGGAAACCACGGCTCTGTAAAAATTACAGCCGTCTCTGCATGGACAAGCCTGGAAGGGAGCAGAGGAACGGAAGCTGTTGACGCCACAGGGCGGTGGCATTGTGGGTGATTTTTCTTTCTTTTATTGTTGGTATAATGCTGTTTGGGCAATAAATAAAAATTGGGAGGAAAAAATAGCTGTTTGGTGAATTGAGTAGAAATTGGGAGAAAGAAGAAAGGGAGTTAAGGGGAGGGAAGTTAGAAGGGTGAAGTGAGGAGGGAAGAGGCAGGAAGGGCAAAGACAGGCGCATGCAGAGCGCACAGAGGCCAGAGGCGGCGGCCTCAGGCTAGGCCCCAGGTTGTTCCCGGACTGGGCGCAAGAGGGCTGGGTTTGCACAGGGAAAGGAGGGGGAGAGGTGCTGGAGTCTCTGTAGGGGGGACCCTCCCCAAGGGGATCTGGGAGGGCATCCCAGAGGGGAGGTGGCCCCCAGGCCTCGATGGACAGCAAAGAGCAGGGCCGGCAGAGGGGGTCCCAGCCAGACTGTGGGCGGTCTGAGGGTGGATCAGGAGCAATGGGGCCCTGGTGGGGGCTCTGGGCAGGCTTGGGACTCAGAGCAGCCACTGACAAGGTGATGAGGTCTGACCAGGGCAGGCCAGGCTGGGTATATGGGAGAGTCCCTTACTTAGTGTCCCAGCGAATGCCAAGAGCACGGGGACTTTCAGGCTAAGAGGAGGCTGTCTGGTCTAAACACTCCCTCACCCCACCCGGATGCCACCCACAGGCATGAACATCTTCCCAGTCTCTAATAGGTGCCAGGCACTGGGCCAGCCACCCTCCCATTCAAGGTCTTCTTCATCTCTCACAGTAACCTTTGGAGCTAGGTAGTAACGGTCCCATTTCACAATCCAGGACACTGAGGCTGGGAGAGGTTCAGCAACTTGGCCAAGGTCACAGTCAGCTGGGGATGGGAGGGGGCGCTGGCATGGGACCCTGGCACTGCCCCCTTAATAGGTGGGAGGGGTACTGCTGGGGAGCGCCCGGGTGTTTACAGCACGCGGCGGATGAGAGGGTCTGCCCAGGGAAGGGGCGCCAGGCAGGAAGGAAGGGGTTACTTTGGCATGCAGAGTAGGCGGTGGGTACCTGTTTGTGAATGAATGCACGGGTGGACGGATGAATGAATGAATGAATGAATGAATGGCTGGAGGGATGGTTGAATGAGTGGGTGCGGAGAGGAGGGTGTTGGGGAGGCGGCGCGTGAGCTAGAACCCCTTTCTCCCCCGCCTCCACGGTGGAGGTTGGCTTTGGGAGCCTCCCTCCCCCAACTCCCTAGAGGGGTCGGCTCCCCCACCCGCCCTTCCCCCAGCCAGTTTAGCCGAGGGCGGGGGAGGGGGGCGCGGAGGCCGCTTCTCCCCGGCTGGGCCAGAGTCCCCGCGCGGCGGCGCAGCCTCCCGCGCCGGGTCCCGCCGGCCAGTGCGCAGCGCGGCGCCCCCGCCCCCGCCGCCTCCTCCCCGCCCGCTGCCTCCCCCTCCTCCTCCTCCCCCTCCCCTCCTCCTCCTCTCCCTCCCCGCTCCGCGCCTGCACGCACGGCCCCCGCCGCCGCCGCCGCGAGGGGAGAGGCGGCCGCACAGCCTGGTTCCCCGCGCCCTGCTCGCCGCCGCCGCTCGCGCGGGCACCGCCGCTGGTCCCCGCCCCGCCGCCGAGCGCACCCGCCCGGGCACACGCACCCCGCCGCTGGACGCACCCCCCGCACTCCTCCCGCGGCTCCGCCGGGCGCCCGAGCCGGGCAGATGCGCCGCCGCGCGCCCCCAGCTCTGGGCCCGCCACCGTGCTCTGCCGCGCGCCGGGGGCTCCTCTCCCGGGCCCCCCTGGGCGCCCTCCGGCTCTGGTTCCCGCCCGCTCCTTGGAATAACCCCTGAGGCTCCAGCCGTCACCGCAAAGTTTCCCGAGGAGACCCGCCTCCCCGGCCGCTGCGCAGGTAGGGCTGGCTGCACCGGGCGGGGGTCGGGGTCCGCGCGTCTGGGACAGGGCGCCAGAGCCGACGGGGCGGGGGCCGGGGGCCCGGGGGCACCGAAGCGCCACGGGGTCAGGCAGCCTGGCTTTGCCCCAGAGCGGCGGGAGATGGGACGCCCAGCCTTTGGGATTTGGGGTGGGGGTCCCTGAGTCAAGAGCCAAGCACCAGTAGCGGTGGCGCTGGCCCCGCCGCGGGGAGGCGCGGGGTGCGCGGCCGGCGGCTCAGCTCTCCCGAGCCGAGGCTGGAAAGGGCGGGGGCTCAGCTGGAGCTCTAGTCCAAGCCCTCGCTGCACCCCCCAGGGAGGGGGCCTGGCCCGTGGGGGGCGTCAGGCCAGTCATGTGGGTCCCAGCTCCCGCACTCGGGAACCGGAGGAGGGCGCGCGGCCAGGGACAGCCGGCCGGCCCGGGCGCCGCGCTCCCGTCCCCACCAGCCGCGTGAGTCACGGTTGGAGCGAGGTTTTATTTTTAAAACGACTTCAAGGGGGGCATGAGCAGCCTCCAACTTCCCTCCCTGTGCGCGCTGTGGACCGTCAGCCCTGAGCCGGGCGGGGGCTGGGGCCGTACACCTGGCGGCTGGAACGGTGAGACCATGGTGCCTGGGCGGGGGGGCGGCGGGCACCCCCCATCCCCCAGCTCTCAAGACAAGGAGGCGGCCCGACCCGGCGGCGCACGCCCCTCCTCGCGGGCACTGGAGACCCCGGGGAGGAAGGCTGGGGAGTGTTGTCGCCCAGCTGCAGGGAACCGTGGTTGATCAGAGCTCCCCGAGGAGGAGAAAGTTGTGGAGCAGGGACACCAGGGAGCTGCCACAGCCTTCCCGGTGGCCCCGGGAGGCCTTCGAGGCCCTCCAGGGTGGGCAGTTTTGAGAGAATACAGCCCAGCTGGGGTGTGCCAGGCCCCCGAGGCCCAAGCCAGAGCTCTGATGTGAATAAATACAGCCAAGGCTGGGGACGGAGGTGAAGGGTGACTGAGAACAGCCCTGCCTCACCGCGGCCCCTACGCCCTCGGGTTGGATGGAAACCAGCCTCTCCACATCCCCCTCCCCAGGTGGCTCAGGAGTTAGGAAGGAGGCTGCCTGTGGGGGGGACCCACGATGCCACTGTGGAGGGAGGTGGCTGGGGCACCCTGTCTCTGCCCGGCGGCCGCGGGGGAGGCAGCCGCCGCGCTCAGGGGCTCCAGATTCCAGTTTCTGGAGTTGAAAGCTACTGCATCTCTTCCGCCAGCCCCGGGAGGAGAGGCGCAGACATCACCTGTCAGCTGGTGCTGACTCCGTGGGCGACTGTTCAGGGCTTCCTCAGAAGGTTTAAAATGGAAATGGCCTGAGCTGACAGGGCCCGTGCCTGGGAGGGGACGCTGCCTAGCTGGGCCAGCAGTGAGGGGGCCCTGGTAGGTGTGAGGGGCAGGAAGAGCTGAGGGCTGTCACATATCTGGCTGAAGGGTCGGCCATGGGCACAGGGTGTGTGTGTGTGTGCGCACCCAGTCCCACGTTCTTTCCCAGACACAGAGACTGGATACTCTTCAGTAAAAAGCACCCTGACCCCAGCATGGAGGCTCCGTAGCCCACACCCCCAAGGCAGCTTTGGCCTGCTGGACTTCACCTAGACCTGGGTCTGTGCGTCCGCACTCTACCATTTATTGGTCCCTCCACCTCCCTGTGCCTCAGTTTCCCTTGTTGGTAAAATGGGGTTGATAGTGCCACCTCCTGAGCCTGAGCCGGGGTGCTGCTTTGTAAGTGCATTTGACGCATGTTGTTAGTGGTCCTGCTCCTGGACTGGAGGATTCTCAAGGGCTGAGGGTATCTGCAGGGACTTCAGAGGGTCGGGGGGTCGGATTTTCCCACCACCAGCCAGTGTGCTGTCACTGGACTTCATCCTCACGCTGGCCCTCAGTGGCAGCGCCCTGTGTCCCCTCCTCCCCATCTCCGAGGCCTCCCATGGAAGCCCCTGGGAGGTCCGCCCAGCTGTTTCTAAGGAGGTGATGGGGAGGGGGTGCTGCCATCCCACTGGTCACCCACTGCCAGAGGTGTACAGACTCAGCTCTGTAGAGATTGATGCCTGGTGGCTGAGCCTGTGTCGCATTCACTGGGTGACCCTGGGCCTGCAGCCTCCCCTCTGGGACCGGCTTCCTTGCCTGCGCAGGGGTTTACAGCAGTTGTCCCACAGAGAGGATGTCTGGGTGTTCTGCGTGTGGGTGCAGGGAAGGGCAGTGCACACATGAGCAGGTGGCATCTGTGCTCGCTTCAAAGTTAGCTGAGAGGACTAGGGCTCCAGGTGGCCTTGACCCTGCGGGTGTTGAGGGACGGAGAGGTGGGTGTAGAGCCCAGAGGCCAGCACGGGGGCAGCTGTCAAGTGGCTGCTCTGGTGCAGGGGGAGGATGAGGCCTCCGGGATCTAGCTGGGCACAGCCACCTCTGCCCAGTCATGGGGCTAGCAGCCCCCTCCCCAGCCAGCCAGACATCCCCAGAATCAGGGCTGGACATGGCCTGATCTCAGAGATAGGGCCTGTATGGGGCTGTGTGGGTCTGGCTGTGCTGGCCCTTCTGCTCTAGAGTCTGGAAATGATATCAACCACCTAGTCATCCCTGTTGATTGTGTTCCTGGGACACTAGAATGCCATCACAGGGTCCTAAGGACTTTCGGTTCCTGGGGAGGGTTTCTCTACCTGGCCTGCTAACCTTCGGCAAGTGACCCGTCTTCCTCATCTGTAGGGTGGGGTAACAGCAGTACCTACCTTGGGGAGGCACCCACTTTGAGAGGATGCGTATGAGGTTTCTAGCAGAGTTCATGCCTAGCAATGTGGGGCCCTTGCCTAGTCTGCACCCCTCGTTCACTGTGGGCCAAGGGCTTTCAGCTTCTTCAGGCCTTGGGGTGGCAGGGAGGACTGAGGTGGCCCTCATCCCCTGCAGGCAGGGGCCATCCACTCTGGTACCTGGCCCAAGGGGCAGTGGGAAATGCCCCAGAGCAAGGGGGAGCTGGAGGGCTTTTGCTGAGGCCCCTTATAGGATGGGGTATGTGAGGCATGTGGGTGAGCGAGCGTGGGTGGACAAGAAGGGGCGTGGGTGTGGCGAGGGTGCTAACTGCCTATAGTGGGGTGGGTGGGGACTGCCCCGGGGGTAGCTTTCCCTGCTCACTGGCAGAGGAGAGCGCCAGCCTCTGGGAGGCCCAGGCCCCAGGCCCTGGCTGCTGCCCCCGGTGTACTGCCTTCCAAGTGTGTTTGAGGTCGGGGTGGTGGGGGGGGTCCCTCCTCAGAACCTGTGTTGTTCTGCTGGAGACAAAGTTCAGGCTCTGGCTGGCCCACGAGGCAGCTGCATTCTGTCCTCTGCCATGGGACACTCACCCTGAGAGGGCCAGGGCTGCGGTGTGGGGCAGACTGGATGGCCGGGAGGAGACGGGAAAAGGACAGCACCCCTGTTTTGCCCTCCTCCCCCCGGACAGCCTGCCTGGAGTTCTCTGGCAGCAGCTGGAGACGCCAAGAGGGTTCCATGGAGCAGGCTGTGTTTGTGCAGGCCTGTGTTTGCCTGTTTACCATCGCTCGAGGCCCCCAGAGCACTGCCGCTCCCCCGGGCCAGCGGCTCTGCAGATGATGTCAGGGTTTGGGGGCCTCTCCTTGCTTTGTGGAGGTTGTTTGCTGGATTCCTGCAGCCCTGGGTTTTAAAATGACGACCTGCAGAGCTGGTGGCTAGTGAGGGTGGGGGAGAGGACAGGGAGGAAGATGGGTGGGAGTTTGGGGCTGAAGCCATGGAGGATAAATGGGCTGGCCCACCAGTGCTCCTCTGGCACGCCTGGCTCCCTGGCTCTTCTGTTTTCCCTTCCCTTACTCCTTCCCTCCTTTCCTGCTCATTCATTCATTCATTCATTCATTCATTCATTCATTCTTGAGATAATCATTGAGCATTAGTTATTGCCAGGCACAGTGCTGGGCTCTGGGACAAAAGTGGGGAACAAAAGCAGTGGGTGTCTTGCCCTCAGGGCGCTTCCAGTCAGATGTGGTGTCAGACATTAGTCAGATCTACCTCTTCCCCGTGAAGCCTTGGCTCTGAAGGCGCAAAGTGGTGAGGTCAAGTAACAGAGGGGCCTGCTGAGGGGTGGGATTGAGGGGGACTTCCCAGGGAAGGGGGTGCTTAAGACGTGAAGAGTGAGCTGGAGCCAGGGAAGGGCAGGGACAGAAACAAGGGCCTGGAGGACAGGATGGATGGAGAGGGCTGCATGGAGACCCCCGGCAGGAGGGCAGAGGGGCTCAAGGCACCTGGCCAGGGCTGGGGCTGGTAGGCTGTCTCCCTGGGTCTCTGTGGCCCATCCATCTCCAGCTCTCTCAGGATTCCTGGGTCTGCCTCAGGGACCCTCTGCCTGTCCTTGCAGATGGGCCTCTGGAAGAGAGGGCTTCCTAGGCCCGGGATGCCAGGTCCCCTTTTCCTGAGAGCTGTGTGTTCACCTGCGTAGACAGGTTGCCCCAGCATCTGATGGGCTGTGAGACAAATGTGGGCTTGTTTATGACGGGGGCGGTAGCCCTGGGTGGACCGAGAGCTATTGGTGATGAAGGAGAGTCCGCAGAAACCCTCCCCAGCCCTGAATGTTCCCGGTGCAGGGAAGTGGGCTGGAGTGCAGGCAGAGGGAGAAGAGAATGAAGGGGCTGTGTCCTGGAGGGCCCCGGACCCGGCTGTATGGGGCTCAGCTAGCCACTAGGGGACACTGCCTCCCAGGCAGACCGCAGGACCCAGGCATCCGACGTCCGGCCAGGCCCCAGGTGCGGCAGGCTCTGCTTTAAGGGGTCAAAGGGCATCCTCATGGGCAGACGGGGTCTATTGTCTGGCTGGCAGGGAGGCAGTGGCCGGGCTGGTTGGGGATGGCTTATACTTAATTAAAACTGGGATTAAAACTGGGGTCACGGGGCGCTAGTCCTGGCCATTCCTGCCCGCATCACTCTCCAGAGGCAGCTCTGTGGCAGTATTTTTTTCATGCCCCTTTCCCTCCTTCTGCCTGAATTAATCGTTGGCACCAGATTACAACAGATTTAGCAAACTGTAAAAAAAAAAAAAAAAAAAAAAGAGAGCATGAGCGAGAGAGGAAGAGAGAAAAGAAAGGAGGGAATGCCTTCCGTGAGGAGCCGGCATTTATCTCCAGAAGCAAATTGCTCTTCTTGAACCATTCCTGCCGCCCCCCACCCCTCCACCCCCCGTGACGCCTGGGAAATGCTGCTCGGGAAAATGTCCTCAAAACTGCTGCCGGGTGCTGGAGCCAGGAGGGGCTTTTCCTGGGGGAGGTCAGCCAGGGGCTGAGGAGGAGAGGAGAGCTCAGGGGAGTGAGGAGGGTGCCCGGGGCTGCTCTGGAGGGTGTGTTGGGGGACACCTGGCTGGTTCTGAGTGGTGGCAGAGGTGGGGCTTCGTGTAGGGCAGAGCGAGTGAACGGATGAATGAATGGAAAAAGGGGTGCAGCCAGGACCGAATGACCGCCTCGGGAGCTGGTGTGGTGGCAGTGGAGGGTCCAGCCTGCCCATCAGGATTCCTAGGGACAAAATCCGAGGGACTGAGCTCTCTCAAGCGACATAGCATCTTGGGTCTTGGATCCAATTCCACTTCTCTCTGGTCAGACCAGAGGGGGCCTGGCTTTGGTTCAGGGAATCTGGCTGTTAGGGGGTGGGTGTCTGGCCCTAGGGACATGGCAAGTCGCAGAGGGTCACGGGAGTTTCACCTCAAGGCTGAGGGTGCCCCGCCCAGTTAAAGCACAGGAGTGAGATTCGGTGGGCTGAGAGCCCCTGGGCTCCTAGCCTGGGCTGGGCTGCCCCACCCTGAGTGGGGACTTGGGTTCAGTGGGGGGCAGTTAGGGGCCCACCCTTCCTTCTTCGCCCACTCACTCTCTCGGGCAGCGGCCATGGTGGGCCAGGCCTGGAGCTGGCCACAGGGAAGGTGGCGGCGGCCCAGTCCAGTGGGACCAGGCGGGAGGGGGAGACAGATGTGCACCACGCTCACACCTCTGGTGGGCACACATGCACCTTCATGCACACACTCTTGCACACACATGCTCATACCTAACCCACCTTCCTCTCCTGTCTTCCCTGAGCCAGCCTGAGCCAGGCTCTGAGGTGAATGAAGCCCACATCTCACCCCCACCTCTGGAAGCTGCCACGAGGAAGGGGCTGGAGTGGCTGCCCCACCCTTCCCGTGCAGTCCCCTGCCCTTCCTGCCCCCAGACAGTGGCCATCTGTTGCCCAGGCCTGGACCCCTCTCTGGGGAATGGGTGGGTGTGAAGGAATGAGAAGTGGGAGTGACAGCCCCTCCCCTAAGCCCTGCTCCAATAGAGGAGGCCCTGTGATGGCCAGCCCTGCAGCATAACCTTTGAACCCAGGGAGCCAGCAGTCAGGTAGGCTCTGGGTAGGGCCACCCCCTTGGCTAGCCAATGGGGGGCTGGCCTGGTGCCCAGGCCTGTGGGGGTCTTGGAAGCCCTTCCCTGCCTCACTGGGGCTGCATGCCTCCTAGGCTGTCTACCGGTTCCAGGGAGATGGACAACACTCCCCTGATCCCCCAGTCACAGTGCGGTGCTTCATGCCTCAGTTTCCCACTACTTCTGGACAAGGGATTGGACCACTAGGTCCCTAGTAGCTGCCACTCAGAGCAGCACCATGGCTCTGAGCCCTGAGACCCCCACCAGGCTTGCTAGCCAGAGGGGCTGGGTAGTGCCACACCCCAGTTTCCAGGGGCTTCTGGCTTGACAAGCTCTGCCTGGTTTATCTTCTTCCCACTGTGAGAGCAGGGAGACTGAGGCACAGAGTGGAGACACGCCCTGTCCAGTGCCATGTGGTAGTCAGGACACATTCTGGGGCAGAAGGGCTATGAAATGAAAGCTCTGGAGTCGATGAACTTGGGCTCGAAGCCCACCTTTGTTACTTATCATCTGAGTACCCTGGACGCCTCACGTCCCCTCTCTGTGCCTCTGTCTCCACACCTGTGAAACAGGATGATGGCATACGTGCTGACATCCCAGGGTTAGCATGAAGACTCTATGTGACTGTGTCCACAGAAGGGCTTTGTGGGAACCAGTAGTTACTTTGGATCACTGGACAGGCCCCGCCAGACACGTGCTGGGATAATCACCCTGCTCGGGGCTCTGAGGAGCTCAGGGGCTGGAGAGGGGCTGTACAGGCTAGCCTTCCGCCCTCAGGACCCCACCCTCTCTGGCAGGAAGGCTTGTGGGGCACTGCTGAGCCCCGAGGTCTTGGGCCCATGCAGTAGCAGGTGGAATGCATCAGGGAGCAGTGGACTCTAACCGCCTGGTTGTGACAAAAGGGCAAGTTGGGGTGTGGGTGACTCCTGGGGGAGCTGGGGAGAGCTGAGCACTGGAGGGCTCTGGAGAGCAGCAAGGGTTAGGAGGCAGCAGGTGTGGGAAGGGCTAGAGGTCAAATGGTGGAAAGGGAAAGCATGGGGCTCAAATGTCACCTTCTGCTCATTAAGGGTGGCAGAGAGGACATTATTGAGTGTTTACTGCATACAATGCATATTTCATAGAGCACCATGCTAAGGACTCTACCTTGCAGAATCCCACTGAGGCTTCACAACAGCCCCATTGCACAGAAGAGAAAACTGAGGCTCAGGCAGGTAAAGTGATTGGACCAAGGTCACGTAGCCAGGACATGGCATCTTTTTTTTTTTTTTTTTATGACGGAGTTTCGCTCTTGTTGCCCAGACTGGAGTGCGACGGTGCAATCTGGGCTCACGGCAACCTCTGTCTGCAACAGGTTCAAGCTATTCTCCTGCCTCAGCCTCCCAAGTAGCTGGGATTACAGGTGTGCGCCACCACGCCCAGCTAATTTTTGTATTTTTAATAGAGATGGGGTTTCTTTTTTTTTTTTTTTTTTTTTTTGAGACGGAGTCTCGCTCTGTCGCCCAGGCTGGAGTGCAGTGGCGTGATCTCGGCTCACTGCAAGCTCCGCCTCCTGGGTTCATGCCGTTCTCCTGCCTCAGCCTCCCTAGTAGCTGGGACTACAGGTGCCCGCCACCATGTCAGGCTAATTTTTCATATTTTTAGTAGAGACGGGGTTTCACCATGTTAGGCAGGATGGTCTCGAACTCCTGACCCTCAGGTGATCCACCCACTTCGGCCTCCCAAAGTGCTGCGGTTACAGGTGTGAGCCACTGTGCCCGGCCCAGGACATGGCATCTTAAAGCATATGCTCGTAACCCCCTCAGCCTACAATACATGAGAGTAATCAACACAGCAATAGTAGCTGACATTTATATCACACTTACTATGTACCTGGTGGTTGGCAGTTCCCCCAACAACTTTTTTTTTTTTTTTTTTGAGATGGAGTGTCGCTCTGTCGCCCAGGCTGGAGTGCAGTGGCGCAATCATAGCTCACTGCAGCCTCTAACTTTTGGGCTCAAGTGATCCTCCCACCTCAGCCTGCCGAATAGCTCAAGACTACAGGCACGCACCAACACACTGGCTAATTTTTTAATTTGGCAGAGATAGGGTTTCCTTATGTTGCCCAGGCTGGCCTTGAACTCCTGGCCTCAAGCGATCCTCCCGCCTTGGCCTCCTGATTACAGGTGTGAGACACTGCGCCTGCTCTCCCAGCAACTTCTGAAGTAGGCACTATTATTATCCTGATTTTACCCCAGGGGTAAACTGAGGCACTGAGTGGCAAAGTCACTTGCCCAAGGTCACACAGAGGAAGGGGAACCACGTTCATTAGGGTGAACTTGGGTCCTTTACAAAGGAGGATGGGAAACTGAGGCATGGAGATGGCAGGTAACTGCCTGAGGTCACCAGCACCTGAGCTTTGGTATCTGTCATGCTCCCCCCTCACCAGACCCCTCCCCAAGCTGGGGACCTGCCCAGGACCTCTGAGCTGTCTCCTGTGGTCTAAGAGCCTCATGCTTCCTCTTCCCTGCCTGGATTCTGCCTTCGTTTCCTGAGGCCCCACTGTGTGCTGGGCCTGGGGCTGGTACTGACAGTAGGTGATGTCATTTAACACATGTGTCAGGGAGGAATCAGGGAAGGCCTCATAAGGTAGGTGTCATTTGCACTTTGGAGCCAGGTGGGAGGGCATTATTCCTGGAGGGGAACAGCCTTGGCAGAGGCATTGTGAGCAGTCAGGCCTGTGCGGGCTGAGGGGGAGCAGTCCGGGTGCATGTGGTGGGTGGCATGTGCTTCTGCCTCGGCCGAGTGCTTTTCTGCAGCCCAGACGCTGGCCTGTGACGTCAGCAGGTGGCCCAGCTGGGCCTTGCTGCCCGCTGGTGCCCTCGGGAGGAGTGGGGCGGGCGGTGGGCGAAGGGGCCCGGGAGGGTGCTGGCGGCCTGCCGTCACGGAGCAATCTCCATTAGGGCCCCTGAGCGAGTGGCAGCAGCTCCTGGAATCCTATTAAAAGCTTTTTCATTGTTCCCCGCGTTTTGCTCTGCTCCGCCGGGACCTGGGCATGTTGATAATTTATTTGTGGAAGGGAAAGGGGTGAAGAGCGCAGGAGAGAGGAGGAAATGTCATTATTTACTCAGCTTGGTTTCTGCAGCGTGGGCCCTGCCATGGGGCAGCTGGAGAGGGGGCTCTACCACCCCTATCTCAGCCTCTGGGTCACTTATGGGACCCAATTTGGTAGGTGGGGGGTGAGGGTCTGCCGAGGGAGCAGCGGCGTTCAGCTGGGGTAGCCACCTTGCTGCGTCCTGAGGGTACAGATTGGAGAGACTGCTCCTGGGGTCTCAAAGGCAGGCGCACATCCCTGCTGCTGGCCAGCCATGTGGTGGCATAAGCCACTGTACCCCTGGACGCCAAAAACCAGAAATAGACCTCACTTTTCTGGGGGATGAGAAGGAATTCAGAACTAACAATAATAGTAATAACAGGTGGGCATGCTGGCTCAAACCTGTAATCCCAGCATCTTGGGAGGCTGAGGCAGGAGGATGGCTTGAGGCCAGGAGTTTGAGACCAGCCTGGGCAACACAGTGAGACCCCATCTCTTAAAACAATAACAGCAGTGACACTGGGTAACATGACTGAGCACTCACTGTGGACCTGCAGTGTGCTAAGCATGTCATGTACAGTACTGTATCTCATTTAATCCCCATAAGTGGGCAGTGATACTGTTATTATTCCCTTTTTACACATGAGGAAACTGAGTTACAGGCAGCCAAGGTCACACAGGTTCTGAGCGGCAGGGGTAGGATGGGAACCCGGCTTCTCTTAGCATGGGTGCTGCCTCTGGCCTCCTGAGCCTCTGTTCTCCAGAGCAGCCGACTCCCACTGGGTCCCCAGTCCCTCTCATCCAAAGTGAGGAAGCCTCAGAAGAGGGACAGGGGCCACCTCCTGCAGAACCTTCTAGTAGCAAACTTAGTTGCTACTAGAGCCTGGTGGGGCACAGATGAGGAAACAGAGGCTTACAGAGGTGACAAAGGCAGGGTGGAGCCAGGCTGGCCCTGGGTTCCCAAAGTGTCCCCTGTGCTGGGGTGCGAGGCTGCCCAAGGGGACAGGAGGGAGCTGGGTCCTACCCTTGCCCTGGACCCCAGACAGTGCTGGCCTTTGTCTGGGACCCTGCGCTGTGCTCCAGCCCAGGTTAGCTTCATGCACACTCCTGATTGGCCCGTTCTTTTTTTCTTTTTGAGACGGAGTTTTGTTCTCGTCGCTCAGGCTAGAGGACAAGATCATGTACCCTCCCAAGTAGCTGGGACTACAGGCGTGTGCCTCTATGCCCAGCTAATTTTGTATTTTTAATAGAAGCAGGGTTTCACCATGTTGGTCAGGCTGGCCTTGAACTCCTGACCTTGAGTAATCCGCCTGCCTCAACGTCCCAAAGTGCTGGGATTACAGGTGTGAGCCACTGCGCCTGGCCTGGCCCGTTCTTTAAGCTGTGGAGGAATTCATGGTGTGATGCGAAGTCTTCCCCATCCCTGCCTCTCCCCATCCTCTAGCCAGATACTGCCAGACATTTTAAAACACTTGAATTCAGTCAAGTCACGCACTAGCTCTGAGACCATCAGTGGCTCTCTAGTTCCTGAGAAGTCCAGCGCCCTCAGCCTGGCATTTCAGACCTTCCCAGCATGGCCCTGGCTGATGCACCAGCCTCGCCCCAGTGCCTCCCCCGGCTAGCATGCTCACACCTCTGAGCCTTCGACGTGCTGTTCCCTGTGTCTGGAAGGCCACCCTCACTCCCCGACATTGGCTGCCTCATGAAAGGCGGTGCAGGTGGCACTGCCTGCCTCCACCCACTTGTGGTGCCCCCCTCCCCTCCCCTGCCCCAGAGAGGTGCTGCTGAACTGTGGAACCAGTCAGATTCCTCAACTCCTCCCAGCAAGCCTTCCCGGCCCGAGATAAATGGCTTTCTTTGTACAACAGCCCTGGGAGTGGGTAGCGTGAGCCCATTTTAAGAAGGCGAAACCTGAGACTCAGGGAGGTTCAGTCACTGGGCCAAGGTCACCCAGCAATTGGAGGAGATGAAGCCAGGTCCATGCCATGGGGTCCCTGTCCTGTTCCGTTTCACCCCCAGCAGCCGTAAAGCAGGTGGAGGAGTGACCAGCTTGGCATTCCCTGAGCCCTCGTCACCTGCCTGGCATTCACATTTAATCTTTACAGTGGCCCAGATGTACTTAGAGGCTCCATTTTACAGATGAGGAAACTGAGGTTAATAGAGGGAAGGAAGGCCGGGCGCAGTGGCTTATGCTTGTAATCCCAGCACTTTGGGAGCCTGAAGCAGATGGATCACCTCAGGTCAGGAGCTCGAGACCAGCCTAGCCAACGTGGTGAAACCCCTTCTCTACCAAAAATACAAAAATTAGCTGGGCGTGGTGGCAGGTGCCTGTAATCCCAGCAACTCGGGAGGCTGAGGCAGGAGAATCGCTTGAACCTGGGAGGTAGAGGTTGCAGTGAGCTGAGATCGTGCCATTGCACTCCAGCCTGGGTGACAAGAGTGAAACTCCGTCTCAAAAAAAAAAAAAAAAAAAAAGGAAGGAAGCAGGAAAGCAGAGCCCCAGCCCTGCAGCAACTTCCTGGGACCCTGATGGTGGATAGGAGCTTTCCCAGTGCCCTGTGTGCTGGGCCTGAGCCACCACTTCAGAGTGGGGATGCTGGCAGGCCCTGCCTGCCTGAGGCCCAGCCTGGCTCTCAGGCCTGCAGCCTGCCCTGGCCGGCGGGAGGCAGTGGGCCCAGAAGCAGGGCCGGGCAGGGGCCCTGCCCCCACGACAGCTGCCTCTCTGGCCCACTGGCCTCTCAGACAGACAGGGCTTGTGAGAGCCGGGGGCCTTCGAGGAGAGCTCAGCTACCGCCGGCAGCTACTCAAAGGCCTCATTGTGGCAGGAGAGTCTGCCATGGGCAGCTGCCCCCATGGGAGGTGCAGACAGAGCCCAGCCTTTGTGCCAGTGCACTGTCCCTGCCCTGACCTGGGGTCAGCAGGACAGAGGCCCTTGTCTGTGGAGGCTGGGGGCCTCCCGGGGAGGGTCTGCCCTGGACCCTCCGTTGGCCTGGGACGGGTGTGGTCTGTGTTGCCAGGCTGTGGTTGCCAGGGACCCAGGAGCCCTTCCAGCTCCCAGATCCAGCCATGGAGGAGGCTAGTCCTTGGCCTGACTCAGGCTTGGAGAGGTGCAGAAGTCAAGCAGGATGGTTAATAACAGTCATGGCAGCAGGGGCTGCAGCCCCAGCGGAATTCTTACTGTTCCTGCCGCTAAGCACTTTATGCGTTATCACCGATTCCTTAAAGCAGCCCTACAAAGTGCCTGCAGTTATTTGCTCCATTTTAGAGATGAGAAAACCAAGGCTCTGCAGGGTTAGGAAATTCAACCCAGATCCCATAACTCTAAGGGCGGAGCTGGATCCCACTCCAGAACCCATTCTGAGCCCCAGGGGCTGCTATCCCCGCCAAGCACCCGAGGTGGGCCAGGCACCAGGGCCATCCCATGGTGCAAACCCAAAGCCGCCCTTGCCCTGTCCCCACAGAGCTCCCAGCCAGCTCGCCAGACCCTCAAAGCAGTCTGGTGTGAGGGAGAGCCTGTCATCCCATTTTAGAGCCAAGGAAACTGATGCTCAGAGAGACAGACTGGGGTGCCGGCTGCCTCCTGCCCTGAGTGTGGGTGATAGGCAGATCACATATTTGTCCTTCAGGGGGTGGGGCCTTTGCCTGCACTTTGTGGGTGAGGTATTACGTTCACTGGAGTGGGGAACAGTGGAGGAAAAGTGACAGAGCCCCTGAGAGGTCTGGGGGACTTCAGGGCTGAGCCACCCCATTCATAGTCCCACTCTTGGAAGGACCCCCAGAGACCACTGTGTTTGTTAACACCCCATTGTGTAGTAGGAAACTGAGGCACAGAGAAGCGAAAAAGGGACTGGCCCAGGATCCCCAAAGCCTTGGGGATTGAACAGGGTCCTGCCGATGCCCAAAGGCTGTGCTGTTCACAGCGGTGCCCACGGCCGGTCCTGGGCAGGTAGGTCAGCAGGCCCCCTGAGCACTTCCTGTGCGCTAGGCCCAGTTCTGAGCATTACCCGCATGACTCGCTTCATCCTCACAACCTTATGGGGGAGGTACGAGGAAACTGAGGCCCCTTCCCCAGGCCACACCTCCAAGGTCAGCCTCCCCAAGCGGTCTTGGTCTCCTAGCTCAGCTGGTTCTGTTGGCTTCCTGTCCTGCAGGACCTGCTGACTCCCGCACAGACATCCTGATGGTTCAGGGTTGGAGGTGCCTGCTGAAGGGGGTGGAGGCTGGGGGTGCAGACAGACAGCTCAGTGATCTGCGGGGCAGGCTGCACACCCCAGAGCCCAGTGTCTTGCCTTCTCATCCTGAGGGGGATCGGTTTCTCCATCTGTGAAATGGGCGCCAGCCTGTGGGGGACCCACAAGTGAAGTCGTCTCTGCAGACTCCCTGATTGCTAGGGCTGGGGCCTGGCTGAGCTGTGATCCACCCCACCATCCCCCAGCTCTGTTCTAGAAAGGCTGTGTCCCAGACCAAGACGCTGTGGCCCCGGAGGGGGAGGCCAAACCTCTCTCAGAGCCCTCTTGGCCTAGCGATCGCACAGAGCCAGTCCAGGCCTGGATGCCAGATTATAAATAATGCTATTAATATTAATAAGAAATGGCCTGGTAAAGTGATGATGAGGGTGATGGCCTACTCTTCCCTCGAGATCTCTCCGGAGGCTGGGAAACCAGGCCCTCGGTCCTTATGCCCCACAGGGAAGCCGGGTGCAGGCTCCGTCTTCACCCTGCAGCTCCCACCTCTCCCTCCACCCATCCCTCCCTCCCTAGACCCCAGCCTGGGGATGCAGGGAGGGCCGATGACCCATCCCCACAAGAGGAGGGACCTGAGACCCCGAGAGATGAGTGGCTCCCCAGGACTCACAGCTACCACGAGGCCCAGAGCTTGACTGAGTTTAGTGCTCTTCCCACTGACCCTTCTGAAATGTGCAGGCCACCTAGGGGCAGCTGGACACGTAGGGGTCCTGGGGCCAGGCCCTTGGCCAGCCCTCAGTGTGACAGTGGTGGGGACCCAGATGCCCAGGCACTGCTTCCACTCTGCCCCTTCCTGGCTGTGTGGCCATGGATGCTTCAGCCCCCATACCCTCTATTGCTTCTGTTCCCAAGGGTCACCTGGTGAGGACAGCCCTCCCTCACAGCGCTAAGGATAGGCCTGGCACACAGTGAGGGCTGTCCAGCAGTGACCATGACCCAGCGGTGACCATGGCCCAGCTGACTTTCACTCTTGTCGCCCAGGCTGTAGTGCAGTGGCGCGATCATGGCTCACTGCAACCTCTGCTTCCCGGGTTCAAGCGATTCTCCTGCCTCAGCCTCCTGAGTAGCTGGGATTACAGGCGCATGCCATAATACCCCGCTAATTTTTGTATTTCTAGTTGAGATGGGGTTCTGTCATGTTGGCCAGGCTGGTCTCGAACTCCTGACCTCAGGTGATCCGCCTGCCTTGGCTTCCCAAAGTGCTGGGATTACAGGCCTGAGCCACCGCGCCCGGCCACAGCCTTGCTTTTCTTGACCCTCCAAGACTTTCTTGTTGCAGGCAGCCAGGCCTGTCCCCTGAGCCCCACTCCTGAATCCTCTGGACCAGCCTTTCCCAGGGGGACAGCCTGGTAAATTCCAAGGATTGAGGCTCAAGTATTGTGCCCCACCGATCTGGAGGAGAGATTCACTCCATGGATGCTGCCTGTGGGTGCGGCCCCCAAAGCCCCAGGTTTGAGGCCCCCTGACCACTCACCTAGCCACCTTACTAGGCCTCAGTTTTGTCATCTGTGACATGGGGCCAGTGGTGCCAAGACAGGATGATGTGGGCAGCAGCCTTACCCCATGTAGGTGCCCAATCAGGGGAGGGGAGGGGCTGGTCCCTCTTTTGAAGTAGCTCTGGGCAGACACCTGCCTTGACGGCCCTCTGGGTGCTGATGTGGTGGGGTGGGTGCATGTGGTCACGAGCTAGAGAGGCAGCAGGGACTCTGGCGGCTTGGCCTGACACTCAGTGGTGACAGTGATGGCGGACCCACCCTCCCCAGGGTGGCACTGATTGAGTCTCGTTGTGGGGCGGGGGCACCCTCTCGGAAGCCTCGCTCCTGGCTCCTGGGCGGCAGAGCTGTCGGCCGGGCAGGCTAACAGCTGTTTGTGCAGAGACTAAATCTGTCCGGGTCTGACAGACGGCCTTGTGCCACCACCGCCATTCCTGCGTGGAGCGGGCAGTGGGCTGGTGGCAGTGTGTACATCAGCCCTCTCCGAGCTCACGGCCCGGAGCTTATAGGGGCAGGGGCCGAGGTTGGTGAGCTCCTCCCTGAACAGTGGTTTGGCCAGATAGCCCTGCGGCCCAGTCCCTCTCAGGACAACTTCTGAGGGTGCCCATTGCCCATGGCTTCATTGCCTGTCCACCCCCAGGGACCTCAAGGCCTAGCTGGGATCCTCTGGATATTGGGGGCCATGGCCATCCCATCGTGGGGTCCTGCCTTTCCTCTCTCGGGGGCTGCAAGAGAGGTAGAGACTGGATACTCCAAGGCCACTGGTGCCCGGACAGTGTTATGTGTTTGTGCCATTCCTGCTTGGATGAGAGGGGGTCCAGGCGAGAGCTGGGGGCTTGCTAATGAACTTGGCTGGTATCTAGGGGGGCATTTTGGGAAGGAGGAAGGCAGAGTCCCTGCATTGGAGCAAATCCCTTGGAGGAAGCCCTGGCCCTCTTCCCTGTAGTGAGAAAGAGTGGCCTTGGGGCCAGAAGATGGCTCCCAACAAGGCACCCAGAGCCCCGGTGCCAAACCAGGGATGCTCAGTTCTAAATCTAGAAGGGTGGTAGGAAGCCCAAATAAGCATTGTCGGGGTGGGGGAAAAAAAACAACTTTTTTTGCTGTGAGGCCTTGAAACAATGTGAGAAGTTGTGAGAATTATTTCCCTGTGACCCTGGAAAGAGTTTTTAAAAATTTTTAAAGAGATGGGAGTCTCACTAGGCTGCCCAGGCTGGACTCAAATTCCTGGCCTCAAGCGATCTTCCATCTTAGTCTCTCTCCCCAGTTGCTGGGACTACAGGGGCAGGCCTGAGCCAAGCTTGTGGGAAGGTTTAAATGTTGACATGAAGTTAGCCCTTCTGAGGTTGGCAGGATGGTCAGGAGCAGGACAGTATCTGAGCTTCCACTCCTCACCCGCTGCTCTTGGCAGACATGGTTAATCAATCCCAGCCCTGTCTCCTGCTGAGTCCAGGGAGGGCCCACCTGGGAGGGCAACTGACCTGGGCATCCCTGATAGTGTTTTGCAAATGAGGAAATGGCGCTTAGAGAAGCCAAGTAGCCTGCCACAACCTCCCAGCTTCTAGGGGTGGAGTTGTGATGTAAACCTGATTCTCCCGACTCCAGAACTTTGTGATCATGGAAGCTGGTGGTCCGGGGGCCCTTTGCCCAGGTGGGGTTCTGCCGTGGTGCCAGCAGCCTTAATTATGCCCCTGCCAGAGCCCACCACTACTCCACCCAGCTACCCTCCAGATAGGCACAGTATGGC
This sequence comes from Pan paniscus, assembly GCF_029289425.2. NCBI lineage: Eukaryota > Metazoa > Chordata > Mammalia > Primates > Hominidae > Pan > Pan paniscus. The sequence continues at coordinate 65,280,407 of NC_073258.2, forward strand.
CAGGCTTGGCCTCACGGTCAGGGCCATCTCTCTTTCCCCACCCCTGGCTGCAACCTGCCTGTGCTTGGGTATAATTACATTCGGTTGCTTACACCCCGGGCTCTCAACTGCAGCCAAACAGTGCGCTGCAGCCTCCGAATGCGGGGCTTCTGATTCCCTCCAGCACGCTGGGCCTGCCTGAGGGGTGTGCAGGGACCAAGAAGGTGCAGTCACCAGGCTCATGCGGGCCCCAGACTGAGAGCTGGGGCTGGGCTTGGGGCCCTGGGGTGGGCGTGCTGGGGAGCAGGGTGGGGTGAGGCTCCCCTCTTTAGCTGCTAGGCTGGCTGCCTCAGTACACCTTGGGCCTCGTTAGGAGGTAGTTTTCCTGGCTTTGAGGTTACCCTTTTAATTAAGCCAATTAATTAGTGCCTTCAATGAAGCAGATTAAGCAGGCTGGGCTCTGTTAACTGGGGCTGTCACAGCCCATGGTTTCCTGCAGATCTGGACTTAGAGGCCGGCCCTCCCTCCAGGGGCGCTGAGGTGCAGGGTTAGGCTGGGCTGGGGATGTCTGTGGCCCCCATGGGAGTGTGGCCAGGAACCCAGGCCTGGGTTGGGGAGGCAAGGCTGGTCTGAGGCTGTAGGGACAACCCTGGACTCAGACACCACAGCACACAAGGGCCAGAGTGGGAGCAGGAAGTGGGAGGGATGTGGGGCCCCTACCCTGGGGATCTACAGGGGGCAGCTGGCTCAGCGGGGTCCTCAGCAGGTGTGACTGCCTGGGGGAAGGGGCTTAAGGGGCCTGGAGCCCCTACTTTCTCCTTCCCTTGCCTTCCGCTCTCTGGGACTGCTGGGCCTTGGTTGTTTCTAGCCCAGTGGGGTTGAGCCCTATAGCGGCATCCCGAGCCCCTTGCCTGCCCGCAGATGGGGAGGGGAGTGCTCAAGGTCACATGGGAGTTAGGGGCAGGGCTAAGATGCAAGGCCGCATACCCGGTTGCTTCCGTCATCCCCCCCACCACCTCTGCTGGCCCGGAGTCATCCTTGCATGGCACGGAGCTGTTCCTGCGTTCCAGCACCGTGCTGGGCGCTCTGCACTGTGATCTAGTTGACTCCTTGCTCCCACGTGGTTCAGAAAGCGAGGCCCTGGCCCTGGTGGCAGCAAGCAGCTGTCACCTCCACCTGCGAATGGGGATGAGGATCCCAGCTCCACAGCCCCTGAGTTCTACCAGGCAGGAGCCCGGAGCCCCACAGCTAGCCAGGGTCAGGGCAGGGAAGCGGAAAGGAGGCCCCAACCTCCCTGGGGATGTCTTTAGGTCTTCCGGGTTTGAGAGGACAGACCATAGCCTGCTTCAGGAGACAGTTGGCTCAAGTCATGACAGGAGAGATTTAGGTTAGACAGAGGAAGAACTGCCTGACAATGGGGATTATTAACAAGTTTGCAAAGGAAGGAAGCGGCCGCTTCTCCAGGAGACTGAGTGCTTTCGGCAGCCAGCCTGATAGGCTTTGAGCTCTTCTGCAAACACCGCACTATAAATCCAGGGTGTTTCCAGTAAATATCAACAAAGTGGGTGCTGGGTTCGCTGTGCAGTGCCCTCGGCAGCCCTCACCCCTTGCATCTTCTCTCTGCTCAGAGGTGCCTGATGGGGTGCAGAGTGGCAGCCAGCCAGCAGGCCCCAGGCTGGTCCATCTACCAGGGCAAGCCACGGTTCCTGGGCCTCCGTTTCCTCATCTTTAAAATGGGTGGAGTACTTGGTGAGGAGAGAGACAACCTCACCTCCTGCTTTTTGAAGAAGACATTCCCCTCTATCTTGCTCCCAAATCAACAAACTTCCTTGTTTCCTGCCTGAACCCCCACCTGGCCAGCCCCTTCCTGCCTCGATGGGTCCTCCTGTGTCACTCATCTTGTCTCCTCAAGTGGCCACCCCTTCCTTGGGTGGTACTTTCCAGCCAGCTTTTAAGGGAATTCTAGCATCTCCCGTGACAAATACCCCATTACTCTTTCTGTCTTGGTGACCGCCCTCTTTCTCCCCTGCCCTTCACCGCTGAATTTCTCAGGATGGCTCAGGATCTCCTACCAGCCCTTTCCTACCCCCACTACCATCCAGACTCTGCCAGTCTTCTCCTTTCTTTCCCATGCTGACAGCCCTTCCTCCAGGAAGCCTTCCTAGATCCCCCCAGCCTGGTCCAGAAGGTGACCCTCATCACCGCCAACCTGTGTGTCCTGAGAGCAGCCCTGGGCTTTAGTTGTCCCCAGATCCACCATGCCCAGCACAGGGCCTGGCATGGAGCCCAGCCTGCAGGAGGTGCTCCTCTGGGCCGGGAGCAGGGTGAGGGGCAGCCAGTAGCTTTGCCTCGAATTTGCCTTGAGCGGGACACCATGCAGTGGGCGGGAGACAGGAACAAATGCCATCATCACACTCAGAGACACCTCTTTAAATACCAGCTGGAAGCAGCCTGGTTTCTGGGTGGGTGGAGTTGCCCTTCATTCACAAGAAACGATGGGGGATGGGTGCTTTGCACAGGCCGGGACGGGAGCTAGTGGTGGGGCAGGTAGCTCCTGGGGCCCAGGGTCTGCTTGTCCCCATCCTAAGTGGCTCCCCTGCCCCACTAGGGGGCTAAAGAGGAGCCGGGGAACCTTTCACTGGTGTCCTTTCCAGCACGGAGCACAAGGGGACTTTCTCTGTCCCTCCACGAGGCAGCCAGCCCAGCAGAGGCAGGGACATCATCTTTTGCTTCTATTCCCCGGGGCCTGCATGTTAGACCAGGAATAAATAGCCTGGATGGATGGATGGGTGGACAGACGGATGGATGGATGGATGATGGGCCATGGGAGGGAGTGGCAGGGGGATTCCCTGCTCCTCTGCACTGCCTCAGTTTCCCCTTTCATACAGAGGATGCTGGTTTGTGGGATTCAGCCTCTTTCTGGGTACCATTCTTAGCACCAGGCCAGGCCGGTGACTCTTGGGTCTGCTATTGTCCTTCCAGGGCTTTTGGCAGGCAGGGCACAGCAGGTGAGGGACAGATGCCATGCTGCCTGCGGCCAACAGCCGTATCAGCACCCGGGGAGCTCCCGGGAGGGACGCGCTGTCGGTCCTCTGGGCCTCAGGCCTCCTGTCCACAGAATGGGAGCACAGTTTGTCCTCCCTGTGGGCCAGGGTTGGCAGGAGGCTGTATTCAGACAGGAGGAGGAAGGGAGCTTGGAGTCTGCTCCACTCCCGGCAATAAGCAGCCCCGGCAGTTGGGACCCCCGCCCACTTTGCTCCCATCTTCTGGGCTGTGCAGGCAAAAATGCCTGGGTGTCTTTGCCCATTTGGCTTCCCTGGAGGAGCTGCAGCAGGTGGGCCCATGGGAGAGGCTGAGGGAGCTGGGCCTCAGCCTGTCTCCAGGGTCCCTGCTGCAGCCCCTACCCGTTTTGCTTCCTGCTCCTCCCGCTACCCCCCCACTCCCCGCCCAGGCTCTGCTTCAGTGCCAGAATGAACAGGCCCCCTCTCCTAGTGGAAATTTACACCCACAGCCCAACCAGGCTGCCTGAGGGGAGGAAGGTGGGGAGGAAGGGGGAGCAGCTGCGGGAACAGGAGGCTGTACTAGAGAGAAGACAGACGGACGGAGAGACGGAGCCTGGGTCTCCATCTGTAGGCAACAGCCGGGGGCCTGGCCCAAACCTCATGCCCCAAAGGCTGCGGCCAGGGTGGCCAGCCCTGCGTCAGGATGGCAGCAGCCAGGGCTGGTTGTGATGGAGAAACATGGCCGACAGGTCACAGGGGACAGGCACCACCCGGGGCTGTGCCCACCAGCAGCACTCATAGGGGACAGCAGAGAACCCGGCAGGGGTGTGAGGCCCATCCTGGGGACCCCTTGGTGTGGGACGGGGTAGTGTGAACCCTGGGCTGAAGGAAGGGGTCTGGCTGGTGCAAGGCCTGTCCCACCCCCTGGGATGACCTCCACTCTGCCTTCTAAACTCATCTACACTCCCTAGACCCAAGGTACCAGGGTCGGAGCTGGTCTGCACCCATCGGGCTGACACTGCCACAGGACAGCCCCTCCTTTCCCCCAGCTTCCCCACCCAGCCCGGGTACAGCCTTGGCCCTTCCTTTCAGCTTCTGCGCCCGTGTCACCCCCCTAAGCAAGCCTGCCCTGGGCTCCCAGGCTCCAGGCCTCCCTGCAGGCCAGCCTGCGTCACACCAGCTCTCACGAAACAGGGCTTCCTGTGTGTTCATCGGCTCCCTGAGTGCTTGCTGGACCCGGGTGCCCCTGTGCCACTTTAGGCCACAGCCAGCCCCGTGTTTATAAGGCTGGGAGAAAGGGCAGCCTCTGGGACCAGCTTGGCTGGGGGCTGAACGTAGGGGACGGGACAGCCCATTGGTGGTTCCTCCCTGCAGACTGAGAGCAGGTGGGGTCCCTCTGCTCAGGCCGCAGGGACCCCTCATCCGCCCTGTATGTGCACAGCTCTTGCTCGGTGAACAGTTTCACCTACCAAGGCAGATTTAAAACCTCATGGGGAGTGACCCACATGGTGCCAGCTCATGCCAGTTCCGAGGACAGAGAGAGGCCAGACCCAGTCCCTCCCCTCAGGAAGCCCCAGCCAGCCAGGAAGGCTGGCGTGGAGGCAAGCCCAGCTCTCCAGGCCAAACAGCTGCCACGCCCATTTTACAGATGAGAGAGGGGCTGGCATCCTGAGGCCATCTGGCTGGTCACTGCCCGAGCAGGACCTACACCCAAGGGCCTAGACCCCTTGAAGATCAAGGTCAGGAGAGGGGGCTACAGGGTCCCCAGGGTGTCTGCTCCCCCACTCTATCTGTACCCAGACCTGAGGGAGACCTTCCCACAAAGGGGTGCCTGACATGGCCCAGGAGGAGGAAGGGGACAGCCACTTGTTGAGCGCTTACTCTGTACTTGGTGCTGGGCATGTTTGCGGGTCCAGCAGGCAGCAGAACCCCCACTTTACAGTTGTGGAAACCGAGGCACGAATTCGTGAGGTCACAGGATTTGAACTCATGTGGGTCCAACCCCAAAGCCAGTTTTCTTTCCACTGTGCCACCCCTGGGCTCCCAAGACAACGCTGCCACTGCCACCTCACCTTGTGCTCAGCCTCCTGGGACAGCTGGCCTGCCACCATCTGTGAGCCACTGAGTAATGCGCAATGTAATCTGCGACACTGGGCTGCGCTAGGAACAATTGCGAACCCATTACAGGCCTATTTTCCTAATCCATGACACCTTACTGCAGCCCCCAGCGACTGTGTTTCTGGGATAGACGGTGGAATGCTGTCCACCCACGAAATGACTAATCCTCTCTTTCTGGGGCTGGTAGAGAGGTGGGCATCTGAGCAGGGTAACCTGCTCCTGCCCCGAGGGTGCTCTCGGATGAGCAGTTGGGGACTACTGTTGGCTCTGCTGTGCTCCTTGGTGCCCATCTCAGCCCCCATCCGAAGGCTGATGCTTAGAGGAGGCAGCCCAGGCAGGGCTTAGTCCGGACAGTCACCTGCAGGTGAGGAGGGCTTGGGGGGGGTCCTCCCCTGTATGCCAGGCCTGACGAGGGGGCACCTGTAGCTGCCACCTGGGTGGGCGAAGAGCAGGTCAGGCCTTTTCCCAGGCAGCTGCCTCATGCCTTTTGGAAGGGGCAGCAGATGCCCAGGCCTGGGAGATGCCACGAGGACACTGAAGAGGGGGTGGTGGAGGAGCCGGCAGCTGCCGGGTGCAGCGGGCACGGCCCTGTAATTGGGCAGCCTGTTCCCAGATAAGGCCCATGACACTGAACAGCTTCCCGCTCCACGCCGGCTGCAACCGCTCATTTCCTGCTCCCTGGCCAGCGATGCCAATTACCTCGCCTCCTGCTTGCCAGCGGCAGCTTCTGGGGTGGCCAGACGATTCCTCTGTCATCGGCCAGGGCCTGGATCCTCTCTGACGGGTGGGAGGGCGTGAAGAGGGCAGCCAGCAAGGCGGGGTAGGACCAGTGATAGGGGAGCTTCCATCTTCACTCTGGCCTGGACCACACCCAGGCACAGCTGGAGGTGGGGGTGAGTGACACATGGACCCAGGCTACCGTGGGAGGGCTCCATTTCCCCCTCTGCCCCTACCTTCAAAACAGGGGCTCACTGTCTACTGGATGGGCTGAGGAGTGCCTGATGCTCTTTGGATGGAGTGAGGATGGGCACCCAATTTGCACTGGGGGAAACTGAGGCTCACATGGAAATTTGACCAGTGCTGAAAGGATGGAACAGCCCCTGGTCCTTCTCTTCCTCTTCTGTGTTTCCCCCAGAGGACAGACTTGGGGAGCAGTAGGAGGGGCAGCCTGTCTAAAAGGGGCAAAGGCTGGCTCCAGATTCCTCTTGCCGAGCGGGGAAAGGGGAGAAGCAGGTGAGAGGTGCCGCCCTGTGAAGAGGGTCTTGCGGGTCCTGGCTCCACTGAAGGTGGATGTGTGTAGCCACCGACATGGGAGGCGTTGCGGGCTTATCCCAAGAGGCTCGCAGCCCAGCAGGCTGCCCTGCTCCCTGTAGTGGGGGTGGGAAGAGATGTCCCCCCAGGGTTGGAGGCTGGACAGGGAAGCGTGGGCCCACCTGTTCTGAGAGGGCATCCCATGCCCTTCCACAGGCTGATCCTGGGTACCCAGGCCCCCCAGGCCATCCCTGCCTGCAGGGTACTTCCACCCTCATCTGGGGAACAGGCATCTCAGAGGCTGGAAGGCGTGTGTGCCTCCGCAGGGGTCTCGGGGTACCTGGACTCTTGGATGGATGGTGGGCCAGAAAAGCCCAGCCCTGCAGTGGTGCAGATGGGGAAACTGAGGCCTAGGCACAGAGAGGGGCAGGTCACTCAGCTACTCCCAGCTGAGGCAAACGCAGGCCTTCCCCTCGGAGTCCGGGTCTATTCCCTCTCCTGAGTTTCTCGGTTAATCATTTTGGGTCTTCCAAGGGTCCTGACCCCGAGAGGCCCGCCCCTAGGCGCTGATTGGTTGCTACTGATCCAATAGGGTCCAGCCCTTGAAGGCCGAAGAGGCGAGGCGAGGCTGGCAACCGCGACCTCCTGAGCAGCTGGGGCGCTTGGGGGATGTTGGGGGGCCGGGGCACCCTGTGGTACTGAGGGCCGGGAAGGGCGGTGCGGGACGTCCAGGGGCCCCCCTCCCACACGGCAGGGGGGAATGGCGAACAACTCCCTAAGGGGCAACTAACAGACCAATTAAGCTGCCAATAAAAAATTTAATCAAGTAATAACGCACCTTACTTTGTTTAATTAGTGTTCTGTCAAGTGAATGAATATTTAAGGCGCGGACGGCGGTGCCAGCATCTGCCCAGCGGGCAGAGAGGCCGGGCCCACATTTCAAGCGGCCTGACAGCTCCCCACGCGGGCGCCCAGGAGGCCCCAGAGCTCCGGGAGCGGCGGGAGCTCTTCCTCCGCCTGCAGGCCGATCTGGGCCTCAGTTTCCTCATCTGTAAAATGGGGGGCAGGAGTCCAGCAGAACACCAGCCTTTCTGCCAGACCCAGAAGGCCTCGGATTGGTTGTGTTTCCGGATCCCTAGAGTCCCAGGCAGGTGCGGGAGGCATGTGGGACCTGGGGCCCCTGTCGGGGCTGCCCGCGACTCCAGGCCCTCACAGATGCCTGGCGGCTCCGAGGTCGGAGCTGTGTGTGCTGTGAGGGGTACCCAGAGCAGGCCCCAGCCTGGAGATACGCTGGGCAGTGGCCTCCCATGCGCGCACAGCCTGAGGATTAGAACTGGTGAAACTGGGTTCTCCTCCAGACGCCGTGACCTGGGGCAAGGTCTGTCTGCGCTTCTCTTTAGTTCATTCGTTCATTCATTCATTCATTCATTCATCAACTTCGAGGCTGAGCTCTGTGCCGAGCCCACTGTATTTTCACCGGAAAATGCGAGACTTTCATTTCTACCTCTCGAATGCCCAGTCTTTGAGTCCTGCAGCCCCCGGGTCGCCCGGGTCCCGGAGCCGGCGGGTGTGAACGGGGCCAAAGCCCTCCAGGCCGGGCGTGTCAGCCCCGCCCCCGAGGCTCTTTGCATATTCATGACCTTGGCGGGCATGCGCACCGCGGCGGCGGCGGCGGCGGGGCTCCCGGGCCGCCAGGCGACCGGGCGGGCCGGCGTCGACCTTCCCCGACCCAGGCATCCTCAACCGCGGCCTCCTCCTCCCTTGTCTTGATGGAAAGGGCTTGGCGTCCCCCCCACTCCCAACCACCTGAGAGCCTCGCGCTGGAAGGACTTTGGTAATTATTTGTTTCAGTTGAGCTGTTTTCAGTCTAGGCTAGGCTGAGTCTTGTAATGAGTATGGATTTGCCAGTAAATAAGTCCCCCGCTTCTAACCCCTGTAATAAATGCATTTGGAGTAATCTGGCGATCACGCGGTGTAATTGCTGGCTGTCAGGGCAGATGGATGCTCCGCGCGCCGACTTTGCAGCCGTCTGCCCTTCCTTCACGCTGAGCCTCCGCCCCCAGCCCGCAGCCTGGAAGTGAGGGCCCTCTGCTAGGCAAGAGGAATGGGCTTGGCCCGCTCAGACCCCAGGCCGGCCTCCCAGGACCTTGGGGTGCCTCCTGCGCCCAACAGCTTCGTGGGCTTTCCAAGTCCCCTGCCTCTGACCCCGCAGTCCCCCCAGGCAGCTCCTCCCCGGCTCTGCACTGTGATCACCGGTCTTGTTCACCATTCAGGGTTCTGAGCACCACCCCCCATTTGCTGCATTGGGTTATCTGTGGATGGGGTCCGAATCTGCATGCCTCTCTGGCTCCAAGTTAGGCAGCCAGGGCACTTTTGGTATGATACTATCAAGGTCCAATTTTAATTTTTAGAGGAGTAAATGAGACTTTTTTTTTTTTGAGATAGGGTCTCTGTCACCCAAGCTGGAGTGCAATGGCACAATCACAGCTCACTGCAGCCTCAGCTTCCTGGGCTCAAGCCATCCTTCAAGCCATCCTCCCACCTCAGCCTCCCAAGTAGCGGGACCACAGGCGTGTGCCACCACGCTGGCTTTTTTTTTTTTTTTTGTAGAGACGGAGTCTTGCTATGTTGCCCAGGCTGGACTCAAATTCCTGGGCCTCTGCCACCACCATGCCACCCCCACCCCCCTGCCCCCTTCTACTTGCTTCTGTTAGTTACTTTCCCAAACAAATCCTGTCCTGAGATTCTGTCCTGTCCGAAGCCTCTGCCTGGCATGCCTTTGCCCCTTCTCTGCCTGGGGGATGTCTGCTTAGCTGTGCTGAAATGCCCCTCTCCTCCGCAAGGCCTTCCTGGATTTCCCCAGACAGGGATTCCTCTGGCTGAGCACCCACAGGGGCCTGGTTCTGCCACACTATGAGGGTTCCACCTCCCCTTTGCTTCTTGGAGTACCCCCTGTGCCTTGCATAGTACTTGGCACACAGTAGGTGCTCAGTAAATGCATCTATCAGTGAGTGAGTGATGAGCCCTGGGTGTCTCCCAGAGGGAGTCCTGCGTCTGTGGCTGGCTCAGACATATGCAGAGGCCCTCCCACACCTGGAGGTCTTATGTCTGCCTAGCCCTCTGCCCACACCCTGGAACCAACTGGGCATAGGCGGAAGGCTCGCCTCACACAGGGCTGCAGGAAGCATCACAGATTTCAGCCAATCTGGCGCAGCCTCCTCCTGCACTCTGGCACCCAAACAGAGGTGACTGTGAGACTCTTGTACAAGCTCGGTCTCTGTTTCCTGAACACCACCATGTACAGGCACTGTCCTGGGCGCTGGGGATGGAGCAGCAAAGGCACGTGGCCCTGCCTCAGTCTCCAGCTCTGCAGCAAGGTTTCTCAGGGAAGCCAGAGTGCTGAAGGCTTCCAGTGTGCCCGTCCTGCCCCGCGCAGCCTGACCCAGGCTGAGGCCCCAGATGCCCACCCCAAAACCAGGCCAGGCAGGTCTGGTGTGCCTGGCTTTATCAGGTGCCTGCCCACACAGCTCACACAGCAGGGGCAGAACTCAGCATGGGCACCTCTACCCCAGCCCCGCCTCCTAGGCCAGTCCTTCCCAGCCCTGCACTCAGTGTGACCCTTCATTCCCCACAAACACCTGAGCCACCTCTGTGCTCCAGCATGGCCTGGGGCTGGGACAACACAGCTGCAAGGGGACAGGGCTCCCGGCCCATCTTCCGAGCTGTGAGGGATTCAGTGAGATATAACTTGAGCAAAAGCACCATGCCTGGTGACAGTTGTTCTAGTTTAGTCTCCATATGAGTGGAGACTTCAGAGAACAACGCGGGCAGCGGAGAGGCCACCCTATGGTGATCAAAGGCACAGATGCAGGAGCTGGGTGTGTTACGGCTCTGTGTGCCCTGCTTAGGGTACACAGAGAGGTCGCTTACCCTCTCTGTGCCTCAGTTTCCTCATCTGAACAATGGAGAGCAATATTAGCGCCCTCTTCCTAGGGTTCATATTGGCCAAATGAGTTAACAGTTGTAAAACACCTAGAGGATTGCTGGGTGCAGGGAGGTGCCACACACGTGTCAACTGAAAATCCAGCAGAGACCCATGCCAGATGTCAGGGAAGCCCAAGGAGCGATGGAGGGAGAGGAGGAGGACTTCCAGGGGTGGCGAATTGTGCTTTTCTTGAAGGATGAACAGTTCATCAAGGGGTGGGGAAAGGCATCCTGGCAAAGTCCCAGGTGCCCCCCAAAAGTCTCCGTTACTGCCCAGCAGCCAGCAACCTTCAATGCGGCCTCTTCCCCAGCGTCTCTTCCTGGTGAAGCTCACGTAGGAATGAAACCACCTCTGGAGGAGTGGGGTTTGTGTGACGTGGGAGTGTGTGCTGGATGGGCAGAAGCCTGGGGGTGTCAAGGGACACACCTCAGCGGGTGCTGAAACCTACTCCCCCCTCCATGGGCAGCCACGCGGTCCTCGCCCGGCTGTCAGCCAGCAATCATGCCTAATAAAGGGCCCAAATGAGACAGCCGAACAGGAGCACCTTCACTCTAACAATGCAATTAGCACAGACAATGCCTCCCGCTTTCTCCCCAGCCCCAGAGAGGGTGGTGGAGGGGGACCAGCCGGGCCCTCCCCAGTGAGCTGTGGAGAGGTTTGAAAGGAACCAGTGATAGACTAAGAGGTGACAATGAATCGCATCCGAATGACGGCTCCTCTTGTCAGGCAGCCGCAGGGAGAGAGCGCATCTTCACTGGATCTTTGTAGGTTAGCCGGCTTTGAACAGCGACACCCACACAAACCCGAGGTCTCTCTCTCTGCGCCCCCTATCTCTCCAAGCCCCTCGGTCTCTCCCACTCTCCCTTTCAGCATCTTCTCTCTCTTGTCTTCTGAGGACAGATGCAGGCTGGGTTTACATGAATAAAACATCAGTGTAGGGGAAAAAATCCCAAACTGCACAGCCTAGGGTTGGGGACAAAAAGCAACCAAGCCACACCGTAGTCTCCACGTGCAGCCCTGTTCAGGCGGCGGGTAGGGGGGTGATGTCTCATCAGAAGAGGGGCCTGCCTGTCCAGGTAGATCCTATGGGGCCACAGGCATTGGATGGAGGATGGTGGAGGCTCAGGGCCAGTGCCGGGACTCCAGCTCCTCTGGGCACTGGGCAGGCAATCTCTGTTTTCTCTTGGCCAAAGAACCGGAGGCCTCAGGCCTGCCCTGGATGGGCACGCAGGCAGGGTGCATATGTACGTATGTGCCTGGCATGGTCCTTGCCTGAGTCCTGCCTGCTGGCTGACACGGAGCTGGCTTTCTTCCCTGGCCCTGTTAAAACCCAGAATGTATCCTGACAGCATTGGAACAGGATGCAGAGTAGGGGCCTCTGGCAGGACATTAAATGGCACCGAGATAGAAGGAGGGGGGCCCTCCCTGAGTTCTCCTCTCCCCTCCCTGCCAGCCCCCCAGCAGGCAGCCAGGCCTGGACCCACCATCCAGCAAAGGCTGACAGAACAGAGGCTGCCAACTAAAACCTGGGCACCCAGTGGCCAAGAGGCTAGAGTTTCACAAGGACCTCATTCATTCATTCATTCATTTGATGAGTGCTTCCAGAGCCCACCTATGACGTGCCAGGCAAGGCGGCAGGCAGGAGGGCCACCATGGTGACTGAGACAGACTCAGGGTCTTTCCCTCCACTCCAGAGCACAGGCTAGTTGGAACAAGCCAGAGGCGGGCAATGCTGGTGCTAGGGACATGAGCAGGGGTGAAGAAGCCCAGCAGGGCCCAGCAGGGCCCAGCACAGGCACCTGAGCCAGACTCGGCGGCCTCGGAGAGACTTCCCAGAGGAGAACGGGCTACACGTGGGCCTGGAGGTGAGGTAGAGGTGGCCCAGGGAACGGGTGCAGGACAGAGTTTCAGGAAGCAGGCCTGGGGTCAGAGAGGCCCAGAGATGAAGAGCGGGTAGAGTGTTGAGCGATCGGAGCAGTGAGGCGGTGGGTGGGCAGGATCGGGCAGGTGGCGGGCAGGCGTCAGCTGCCTCAACATGCAGGAGGCCAGGCTTTGTTCTGAGGGCGGCTGGGGCCTTGGAGGGTTTTAAGCCAGGTCCTCACAGATTTGCCATGTACGAAGAGTTCACCCACTACCTCTGCTCCAAAACAGAACATTTACTGAGGCTCCAGAGAGCCTGGCAGGGTGTGTGCTTGTCCTGAGCTACAGAGGACTTAAAAGATGAACAAGGGGCCAGGCGCGGTGGCTCATGCCTGTAATCCCAGCACTTTGGGAGGCCAAGGTGGGCGAATCACGAGGTCAGGAGATCAAGACCATCCTGGCTAACATGGTGAAACCCAGTCTCTACTAAAAAATACAAAAAATTAGCCAGGCATGGTGGCAGCCGCCTGTAGTCCCAGCTACTTGGGAGGCTGAGGCAGGAGACCGGTGTGAACCCGGGAGGCGGAGCTTGCAGTGAGCTGAGATGGCGCCACTGCACTCCAGCCTGGGCGACAGAGCACGACTCCGCCTCAAAAAAAAAAAAAAAAAAAAGATGAACAAGGAGACTCCCCCTCTCTCCATGCACAGGCAGGCAGGTGGGAGATCGCAACAACCATTCACCCCAGTGCAGAGTGGTTGGCAGGGAGAAGAGCACAACTAATCCTGCCTCAGGAAGGCTTTCCAGGGGAGGTGACCTTTGGATGAGTCTTGATAGACAAAAAGAAGCTTGCCAAGTGGCTATAAAGATGAATTTAGGCCGGGTGTGGTGGCTCACGCCTGTAATCCCAGCACTTTGGGAGGGCTGAGGTGGGCGGATCACCTGAGGTCAGGAGCTCAAGAGCAGCTTGGCCAACATGGTGAAACCCTGTCTCTACTAAAAATACAAGAATTAGCTGGGCATGGTGGTGGGCACCTGTAATCCCAGCTACTCAGGAGGCTGAGGCAGAAGAATTGCGAGAACCTGGGAGGCGGAGGTTGCAGTGAGCCAAGATTGTACCACTGCACCCCAGCCTCGGTGACAGAGCGAGACTCTGTCTCAAAAAAAAAAAAAAGATGAATTTAGGCCAAGCATGAGTGGCTCACACCTGTAGTCCCAGCACTTTAGGAGGCCGAGGTGGTAGGATCACTAGAAGCCAGGAGTTTCAGACCAGCCTGGGCAACAAAGCAAGAACCCCGCTATCTCTACAAAAAATTTAAAAAAATTAGCGGAGTGTGGTGGCATGCGCCTGTAGTCCCAGCTACTCCAGAGGCTGAGGCAGGAGGATCACTTGAGCCTGGGAGGTCAAGGCTACAGTGCAGTATGATCCTACCTGTGAATAGCCACTGCATTCCAGCCTCCAGCCTGGGCAACAAATCAAGACCGTGTCTTCAAAAAGAAAAAAAAAAAAAAAAGAATGTAAATAATCACGCTCCTTCTGAGATGTCTGCCTGCAAGGTGGGAATACGATGAGAGCCCCCAGGCATGAGGCTTCCTTCCTACCTTCCAGGCCCTTCTGAGTACTTAGATCAACTTAATCCTAACAACTATCCTACGAGAACTCCATTAGACAGAGAGGCAACTTGAGGCTCAGACTGTGAAGCAGATGGCCAAGGTCAGGCTGCTGGAAGCTGAAGAGCCAGGATTCAGGCTCAGGCTATAGCTCCGGAGCCCACGCCCCAGCCCAGGTGCTGCCCGCCCCAGTGCGCTACGGAGGGTCACACAGAGCCCAGCTGGCATCCCAAGCCTCTGCCCTCATGCTAGGCAGTCCCTGGGGAGATTGGATGAGGGGCTCAGGGACTCCCCATGCCCAATGTCCTGGCTCATTTGGGTAAACTAAGGCCTGGCAGAATGGAAGCCATTCTCATTACACCACAGGCCAGGGCCAAGTAGGCAGGGCTGGTGGGGGTGGGAGGCCGGCCATACCCACCTGTAGGCACATGCGGCTCCAAGGAGATGGCAGATGGGAGGGGTGGGGAGAGGCCTTGCATGGCACCCACTCCCACCTGTGCGGCACGAGAGGGAGGGAAGGAGCATCATTAACACGACATGGCCTCCTCCCCACTGCTCAGCCTCTCCCAGAGGATGGTGAGGGGGGAATCCATTATCGGGCAAAATAGCAGCTGCTGACGTGAAAATGAAATATAGATTCAATACCTGCGCCTTTCAGCTCACAAATCATGCCCCTGGCCCAGGTGACAGCCAGCATAGACGCCCAGCTCAGATAACAGAAGGGAGGAGATAGGTCGGGGACAGGGACAGACGGCACCTCCCCAACTCCCCAGCCCCTCCCCCTGGGGCTCAGGGACCCAAAGCAGGGACCAGGACCCAGGCTTGTCTCCCTCCTGTCCCTAGGTGGGTGACGCACCAACATGCCCGTGGCCTCCGGTGCACACACAGGGTCCCCAAGCAGGCAGCTGGAGGGCTGGGGTGCCTGGAGCTGCCCTGCCTGCAGTGATTGCAGACACGCCCCTTGCGAGGCACCGCAGGCTGCCACCCCCAGCTTGTGAACTGGGGGTGGCCCCAGAGCTGTTTGTTTTCCCTGACTGAGGGGCGGCTGTGCCACCCCCACACTCCTGAAATGGGTGATGAGGGGGTTGGGGGAGGAGCTGAGCGGCCCACTTCCTGCTGCTGTCCATTTAGCCAGCGGTTCGCTCGGCTTTTAGGAGGGGGCTGGCGATGAACCCACCGCCGTTACAATGCACTCAGGGACCCTGACAACTAATTTAATTTAAAACAGCCTTGCAATAAAAGCTCAGAACGGAAAACCGCTGGTCTTGGGGGTTATTTAACAAATTGCCTCACAGATAAATACATTAAAATGATTCTCAAACCGGAGCCGGGCGAAGTTGAAGTAAAATTAAGAAAGTTGAATCAAAATGTAAATTAATGGCGTTAAGATACGGCGTTCGAATTGGCAGGACTCACGCTTCGGGAGTGTTGGCAACGGTTCTGCCTTCTGTTCAGGTGATGTGGCACCTCCAGGCGGTGTCAGAAACCCCTTCAGTCCCAGGCATTGGGGAGCTGGTGGCAAGGCCACCCCGACCCCACCCAGCACCCGCCTGTCCCACTCTTCCGCCTTTGGGGACAGTGATGCCTAGCAGGCCCTGGCAGGCTCAGGCCCAGCTGCCCGCACGCCCTAGTAGCTGTAAAATGGAGGTATCTACTGCATTGACCTCACCAGCTGCTAGCAAGGAATAAAAGAGTCTGGGCACGGTAAGGGCTGGCACAGATTGGAGCCCTCCATAAACATGAGGTCCTAGGATAACGATGGTTGTCTCCCTTGCACATATTTACTGCCGATTGACTCTTACAGAGCCCCGCATTCCCATTTGATTGGCAGATAAACTGAAGCCAGGGAGGCCCAGGCAGAATAGATAGGGTTCCATGTGCAGAGGGGCTTTTGTCTCTACCCCCTCCAGCCTGCACCAAGGGTCCTGATCTCACGTGTCTGTCTCTCCCAGCTGAGGGCAGAGAAGCTGCAGCTGGGCCAGCTGCTAGCCTGGGAGCCCAGATAATGGGCTCAGAACCTGGGAGCACCCCCATGGGCATGCTCCCCCATCCTTTGTGGGCCTGTGTCACTGAGCAGCCCTCCCAGCCTGGTTGAGTGAGCCTCGGCCTTCCCCGGAGGTTCACAGGAGTGTGGGGACTTGGCGGGAAATGGGCATCCGTGTGAACCCCCACCCCAGAGTGGCCCAGGTGCCAACAGACAGCACTGGGAACATTATCTAGAGCTGCCTATCCTGATAGTGCCACTCACTAATCAGCTTGGGACAGAAAAGAAGAGGGATTCCTCCGGGGGCAGTGGCAGGTGGGGGTGGGGCAGGATGGGGGCAGGAGACGGAGCCCTGGAGAACCAGTTAGGGGTGTGAGGGTGACGGTGTCCAGCACTTCTCCCAACCTTCGATTGCAGGGGCCGAGGGAGAGGTGCGGGGAGCAGAGCAGGAGGGCCGCTGCACGCGGCTGGGGGCCCGAGGTGGGCGCCTTCACCTGGATCCGCAGTTCTACCTGACACCGGAGACAGCTCTGAACCGCAGGGGAAGGTGCTGCCAGGCCTGGATGAGGCACGGCTGTCAGCCGAAGAGCCTGGGGGGCACAGGAGGCTGCCAGAGGATGGGGGTCTCTCTCTGGCCCAAAGCCCCAGGAGCCAGACCTTCTCCCTGCCATCTGGCTCAGGGACCCTGGGGGTCTTGAAGCCCACTCCCCAAGGAAAAGCTGCTGGCCAGTCTGGTCCCCTTTAGCCTCTGGCTCTGGGGTGGGGGAAGGGCAAGCACAGCCACAGGAAGCCTTTGTGGGGAGGGAGGGGCTCTCCCTGCCCGTGTGGTGCCCCTAGCTGTGGGGCCAGGTGTGGAGGGGGCCAGGGCTGCTGATGCCTCCTGCAGTGGCCTGACCCCATCCTGGGCATGGGGAGGCAGCCCCTCCATGGCTTCCCTGCAGGGGCACAGGCAGAGCAGGCGGTGGTGGGGCTGGTGACACCCCCGGGCCCGGCCCTGGCAGCTGTGTCACCTAAATGCTTCGCCAGGAAACCTCCGCACGCTGCCGGCCACTGCAGACGCAGCAGACGCAACAGGCTTCTTATCGACAGTCATTAAGTCTTTAGCAAATGGTTCAGAGAGAAAAAATAGCCACGATGAGGATTTATCTTGGGCGCCCCTCCCAGACCTCAACTGAGAAGGCACATGTCACCCTGAGCCCGACTCGCGCCCAGTGGGATCAATGTCCCTCTGCAGGGGGCAGAGCAGGGGGCCAGGAAGCTGGGGGACAGGCGGGGGTGGTGAGAGGTGTCCGCCAGACCAGGCTCTGTGCTAAGCACTCCCTGCAGCCTCTTAATCCTCAGGGCAGCATGAGAGATGGATGCTGTTATCACTATTATACCCCTTACGCAGATGTGGAAACTGAGGCCCGGAGAGACCAGGTCGTGTGCTCAGGGTCACACAGCTGGTTGGGCGACAGAGATGTGAGGTGAATCCCTGCTGCACCAAGTGGGGCGTCTGAGTCTGCTGATCAGAGCCCTACCTGGGCTGCCAGTCCTCAGCCCAGCCTTGGGGAAGGAATCGGAGCCTCCTCATGTTCCCTGGGGGCCTCGGAGCTGTTACTGAGAATTCCAATGATCCTCCTGGCCCTTCTGAGCTTGAGCTTTCTCTCCTATAAAATAGAGCCGGCCACGCCTCTCCAGGAGAGGCCTCCGGGAGGGACTGCAAGGGATAAAACGCCAAACAAATAGGAGCTGGTGGGAAGCTTTCGGACCCTCCTTGCAGGAATGCAGGCCATGGGAAGGCTGCCCGAGAGCAGAGCTCGAGAACTCGAAGCAAGTCAGGTGGGATCCAGCCTCACCCTCCCCGCTCCCCTGGAGGGGCCCCCTTCCCAGAGGAGGAGAAAGCACCATAACTAACACTTGGGCTGGGGCCTCAGGGGCCTCCCAGCTGATCGGGGCAGATTTAACAGGACTTTGAAAAATAAAAAAGGTAAAACAGCAAAACCGCTGCCTGCTCCTCCCGCTGCAATAAAAATGGATTTATTTGTTCGTGGAATGAAATTTAATAACTGGTGGGAGATGAGGCGTGAACGATAATAGTTTTTTGCTCTTTCTCGTTTTGGAAGAGGGGAGAGGAGGAAGGAGGAGTGAGTGGGGCCCCCCTCTGGGACACTTGGGGAAGGGGTACCCATGGGTCCACATCTTCTAGGGATTGGTTAAGTAGACCAAGGAGGGGCTGTCTTTATTCCAGGCTCTGAAGGGTTTGCCTATTCAATCCTCAGACCTCCACAGTTCACAGAGCGGCCATACGCATCTCTTTATTCTTCTCTGTGCACCTGTTGGGGACACCAGGCCTTTGTCTCTGTTGGGACCTCCACCTGGGGTGGCTTTTTGCCTTTGTTGTCAAAATTCTACTCATCCTTCCCCAGAGCCCCCTCAAAATAACTTCCTCTAAGGCCCCTGGTTTCCCCCAGCTGCAAACCACCCTCCCAGCCTTCCTCCCTAAGACCCTGTCAGGTACCTCTCTCTCTCAGGGAAACCACAGGGTTCCCACCCAGCACAGGCCTGTGTGGGGTACTCAGGTGCTCCCTGATTCCAGCTGGGATCCCAGACCTGCGGTCTCAATCTCTGGGCCCAGCACAGAGCAGCTCTCTAGCAGTGTTTGTTGAATGAATGAGTGAAACTCACGGATGGAGACCCAGTGTCTACCCTTCCCCTTAAATGGTATGGCCAGGGCTGGGGCTGGGCTGAGGCCAAGGAGAGCATTGTCCCCTTGGCCAGCTCGCCCAGGAGTCACCCTGGGGCCCATCCCAGACCAGGGGCCCACTCTGGGCAGGGTGGGAAAACTTGCCCCTTAGTTTCCTTCCCCAAATGACCGCTCTTCCCACTACAGGTTCTGTCGTATCACCTCTCCAGACCTGTTTCCCCATTTGTGAAGTGGGAACCACAGAGCCCCCCAGCTTGGTGGTTATGGGGTGGTCATGAGACCAAGGCCCTTTGTCAAGCAGGAGGCCCTAGAGTCACAGATGGCAGGAGACTGGCCTGCTCCATCCTCCTCAGGGCCTGTGGGGCCTAAAGGCCAAGGGGTAGGGATGGATCTTTAAGGGGCATCGAGACTCACCCAGGCCAGGCTGTGGGCCGTGGGCAGTAGTGGCGAGAGCCCTGGGAGGGCGCCTCAAGAAGCAACCCCTAATCTGCCCAGTGACACTTCTAGGTCCGGGCTCTGCAGTCTGGAGAGGCCTCAGCTGCCGAGGGGAACGGGCTGGCTCCTGAGCCGCTCCAGCAGGTCGATAGCAAAACAAACGCACTATTGACCGCCGCGCGCACTAAATCCTCCCGGCAGACAAGATGATGTGAGCCCGAATCGAATCGACTGCTGAACTCATAACCGCTGGGGCCTGCCCCGGCTGGCAGCCAGGGGTGGGAGTGAGTGGGAGCTGTGGCTGGGCCTGGGGGGACTTGGGGGTCGGGAGCAGGGTCTGCTTCATCCTCAGCTGCTGTGGGATGGAGGGGCTGGTTCTGCACCCAACCCACAGATGGGTACAGGGGTGATGCCGGCCCTGGGGAGCCAGGCCCCAGAACTGTAGCAGCCTGTGGCTGCACCAGGGCGAGCCTTTGGGGGTTGCCTCTGGCAGAGGCCGTGGAAGCCAGCAATGCAGGAATCCCAGAAGCCAAAATTAGAAGGTCAGCTGATCCGGCTCATTTAAAAAAACAAAACAAAAATAATTACATAACATTGGATAAATATGAAACGTACATGTGGCATTCCATAAGTTACGAGCATGATGATAAACCAGGCACCCGTGAACCCGCCACAGAAACTAATAACATAGCAGCTGCGCTGCATCCTGACGTGTGGCCTTGGCCATGTTTGCTGGGGCCTTGGTCTCCACAAACATCAGATGGGGATAACAAAGCCCCCTCGCCCCCATGCCCTGGTTATAGGGCTGTTCTCCCCATGCCCTGGTTATAGGGCTGTTCTGGGGATTAGAGGAGTTAATGTCTTAAAGCACTAGAAATACATTAAGAAGCAACTGCTTTTGGAATCTGGGGTTGATCTCTGTCTTGCTTTGTGTTGCAGCTCCACCCTGCATGTGGCTCAGTGGTCCCCAACCAGAGCGTCTGAGGGTCTGTAAACCCCGAATCCCACATGAACCTACGTGTGGGGCAGGGGCTTTATTTTTTCTCAAAAGAGTCAGGTTCTCAAGGTGACCTTCCCCAAAGTGGAACCCTCTGATCTGTTCTAACTGCCCTGTCTTCTGAAGGGTCCTGCAGCCCAGAGAGGGGTCGGGACCCACCCACAGGCAGCCAGAGGCAGAGCCAGCAGGCCCAGCTCCTGCTGGCACAGAGCCACTTGTCCCTGCTCCAGGGTGCCCAGACACATGCAAAGAGGCTGCGGAGGGGGCCAGAGACCCCCACCGTGGGTTTCTGAGGGCCACGGGGCACCAGGCACAGACTCCCAGGGCTGCCTGCTTCTGCCTAAGTTTACCCCCTCATCCGGCCATCGGTTTCTTCAGAGATACTTCTGGGTACCCGCTCTGTGCTGATGGAGCTGGCTGTGATCAACCGGCTGTCACTTAACCAGTGTCCTGTGCCCCCAGCAGACTCCCACTCCCCCATGCCCATCCTGGCTTTGCTCTGAGGCAGCCCAGACCAGACTTGGGGGTCCCAGAGACCTGTCTTTGAACCCCACTTGCAACTTCTGGCTTCTACTCTTAACTCCCTTGAGCCTTAGTTTGGGCACCTGTCAGGTGGACAGCACGAAACTGGAGGTTGGTGGAAGGATTAGCTGAGGTCCTCTGTGGCACTTACTAATTAACTTAACTAATTCAAAATTAGTGCCAGTTGCCTGCCGTGCTGAGGCCACTGGCCTGGCCCAGGTACGGCAGGTGCAGGCCAGAGCCAGCGCTGGGGGTGCACATGTATGTCTGGGCCGGGAGCCTGTGAGGTCTGGCACATCAGATGGCATGCGAGAGTGTGCGTGCGCGTGGGTTCTCGCCTCCCAAACACACTCCTTGGGGAGTAAAAGCTGGGCCTCGGCAGGGTAAACACTGGAGCTTCCCACTGAGAAACCCAGCAGCCGCATCCAGCCCTGTGTTGGGGAGGGGGGCCCACAGCCCCCAGAGCCTTGCAGGGCCAGAGATGCAGTTGGGGACCCGGATCCAGCCCAGCCACTTAGGGGCTCTGGGGTTGAAGGGTTGGTTGGGCTGAAGGTCAGGGAGGGAGGCTGGGGCCCTGAGCCCCCGGGGTGCTTTGGAGGCCCAGGCACAAGGCAGAGGCGTCTGGCCAGGCCCTGAGTCCCCAGCATGTCTGCTCCAGGGCCACTGTCAGCCCGGCCAGCTGGGGATGGGGGTGGGGGGAATACCCCCTCCCCATTCTGGCCTTGCCTCCTCTCAAAGAGTCATCTAGAATGTCACAAGTAGACATGAAGCTGGCTCAGGGCAATGGTCTCCTTTTATGATGGGGAAACTGAGGCACAGAGAAAGGAGGGCTTCCCCCAAGGCCCCAGAATGCAGTTCGTGGGGTTCTTTCCTCTTTCCCAGGGTGTGAGGCTCATGAGGAAGGTTTCCCCACCTTTCCTAGCTGCCGAGCTCCTATGCATTCTGCAAGGTCCCGCTCTGGGAGGATTTCCCAACCACTGCCCTCTCACCTCTGCAGTTTCTAATAGCAGCTTCCTGTGCTGAGCTCCAGGGGTGTGGTCCACCCACAGGATCCCATGTGACCCTAGGAACAGCCGTGGGAGGGAGGACCTGTCATGTTATAGATGAGGAACAGAGCTCAGAGAGGTTCAGTTTCTGGCCTAAGGTCACGCAGCAAATAACGTGTGGAGAAGCAATTCCGATGTCACCTCCATGTCCCTGCAGGCCCTCCGTGGCAGCCCTTCTCCCATTGCTGAACTGGGCTTTCCCCAAGGGGGGCTGTGCCCTTACAGCATGTCCAAGTAGTGGGACCCCCTTTATCCCAGGAGCTAGATACCACCAAACTGCCCTGTGGGTCCCTGAGCTGCTGCCCCAGAGGCCCAGGGGTGACCAGGCTCCAGGCTTCTCATGAAACAAGCAGGTTATTGAATGGAGTCACTCCCCAGTTCCTGGGGCTTGGGGTGGGGAAGCCTGTGGCCTGCCTGGTGAGCTCTGACCTCACTCCAGGATCCTGAACACGCCCCTTTCCATCTGGGAGCCTCCTGCAGGGTCAGGGAGATGCCACCCTGGGGCAAAAGGGGTCACTTCCCATTAAATCAGTTGGGCTCCTGACCACTGTACCCCTCTCCTTAAGGCTGAAAAGGGAGGTCCAGGAATTCAAGACCCCACCCTAGCCGCCTGTGTGGGGACAGGGGGTTCTGGCTTTGGGGAAGGCCTGGGCTCCACTGTGGCTTCAGGAAGCACCTTGGTCTCTCTGGGCCTCTTTCTCTCACTTGGAGAAAACGGTTGGTGAGGCTGACCCCACAGGGCAGCGCATGAGGGTCTGAGGCCATGAGCCTGGACCATTCTGATCCACATGCCAGCTCCAGCCTCTCAGGGACTCCTGGACCATGTCTAGATAGGCTGGGACCTGCCTGGCTGGCCCTCGGCCCCTCCCTCCAGGTGACATCCCATCACCCTGTTTAGACAGAAGTCATCTTTCTGGGTCTAAACCGTTCCCTGGGCACTATCCCAAGCTTGACACTTTATACCCATCATTTCTTCATTGCAATCCAATATTGTTTCCATTTTACAGGTGGAAGCAACCGAAGCTCAGAGAGGCTAAGTAACTTGCCCAAAGCTGCCCAGCTAGTAGGTGGCAGGGCCCCAGCTGGGCTCAAACCGAGGGAAGAGGCAGAGGTGGAGGGATGATCTGGCCTGCTGCCCTCCTTCCCTCAGCAGCCAGATCCTTGTCCCATTCCATCCTGATATGGAGTGACAACCTACACAGCTCTGACCGAGAAGAAGGGGGACACCGAATCTGGCCCTGGCTGCTGCTGCTTCTTTTTTTTGAGATGGAGTTGCGCTCTTCTTGCCCAGGCTGGAGCGCAGTGGCACAATCTCAGCTCACTGCAACCTCCACCTCCCAGGTTCAAAGGATTCTCCTGCCTCAGCCTCCCAAGTAGCTGGAGTTATAAGACGTGAGCCACCATGCCCAGCTAATTTTGTACTTTTTTAGTAGAGACGGGGTTTCACCATGTTGGTCAGGCTGGTCTCAAACTCCTGACCTCAAGTGATCCACCCGCCTCGGCTTCCCAAAGTGTTGGGATTGCAGGCGTGAGCCACTGTGCCCGGCCTGGCCCTGTCTTCTTGGCATGCTGCTACCTCAGGCTGGGGTGAAGGAAGCCCTGGTTCCAAGTCGCTCTCTCAATCCCTCCTTCCCACAGCCTCCTGGTGGATCCAGCCTGCAGCCAGAGGCCTCTCCCTCAAGCACAGGCTGGCCCTGCCAGTCACCTGCCCCTGCCCTGACCCCAGCGACCTTCCCAGCTCCCAACACGTCACCCTTCCCTTGCTGTGCTCCTGCCCCTCCATCTCACCATGCAGGGTCCTGCTTCCTTAGCAAGACCCTCCGACCCTCACCAGGTGCCCCCATGACCCTCCACTGCATGGGTCAAAAGACCCCACATGCTACGCTCTGACTTGGGGTTAGGGACAGGGACAGGTCTGGAGGCTCCCTGGTGCCCAGAGCAGCCTGGAGACCCTGATTGTCTCCAGTGCCCACAGCAGTGCTTGGCACATCATAGGTGGTCAACTGTACTGGATGGATGGATGGACGGACGGATGGACGGACGGACGGATGGATGGACGGATGATGTCTCATCTGTGCTGGGCCCTGTGCTGGCACTGGGGCCTGGAGACATAGTTGCTTCTCTAAGTTCTTGGCCAGAGAACTTAGTCATCCTCACAACAGCCTTATTGGGCAGATACTATCATTATCTCCATTTTCCAGAGGAGGAAGCTGAGGCACAGAGAGAGACGAAATCGCCTAAGAACACACAGCTCAGAAAGAGGTTGGTCCTCCATGTTTTCAGGAGCTGGAGGTTTGATCCAGGCCAACACTGCGATGAGCATGTTGTTGTTGGCAGAGCTAGCTAAGGTGGGACCCAGGCTCTGGGCTCCCGTCCCTCCTACTGCGTGAGCAGCCCCCCGGTCCTCCTGCAAGCCTCTTCCTGCCTCCATCCCTTGCCTTCCCAAGCTGCCACACTCACTCATCGGCTTGGGGCTAAGACTTCTTCATGTGGAAGGGATCAGCACGGAGAGAATTTTCACAGCTGGGTTATCACCTCCTAAAAATAGGGCTGAGTGATGGATGGGAGCTGTCGCTAGGCCCTTGAGCTGTGGGGAGTAGATGGGAGGGAGGGAGATAGGGCAGGGTAGGGCGGTCCACAGACCCCAGACCCCACAGGCCTCAGCCCAGTGCCCTCCACCTCAGTCCAGCCTCGGGTAGGCCTGAACCCCTTCTCCCTGATGGTGGAGAAACTGTTCTGCAGCTGAGGTCTTCAGAACTGGGTCTGAGCCTCCAGGAGGAGCTACCTGGAAAGGCACCAGCCACAGGGACCCAGTGATTCATTTGCCCAACAGGTACCCCAGCCGGCCAGCTGGAAATGTTTGCATCCAGGGGGTCAGAGAGGCCAGCACCATCTCTCAGGGGCTGTGCTTCCAGAAGCAATGTCTGGGAATTGGGGGCCCCTGTCACGGGGCTGCCCTGCCCTCTGTCCCTCCCCAGCTGTGCCCCGTCCTCGGATTTTCCCCCCAAGCTTCTTGGTTTTTAAAGACCCATCAGCCTTGCCTCAGGACCCAGGTACTGATGGGCATTTGTGGAGACAGACTGGGCTGCAGGCCGCATGTGGGAAGGTGAGGGGCGGGGCAGGGGGGTCCCTCACTCCCAGTGCACATGTGCACACATTCCACCTAGACACAGACTGACGGGCACACACGAACAGAACTCATAGATGGACGCTCAGAGGCACATGCTGGCACGCCCCCACCTGCCATGCCCCCTTATTCTCTGGGAGCATCAGCATTCAAACAGGTCTCAGGGGGTCACTACCCCTCACTGCATTGCCAAGGGAGGAGTCCCCAACCCGTGGCTGGACTGGGCCCTGGCTGGGCCTCTGGCCGCCGCTCGGACATTTGGGCGAGGAGTCTCCTTTGGCTATGGGTGGGCTTCAGGAGCCCAGGGCCCCCTGATTGGTGGCAACAGCAGATATGTTTAGGCCCTTAGACCCTCTGGGGACTGTGGCCTGCAGCCAGCTAAGCCCTGATGGGCCCGTGCTCAGCCTGGCCTCCTTTCCCCTGCCTCCTCCTCAGCGGGGGTCCCAGACGCTCTCCCCGTGCCCAAGGCCCAGGCATCGGGCACAGGGAGGTACAGCAGCTCTGGGAATGGCCTTCCCTTTCACAGTCACGCTGCCCTGCGCACCTGCCGGCTCGGGGCTGCAGGCAGCACTCCTTTCCTTCCTCCCACCCTCAACCCTCCTTGTGCCCAGCTCTGTGCCCGCCCCGGAGATACACAAAGAACTGGCCATGCCCATGCCCAGTAGGATGTACCCTCCAGAAGGGAGGTGGGCAGGTGTGCTCTCAGCACAGGTCCCAGGCATGAGACCCCTGCCCTGGCCTCTTCTCCAGCCTGGACCCCTGCCTGCAGGCCTGCCTCCCCTCCCAGTCCCTGGCCCGTCTGCGTTCAGCGGCTGCTCTCAGGGGGCTGAACGGCTGCAGAATTACAATATTAAATGCAGCTGCACCGAAACATGGCCTCAATCCAATTATGCCAGGAAACAAGAGGAGCCGCTTAGGCTAATCTGGTTATTCCACCCCGGCCTCCCCTTGCAGCATCGGAGGGATACCCGGGAGGGGAGCTGTCTGGGTGGGCAGTGGTGTGAGCGTGGCCCTGTGCCCCACAGGGTCCCAGGGGGGGTGGCCACAGGATTGCCTGGCCCTCTCCTGAGGTGATCATGGCTCCTGCATCCTTGTCCTACAAATATGTGCTCTTCACCGAGCTTTGAGGTGCCCCAGCAGCAAAGGGGGAGCCAGGCTTTGCCCTCAGGGAGGGCACCCCAAGCTGGGGAGACAGGCCACAGGGAAACCCAAAAGACGGGTGACTGCAGGTGGGGAGGCCTCTCTGAGCAGGGGGTGTGGGGGCAGGGGCCAGCTTGAGGACACATAGCTGGCCGTGGAGACTGTCTCGGCAGAGGGGACAGCGAGAACTCAGAGTGGGAGTTTGGCAGGTTCCAGGACATATCTTTATGCCAGTGCGGTTAAGGGTGGTGAATGGCGGAGACAGAGGTCTGTAGACTCCGACAAGGAACATGGATTTGTTCTGAGGGGAGGGTGGTGATGGGACTGGGTTCCCAGGGGCTTGCTGAGCCGCTGTGCGGACAGACCGGGGGCGGTGGGGAGGCGCTGCTGTCTCCTGGCAAGAGATGGTGCAGTGGGGGGCGGTGGACGGGAGGGAGGGAGGTGGTTGGATTCATTGGATTTGGAAAGGACTTGCTGACGACTGTGTGTGGGATGAGGGAAGAGGGTGTGTAGGGAGCCCCACGGCCCCTTCCTGCTCTGGCATGTGGCTTGAGGGGTCACAGGGGCTCCCACCTGTGCTGTGTGCAGCTGGCGCTGCAGATGCCTCTGGGAATGAGACAGACAGGGGTCTGCCCTCTGGGAGGTTACGGTTAAAGGGGAGACAGATTTGGAGCAAGGGATGATAGGAGGGAAGGGGGTCGTTGGGGATGGGGGGGTGTGCAGAAGACAGTGGGTGTTGAAGCCAAGATCCAAGAAATGAGCAGCCGGGCACGCAGGGGCAGGAATGGGGCAGGGATGAGAACTGTGCCTTAAGCAGTCACCAGCAAGTGCAAAGGCTTGGAGGTGAGAGAGACCGCAGCCGCCACAGGCACAGAGAGGAGTCCAGGGTCCTGGGCGTGGGGTGGGAGATGGGCTAGACGGAGGCAGAGTTGGGCCTAGAGGCCCCTCACTCAAAGCCTGTGGGAGCAGAGACCCCTGGAGGAGGTGTGGTTGGGGAAAGGAAGGACTGGGGATTGGGTTCAGGGAGAGAGTGGGGCGCACGCTCAGGGAAATGTGGAGTGGAGGTAAGGAGGGAGAAGAAGGCACTTCCATCTGGAGGTACAGCTGGGTCTGGGGACCACTTGGACCCCAGGAAGGAGCCACAGGGAGCCAGCAACAGCTCCAGAGTGAGGGAGTACCAAGACAGAAGCTTGTCTTCAGTCGTAAATGAGGGAAGCAGGGTTGTATCACAGGAAGGGACAAACTGACCTGAGATCAGTCCTCAGCTGTGTTATTCACTTGAGACCTTGAACAAGTTGCTTTCCCTCTCTGAGCCTGGAATTTTATTTAATTTTGAGATGGAGTCTCACTCTGTCGCCCAGGCTGGAGTGCAATGGCACCATCCCTGTTCACTGCAACCTCCGCCTCCCAGGTTCAAGCGATTCTTCTGTCTCAGCCTCCCAAGTAGCGGGGATTACAGGCGTGCGCCACCACGCCTGGCTAATTTTTGTATTTTTAGTAGAGACGGGGTATCAACATGTTGGCCAGGCTGGTCTCAAACTCCTGACCTCAAGTGATCTGCCTGCCTCAGCCTCCCAAAGTGCTGGGATTGCAGACGTGAGCCACTGTGCCTGGCTGAATATTTTTCTTTATAAGCTTAGTTCAAATTCATCTTTAAACATTGAGATATAACTCACATACCATAAAAGTCACCCCTTCAACGTGTAGAATTCAGCGGGTTTTTTTGTGTGTATTTACAAGGTTGTGCAACCATGATTCCTATGTAATTCCAGAACATTTTCATCCCCTAAAAAGAAGCCTCAGGTTTATCATTTGTAAAGTAGGGACAAAAATAAGCACCTAAATCAAAGAGAGGTGGCGAGGGTTGAACACAAGACACCCAGTACAGTGCTCAACACGTAGGCGTTCAGCAAGGGAGGGTTACGTTTATGATACAGTTACGTTTATGAGCCTCCCCTCCCTGCATCCACTACACAGACCTCAACTACTGAGGACCTCTCAGACCCAGGACCGGGGAAGGAGGACGCGCAGAGGGGACAGGCCCCCGGCTGGATCCAGGGGTGGCTTTTAGAGCCAGTGGTGCTCAGAGAGGACTGGCAGTGTCCTCGGGCTCAGTGATGGGAGAACTCTTGGGGTGATGGGGAGGGAAGAGGCACCCTGAGCAGCCATCAGTGGCTGTTTCTGGCACTGAGGACTCGGGCTGCAGGCAGACCTTGAGAGAATCCCCACTGCTCCTGAAGTCCCTCCAGTCTGTTGGAATTATGTGACATTGTTGAAGTCTGTTTAATGAGGGGACATTCTGCCATCTTCCCCCAAGGTTACACTTCTTATTTTATTTATTTTGAGATGAAGTCTTGCTCTGTCCCCTAGGCTGGAGTGCAGTGGCATGATCTCAGCTCACTGCAACCTCCACCTCCCGGGTTCAGACAATTCTTCTGCCTCAGCCTTTGGAGTAGCTGGGATTACAGGTGTCCACCACCATGCCCAGCTAATTTTTGTAGTTTTAGTAGAGATGGGGTTTCACCATATTGGCCAGGCTGGTCTTGAACTCCTGACCTCAGGTGATCTGCCCACCTCGGCCTCCCAAAGTGCTGGGATTACAGGCGTGAGCCACCACGCCCAGCCTACACTTCATATTTTAAAATCAATGACCATGAACTCGCATATCCTGAGGTGTCTAGAGTGCTGGGCGTGCTCAGGGATGTTACAACAGCACTGTGGTCCTGGGACCTGTCCCAGCTGTGACCCTCATACAGGGATTGGCAGAGTGCCAGCAAGGGCTCAGGACAAGCCCTGCCTGGTACGTGGGGTTCAGTGAACATCAGCGTAACACCCCCCCAACCCCATCGCAAACCACACATATCATGGGTATTATCAGAGCGGCTGAAGGCACAGGCCAAAGACAGGAAGCAAGGTGAGGAAGGGGACCACTCTGGGTGTAGACTCTGGTATTCAGTCGGCGCCCCATATATGCTTTTCTGCTTGAACCATGCAGGTGAGGGCGTGTGGCTGAAGCCTGTTCCTGCTTGGGGGTTGGCCACACAGCATCCCAACTCCAGGTCCAGAGCCGAGCCTGACAGCCCCCCTCCACTGCCTCCTGGAGCTGCCGGAGAGAGGTCCGGGTCCGTTCTCCCCAATTCACAGACATGAAGACTGAGGCCGTGGTTCCAGTGGCTGCTCGGTCGTGGGGCTGGAGCTTGGCAGCATCCTGCAGCCCTCTGGACTGCCGGCTCTCGAGTGCCGCGTTCCACCTGCTGTGTTCTAAATGGACATGCCATCCCCACAGCTGTGTCAATAAATCAGCCATTTACAGAGCGGGCGCCGGATCCCATGACAGGTTGAAAAGTGTGTGAGCTGCAGCGTCCTGGGCTGGGGCAGAGGGGCCGTGGCGAGAACAGATGGGGCTGTGCCCATCTCCCCAGGCCCTTCTGTGGCTGCGCCTGGAGCCTCCCGGGAGGGAGGCCAGAGCCAGGAGCAGGCCACAGCCAGGAGCAGGCGCGAAACATCCCTTAAATATTGGTGCTCTAGGCAGCACTGGGCCCCTGCTTAGCAGAGGGTGGCTGAGCCTGGGGGGTGGAGAAAATCTTGCCTCCTGCTCTGAGCAGCCAGCGGAGACACTGGGTGGAGGATGATCCGGGGGGACCGTGGAAGGCAGGACGGGGGCCAGGAGCATGGCTGGAGTGATTGATGGCTGGGAGGGAGCCTGAAGTGGGGGCATCCTAAGGTGAGGGGCAGGCAGGTGAGGGGCTTGAGGGCAGGGCTGAGGGACTGAGGGCCAGGCTGGGGCCAAGAGCTGGTCCCAGGGGGTGAAACAAGGCTCGGTGCCTAACGGTGGTGGCCGTGGGAGTCAGAGCTCCAGGCGGAAGTGGGGTTCAGATTCAGGTGAAGCTTAGGGGTCCCTGGGCTGAAGACGGAACCTCTGAGTGCAGGCACCAGGTGGGAGGGTGGGGACCCCCAGCCTGGAGCCCCAGACCCCTGTCCTGCTCCACCCTGCAGGCCCCTGGGTCTCACACAAGGAATGTGCAGCATCCTCCTGAGAGGACTCAGAGGGGATTCCTGGGCCTTGGCATTTGGGACCCCTGAAAGTCATCTGCTCCCATTTCCCCTGTTTCCCTCAGCTCAGACATCACCACGACCCACAGGGCACCAGACACCGAGGTAGGCAGGGCTGTGCCTGCTCCAGCCCAGGGCCCCCTGCCTCTCTGCCCTCATCTGTCCCTGCCCTGACCTCTCTCTGCCTTCCTTCCTCGTCACAGCAGCTGCCGTGTGCCATTGGCACCTCCTGTGTGCCAAGTGCTGGCTTAGTCTCCCCTGGCGTTTTCTCATATCCCATTAACAACCCACCCGGTGGGTATCATCATCCCCATTTCACAGGTGAGGAAACTGAGGCTCAGGGGGGCAAAGTGACTCCACAGGCCAAAGATGAATGAGTAAACAGCAGTATAATATGTAAATGGAGCCGGGTGCAGTGGCTCATGCTTGTAATCCCGGCACTTTGGGAGGCCGAGGTGGGTAGATTGCCTGAGCTCAGGAGTTCGAGACCAGCCTTGGCAACATGGTGAAACCCCATCTCTACTAAAATACAAAAAAACAGCTGGGCGTGGTGGCGGGCACCTATAGTCCCAGCTACTCCAGAGGCTGAGGCAGGAGGATCTCTTGAACCCAGGAGGTGGAGATTGCCATGAGCTGAGATTGCACCACTGCACTCCAGCCTGGGCAACACTGCCTGGGCAACACAGTGAGACTCTGTCCCCCAAAAATAAAAGAAGCAAATGGCAGGATTTGAACCCCAGCCTGTCCGCTTCGGGTGCCTGGCTTTTTTCCATCCCGTCTCCCTCCCTCCTCTTGATCCTCTCGTATTATGTTGTATTTCTGTAAGCTGCCACAAATCCTTTCGAGAACGAGCTGGGAATAAATAAATAAGCATGTAAGTGAGTAATGAGAGGCCGCAGTGAGATGCCAACGCCGGGTCAGAGCTAGGACCTGGTTATCAAAATAGGAATGGGACTCGCCAGACTGGCTCCAGGTCTTCTGCTAGTGTGTGGAATGGGGGTTTGGTGACTCCTGAAGGGCCCCAGCCCCAAATTCCCAAGGTCAAGGGGTGAGTCAGCAGGGGTTGGCATCAACAGACCGACGGATCTGCCAGGGCCGGTGAGGGGCGCTGACCTGGGGGGTGCTGGGCGAGTGTGAGCAGTGTGCAGGCGGGCGTGCGGCCAGCCCTGTGGGCAGGGGCATATATGCGGCAGCCCGGCGCTGCTGTGGGCTGACATGAAGAGTGTCATTTACACAACTGGAACACGTGCTGGGTTCCGGCCTAACTTTCACTGGTCCCTCAGGAGGCGGAGCTGGTGTTGAGGCAGAGACTGAGGTTTCCATAGTGTGTCCCTGCCATCCTGCACATGGGCCTGTGTGTGCATCTATGAGCGTGTGCGTGTAGGTATACCTGTACATGAGTGCATGGCACGCTCGCCTTCTGCAGTCCTGGAGGATGCTGCCTCCCCCTCCTCTCAGCCCCCTCCCAGGCCTGGGGCAAAGCAGTGACAGGGACTCAGCCTCCAAAGGTGACACGGCTATTTCCATGCCTGGATCCTGGCCAGAGGCAGCAGGAACACATGTGTGAGAGTGGGGGATGCCTGTCCCCCAGCCTCGA
Organism: Pan paniscus; assembly: GCF_029289425.2. NCBI lineage: Eukaryota > Metazoa > Chordata > Mammalia > Primates > Hominidae > Pan > Pan paniscus. Next base: position 65,311,798 of record NC_073258.2, read on the forward strand.
GGAGCCCCCGCCACGTGCTCTGCCCACGTGCGTTTCCTGCTCTGCCCCCGCTGCCTGAGCTGCCTACCTTTCCCGCGAAGCCCCCTCCCTGCACTGTGGGCAGGCGCTGTGGAGGCAGCAGCAAAGAGGCAGCGAGGGTGGGAGGACAGTGAGCCTTGGGGTCACGGGGCCTGGGCTTGGGTCATCGCTGCTACAGGCCTGAGGCAGTTTCTTCGCCTCTCTGAGCCTCACTTTCCTTCTCTGTAAAATGGGTGGACAGTACCCACTTAGGACAGCGCCTAGAAGGGACCCAGCGCATGGCAGTGGGGTCAAAGAGTGATGGGCAGGTCGGGCAGGGCCAGTCAGGAGGGAGCAGGGCTGTCCACGTGCCCGTGCTGCTTCGGCTCAGCCCTAGGCCACACCCCGTGCCTTGGTGACCCCAGCATTCTCCCTCACCCGCCAGCCCAGACTGGGCAACCAAGAACCATAGCCCCAAGGTCCAAAGAGGTAATGCCCCAGCCCGGGAGGGGCGCAAGACCACAGGACTCACAGGGAGACCTGCGTGTGTGGGGGCTCTGCAGTCCCCCTGCTCCCTCCAGCCAGCCTTGGTGCTGCCCTCCCACAACAAGGGTTTCCGTCTATGGGGAGGCCACGTGCAGACACAGTTCTAACTCTGCCTTACTATAACAATGGGTCCTATTATCCCCATTTTACAGATAAAGAAACTGAGGCTCAGAGAGGTTCAGTCATTGCACAGATCCCCCAACATATCAGTAGGTTTCAAGCCCATGCAGTGGGGCACCAGGGAGGATTGGGGGTTCTGGGCAGAGGATGGGGCTTGAGGGCAGAGGGCAGCTTGGAGGAGCACGCCCGAGTGGACAGGTGGGGAGCTGGAAGGCTTAGCGGGGCTCCTTGGAGAGCAGCGCTGTCCCTGGGCACCACGGAGGTGGTTCCTGGCCAGAGCTGATTCTGTCCTGTTCAATTTTGAACTGAAGTGCAAACAAGCCTCAGCGCCCGCTGCTCCCACCCCAAATCGAATTCGTGCTAATATTTCTCTGCGGGCGGCGGGCTGCCTGCCTTCCGGGGACGGAGGGCGGGGGAGACTGGCAGGGAGGCCAGGCTCAACCACGGGGCTGCCGGGACCAGGCCATGTGTCTGGGGCGGCCAGCTTAGCTGGCTGGGATTGTCCACCCAAATTAAATTTTAACCCAGCTCATAAATCTTCCACTAAGTACGTCCCCTGCCGCCCGCCCGGGTCCATCCCAGGCCGCAGCGTGGGCCAGCACAGCGACAGCCTTGTTCCTCTGCCCCACATGGCTGTGGGGAGGCTGGGCCTACCTGCCTTGGGAAGTGGGACGGTCACCCACAGACAGGCCCAGGGGCAACCTTGCAGGCTGTCCCAGGAGGAAGTTCAGTGTTGTCCGTTGGGGGCCTGCTTCTCCCAGCAACCTTAACTTCTCAGGCCTCAGTTTCCTCAGCTGGGCAAGTCGGGGAATAACAGCATCCCCAGCAGGGATGCAGGAGGAATAAGAGATGATGCAGATAAAGTCCTGGGGGGTGAGGAAAGGGGGCCCTTCTCAGGGGCCACCCCACCCCCACAGAAGGGGAGGCTCAGGTGCCCTTCCTGCACCCCCAGCCCCTGCCTCAGCAGATGGTTAGTGGGCTTGCAGCCTCAAAGGAGGCTCAGGGAGGGAGGGTAGGGGTGGAGGTGGCCACAGCCTGTCCCTGCCCTCCCTCCCTCTGGAGCCCTGGGGGCTGTGAGCTGAGTCGGCTGGGCCAGGCCATGAGCACTCAGCACTGGTGGGGTGGGTGGCTGCGCACACACAGCCATTCAGGGGAAGCCGGGACTCAACACTGGGATCCCCTAGGGCTGGAGTGGGGAGGAGGGGCTTAGCTCAGAGCCCACCCTGCCCCAGGTCTTGCATTCGGGGCCAGAGGGAGGCTTCCTTTGTTGAATTGTGGTTTTAGGAGGCGTAAAGTGCATACCGGCACCTGCACAGCCTGGGGTGTGCAGTTCTAAGACCTGTGAATCTTACATATGCATATGGTGCCCTTGTGACTACCCCCGAGCTCAGAGGATGGAACATTCCCTCCCCACCCCCAGCTTTCTACTCTCCAGTCCAAACCTGTCCCTCTGCTCTCCCCATGCCCTCAGGAGGAAGTCCAGGCCCTTCCCTGAGGTCCCCTAGCTGACCGCCCTGCCCCAGGCTGAGTTGTCTCAGGACAGCCACAAAGCCAGCCTTCCTCCTGCCTCCGGGCCTTTGCACAGTGGTTCTGCGACTGGGGGTGCTTTTTCCGGCCCCTGCAGCCCCACTTCTGTCTGAGACTCCTATTCATGCTCCAGGGACTCACATCATGTGTTCAGGGAAGACAGAGAGGGGGAGAAGGGCATGAGGAAGGAAGGTTCTCGTGCTCACAGTACAGAGATGTAGACACACCCAGATCACCCAAGCAGCTGTGGAGCTGGACGTGAGCCCTCATCCGCTCCTCCAACTAGCCCGTGACTTCCACAGGCAGTGCTAGGGGTGGCGGCTGGGGATGGAGCTGGGAGGGGAGGTAGCAGGCAGCCCGCTAGCCCTTCCCTGTCCTGGCAGGAGCTGTCACTGCCTCTCTCCTTGATGGCGGGGTATGAAGAGAAGCCTTTTGACGCAGGGAGATGACCCCTCCCCGGCCTCCACCTACACAGCAGCCACGTGGCCACCCTGAGCAGCTGCCACAGTGACCGACACCCCCCGGATGTGTTTGTCCTCCCACAGCAAAGCACAATTAACATCCCCACCGGTAAATGATATGGGGCCATATTTCACCTGGACCCAAATGTGGGCCACAGAGGCATTAAAATAAATGACGGCACGGTTCAGTGAGGTCTCCGATTCTTGGATCTGGCAGAAGTGCACCTGTGCAGCGCCCCCACTGCTCTCCTGGGCCCCTGCCCCAGTTCCATGCCCTCTGTGCAGGGAAATCAACCTGCTCCTGTCACTTCGGATGTGGGAACAGGGTCCGCCACCCAGACCTCACCCCAACCCTGCCACCCCTGCCACCCCTGCCATGGCTGTAGCCCTGACCACAGGCCGGTTGTCCCCAGCCTGAGGAGACTCCGGGGTGCGTCTGCCTCCCAAGAAAGCCATGTTCTCTGGGAACCAGACTGGGCAGGGTCCAGTTGGCCACACCTCTCCACAGTTGCCACCCCTTGCTGGAGCTCTGGGCTTGGAGGCAAGCACGCAGTCCCCAAGAAATGGGCGCAGCTGGTACCAGCATCCTGCAGCTTCACTCGCTGCAGCCTGCAAGGCTGGCCTTGCCCGCGGCCCCAGCCACCCTGCAGGACATGCAGCCATGGGTCCTTGTCCTCATATTCACTCTCCTGTGATGATCTCATGATGCTGCATGCTTGGCCTGGCCCTTGTGGTCCCTCACCCTGTCCACCCCGTACACAGAGCACGCTGTGCACGTCTGAATGACCGGAGGCTGGACGCCTGCCCAGGGCTGGCTTCTCTGCACTGTGGGGTCCACAGACCACTCTCCTGGGGGCTGTTTCAGGAGATGAAGGCAGTGGGTACACAGGGCTTAGCTCCTTCTTTCTGCGACAGGGGAGAGGTGGAGAGGCCTGGATTGTGTCAGGAGGGGAGGCCGGGCCTCCTCAGCTGTTCAAGGGGCCAGAGCTGGGAGGGCCTCGAGAGGGGCTGTGGTGTGGAAACACCCCGGTGGTGGAGGCCCTGGTGGCCCTGTCACTGGCTCTCTGGGCCTCCCCTGGCTCTTCCCATAGGCACTTGGCCCCTCTATCTCCACCCCAGGGCCCCAGGAGTTCTGTTACTCAGAAAGTGCTCTGCAAAAATAAAGTTGAACCCCGCAGGGACCCAAAGCAGCCAGACTCCTCCAGGGGTGTAGGGTGGGGAGGCTGGTAAAAGTCGCTGCCTCCTCTGGGGAGGGACCAGGCAAGCACCCAGGGGAGCCATAGCCAGGAGATGGGGGGACCTTGCGTCACTAGGCTCGGTGGCCAGGCGGGGCCAGGGAGGGGCAGCATAGACCAGGGGGCAGTGGGGCCTTGGGCGTGACTGTCTGGGGGCCTCGGGGTCCTCACTTGTGGAAGGCCGGCACAAGCATCCTCCCTGTGAGCCCTGCAGGTGCGGCTGTGGGCCTGGGGCAGGGCAGGCGCTCAGGAGCTGGCTGCCTAGCCTCCCCTTCCTCACCCAGGACGGCAGAGGCTGACTCTCCTCTCACCTGCAGGTGGCACCACCCTTTACAGTGTGTTTCTCCTGGCCTGGAGCAGGTCTCTCCTCCTCCTCCCCGGGTTTTGTTTTTCCATCAGCACACACCACCAGGCCACCCTTATTGGTTGTGTGACCCACGGCAAGTCACTCGACCTCTCTGGGTCTCGGCTGCCCTGTCTATGAAATGGGGACAATCGTGTGTTTCCCCAGGTCACTAAGAGCACGAGATGAACGACAGCAGACAGTAAGAGACTGAACAGAGCCTGGCACATGATGGGCTCTTGGTGGGTGGGAGTGGCTGTTGTGTTATTACTTGGCAGGGGCACTAGGCAGGATGGCAGGCGGAATCGGGTGTATTGAAGGTGCCATTCACAAAGTCATGGGCGGGGTTAGGAAACCAACAGGGGAAGGTGGGCAGCTGTCACCCTGGAGGCTGGGGAGGAGGCAGAGGTTACCAGACTCAGAGAGAGCCACCGAAGCCACTGGGAGGGCCACTGACAAGAGAGGGAAGCCTCAGGGACTCGTGCCCCGCCGGCTGCCCTCCCTCCCTCGGGCCTGCTGCTGTGGCTCCTCTGTGAACCCAGCCGGAAGGCAGGAGCCCAGGAGCCCGCTGGTGACCAGCAGCCTTCCAGGCACAGGGCGGGTCGGGGAGTGATCTGACGGGACAAGTGCTCTGCTGAGGGGCTGGCATTGCACCGCGGAGGTGAGGGCCCTGGGCTCTGGGTGGGGGAGCAGGGCTTGGTGCTGCTGTTTACCAGCTGTGAGACCGGGGTAGGGCAGCCAAGTGTCCCAGTGTGCCAGGGATTCGGACCCAAACTCGGTCAAAATAGGGCCCGCAAGTCCCCTAGACCTGGGGCAGGAGGCTCATCATCTCTGAACCCAGATTCCCCATCTGTAACATGGAGGAGTCGTCGCCTCACGGAGCAGGGGTGGGATTCAACACGGGTGTGGGTCCAGCCCCCTCCCCTGACTCCCCCAGGGCATTCTCCAGCCTCCTCCTGTTATCCATGCACTTTCCTTCCCAGCTGCCGGGTCGGCAGCCACGGACCAGAGAAAGCGGCTGAAAACTTGGGGAGACTGTTCTCAGAGCAAGGAACTCCCCAGTCCCAGCCTGGCCCCACTCCTGGGGTGGAGGTGATGCCTTGAGAGAAGCTGGCCTAGGGCCTGGACAAAGTGGGGCTCTTGAGGGAGGGTGAGAGGCCCTGAGACGGTGCCATCGGGGAAGCTGCCAGTCCCATGGGGGCAGGGCTGAGAGGAGGGTAAGGGCTCCTAATGCCAGTCTCTGTGCCCACTCATAGGTGTCCTGCCCCCAGGGAAAGAATGAGGAGGATGATGGTGCTGGAGTCGAGACCAGCTCTGCCCTGTGCGACCCTGGGCAGGGCATTCACCTCTCTGAGCCTCAGTTTGCCCCCCACACCCTGTAAAGTGAGAGGATTGGATAAGGTGGCGTCTTCATTGTTTCAGCACTTATGACAAGGCCCTCCATCCAAGTAACAAACAAAAGGGAAACACAAAGCCTGTGACTGGACTCAACAGCTGTGTCCAGTCAGAACCTTCTAGAATGGGGCTGGGGGAGGGGAAGATATGCACCCTCTCCCCACGGGGCTAGGGACTCATCTCTGCCTGTCTTCCCAGGCCCCAGGTTTCAGGCCCTGAACAGCCTGAGTCCACAGTGTGACAGGGTGTGGGAAAGGCCAACGGGCGTGTGGGTCTCCAGCCTTTGCTCATCCTCGGGAAATGCATCGTGCGTTGCTTTTCCCGTCTGGGAGTCTAATAGTCAGCAGTTATTTATCGTCTCGTTTCTTAGTGGGTAGGAAAGCCACAAATAAGTAAACTCAGGCAGCAGGGCACAATTACTGAGCCTGGTGCTTTATTTCCTCAACTCACCTCCAGCCCGGGCAGCAGTGGGTCGATAATAATTTATGAGGCAGCCCCTGAGGTGGAGGAGGAGGAGGAGGCCAAATAACCACATTTGCTTCCCCGGGCCCTCCCTCGACCGGCTCTGCCTGCTCACAGGTGGCTGGGCCAGGAGGCTGCGGGATGAGGCAGGAAGTGGAGGCTGTGGCCAGCCATCGCCGCAGGAGGGGTCCCAGCTGGAGCACCGCGCAGCCCCAGGCCTTGTCCCCAGCCACCAACAGACCACTTCTCTGAGGCGGGGACGTCCCAAGACTAAAATGGGGGCAGGGGTGGCAGCGTCTCTCCACCACATCCCAAGACTAAAATGGGGGCGGGGTGGCGGCGTCTCTCCACCAGGCACTTGGGGTTTGTCTCTGGGGCTCTGCAGAAGCAGAGCCCGAGTCGGGTCCAGCCCTGCACTCCCAGGGAGCCCTGAGGGATGAAGTAAAGCAGGAGAGGGCAGGGGGAGGGACAGCCAGGGTGGTCGCAGTTTGGTCTGCCCTGTAGGGGGCACTGGCAGAATCTGCAGCACTGACCTCTGACCTCTGGGTCAGTTGGTTACTGACTGCTGACTGTGCCTAGGAGAAGGGGGAGGAGGGAGGGGAGGAAGAAGACGGAGAAGGAGGAGGGAAGAGAAGACGAGGAGGGACATGGGAGGAGGAGGGGAGAAGGGAGAGGAGAAGGAGGGAAGAGAAGGTGGGGAGGGGGCATGGGAGGAGGATAGAAGAGGGATGGGGAGGGGGCCTAAGACTCCAGCTCCTGGGGCAAGGGAAGTGGGCAGTGGCAGGCTCCGCTGCGGGGTCTGCAGCCCACGGAGTGTGGGACAGAGTTCATCCTGCCTCAGAAGGAGGCTGGGATTTGGATTTCATCACTCACGTAGCCGATTTCATCACGTTTCATTTTCTGTCAAGTTTCCTGCCATTACAATCTCATTCATTCCTCTGGGGACATGAGGATGCCAGGTAGGGAGGTTGGGGGGCGGGTGGCACCACCGCAGCTTTTGCCCCAGGGCTGCACTGGTGCCAGGGAGGTGGATGTGGGGGACGAGCCTACAGGGGTGAGGCTGGGGTGGGGTTGGGGTTGGTGGGTTACAACAGTAGCTGAGGTGCATGCCCAGGGAGAGCTGGGCCAGTCCTTCGGGCGTTTGCACAGCACCTCCTGGAGTCCCTGCCACAGCCTAGGACGTTGCCGCCACCATCCCCCCATCCGACAGATAAGGAGACTGATGTTCAGAAGACACTCGGCCCAAGGGGCGCAGCTGCTGAAGTTGCATGAGGGGCCCCAACTCCCCACCTGGACACTGGCCATTAGCACTGTCCTGTCCCCTCCAGCAAGGCTTACTGTTCTTCCCACAACAGCCCTCCTGACAGTGGGCCACTACCCCAGTCCCCCAGGAGGCTGCTGAGGCCCAGCACAGCCAAAGGCAGGAGCACCAGAGCGGCTGCTGGGCCAATCCCACCATCTGGCCACTCTTCTCTGTGTCCCGAGGCCTCTCTCTGGGGCTGCAGGAAGCATACTGAGGGCGGTGGCGTCACTCTGGGCTCTCAGGTGGTAGAGGACACCGGGGCTGCCGGCCCTCTATCCCCACATGATCTCAGCTCCCGAGGGTCCCAAAAAACAATCCTCTCACCCAAGCCAGGACCATAGCACACTCTGGTGTATTCAAAAGGCCACCGTCCTTCCTGGCCTCCAAGCTTGGCCCGTGTTAGGGTCGCCGTGGCATCCCGAGTGGGTGGAGTCACTGCACAGTCTCAGGCTCCAAAGAGGGCTCTAATTCCTACCCACTAACGTCTCCCCTGTTCTTGTCTTTCTGTCTGCCTCTTAAAAAAATTAAACACGGATGGTTTCATATGGGGAGAATTAGTATTCCAGGCAGGCCAGGGGATGTGATCAGAATGTCAAGGCCAGAGACACAGAGCCTGAAGGGAAGGGAAGAGGTGCTGGGCCTGGCAGGGGTCCTGGGGTGGGGGCAGAGGGCTCTGACCCTGCCTATGGAGGGCTGGTGGGGCCTCCCAGGGGCCTATGTGCCACTGGAGAGGTTGAGGTTGGGTGTGGCCAGAGGTCTTGACACAGCATCCACGATGGGAGGAGATGGGGCCACTCAGAGACCGCGTGTGGTCATGACACGTGCCTTCCCATGGCCCAGCCCGGCTCCTCTGCCCCGTCCACTCCCACTCTCATTCAGCCCTCACTTGCTGCAGGCACGTGTGCCACTGTGTGCCAGCCACCAGCTGGGTACCAGGGAGGCACAGGGCAGGGACAGGCCTATCCTCACCACTGCATGTCACCGGCACCAGGCCCCTGCATGGCACACAGCAGCCCCTTACCAAAAGCCTGAGTAAACGGGTGCATGAACACCCATAGCATCTCCCCAAGCATGGTTTGAAGAAGACACGAACGCTGGGAGGTTAACAGGTGTCACCAAAGACAAAGTCAATGGGTAACCGCTGGAGTGAACAAGCTTCAATTGGCATCTTTGCCGCAGGACTTCTCAGATCCTTTAATATGCTAATGTGCCCTGTGACCCTGCAGAGGGAGTACGGCTTGCAGCCTCCAGCCGACCTTTAGTCCCTGGCCACACCGGAGTGGCTGGTGTGGCCTTGAGGACCCGGAGTGGAGAGAGGAGTGAGTTTGCATCCAGGCTCTGGAGCAGACCCCCTGTGGGACCCTGGGCAGGCTCCTGAATATCTGTTTTCTCAGGTGGAAAATTGGAATGGTAATAACAGTGCCTGTGCATTCAGTGAGGCGACGTGTGAATAGTGTCTGCCTCGGACACAACACAGGGCGGCCACTACTGTTGTTGTTAGTATTATTATTATCCACATCAACATCTCAGCTCTGTGTGCCTGGGCCATCTAGAACTCGATCGAGTCAGCTGCTGGTGTTGTCACTGCTGCGGACACAGTCCTTACCCGTAAGAGCTCACGGCCCATTGGGAAAAGACAATTATACTCCTCGGTGGAGAGGGCAAGGGCTGAGTGAGCCAGGAAGCCAGGCCTCCACCTGGCATGCTCACCGCTGCCTGGCATCTCTGCCAGTGGCCATGTAGACTAGGTATGGATGCCCCTGGTGGGGGCAGCCTGGCCCACCTTTGGGCATCTCTGCCTGGTACAGATTTCTTTCTTAACTCCATCCCTCCCAGTCCTTCCAGTTCTTGGGCCTCCCAGAACAGGTCGGTCTTCCTTCTCTGCTGAAGACAGGAGACTGCCCTCTTCCCTGGACAGGGCTGAACAAGCCCCACCCCCTCTTGGTCATGGCCAAGGTCACTCCCCACCCACTGGGCCTCCTGCTCTGTAGTGTGGCTGTGTGTCTCTAAGAGCCCAGAACAGTGTTCTAGTCTGGCCTGACCAGGGTGGAAGGAGGGAGGAGGTGGTACAGTGATCACTTCCTTCAATATGCCGTTGATTCCTCCATTAATACAGCCTGTGCAGCAACCAGAAGCTGGGGGCAAGGTGTCCCTCTGTGTCTGGTACAGTGAATCACCTTGCTCTGCAGAAGCAGAGGATAGCTGGCTGATAGAAAGCAGGGTGCCAGGGGAGCCTGAGAGGCCAAAGCTAAGCAGGCCAGGGCCGGGCGCGGTGGCTTATGACTGTAATCCCAGCACTTTGGGAGGCCAAGCCAGGCAGATCATCTGAGGTCAGGAGTTTGAGACCAGCCTGGCCAACATGGTGAAACCCCGTCTCTATTAAAAATACAAAGCTTAGGCTGGGTGTGGTGGCTCACGCCTGTAATCCCAGAACTTTGGGAGGCCAAAGCGGGTGGAGCACAAGGTCAGGAGTTCAAGACCAACCTGGAAGACGGTAAAACCACGTCTCTACTAAAAATACAAAAAAAGTTAGCCGGGCATGGTGACAGGCGCCTGAAATCCCAGCTACTCAGGAGGCTGAGGCAGATAATTGCTTGAACCCAGGAGGCGGAGGTTGCAGTGAGCTGAGATCATGCCACTGCACTCCAGCCTGGGCGACAGAGTGAGACTCCAACTTAAAAAAAAAAAAAAATCCCAAAAAACAATGTTAAGCAGGCTGGGGACAAGGAAGGGTCAGGGAAGCTTCCTGGAGGAAGAAACAGTTGTCAGTTAGAAATGAATGGCAGGCTCCCGGAGTGAAGGCCTCCTGAGTCATCCATCCCTGCCCCTGCCTAACCGCAGGCTGACTGGCAGAGCCACTGGGTCGCGTACGTCATGGGGCAGACTCCGGAGGCTCAATGTGTGGCTGCTGCGGGCGGGACCATTTGTCTTTGGGAAAAGTGGTTCAGGGAGGCTGACCACAGAGGCCAGAGGCCTCTCAATGCTGACCCCTATCTACCAGGATTTAGAAAGTCACCCCTGACCCCACGATCACGGCACCCTTGGCTGTGCCTGGGGTTCACAGGGGAACTGAGGCTGAAGCACTTCCCAGAGGTCACCATCCAGGTTGGGGGGCCCAGGAGTGGATTTCGCCGAATGTCCCATCTGGGCCTGTGTCCCAAGAGGGGAGGTAGCCACAGGTCGCCCAACCCCGTGTGCTCCAGGAGTGAAGGTACTAGGGGCCTCGTTAGCTGTGGCTTCAAAGAGCCTCGTTATTAACAAAAGTGTGCCGTGAATGCTTTCTCTTCCTGCTTCTCTCCTTAAGGCAGGCTCCCAAATGAAAAGGAAAATATACAATGAGAGGCACTAAGGAAACCTCAGAGGAAAGCCAGGCGTCTGCAAAGATGGGGAAGGAACGACATTCCACTCTCGTGTGAGGTGTGGGCTGGCTTGCTTGCTTTATTTATTTAAAATAGTCTCTCTTTTTCCCCCATTCCTCCCAATTCAGCTAGTCTCTCAGGCACGCTTTAAGTTCTTTTGAAGTGTTACAACCATTTTCTCCTCTTTCAATTAACAACAAGAAAAGGAAGCTAATAGCTTCCTGAGCCACTCGCTGTAAATATTAACAAAGTCTGGCCGCCTGGGCCGAGCGCACAGCGTTGCTCTCGGCCAGAGAGAGCATGTTTACGGGAAGGAGGGAAAGGGTGGGAGATTTCCAATACAGGCAAAAAAATCCCTTGGCACAGGCTCTTGCTGGTGCAGGGAAACCAGAGAGCTGGGAGCTGAGTGAGAGGGCACCTGTCCCTGGGGGCTGGAGGCTGGCAGAGCTGGTGGGAGGGAAGTAGAGAACTGAGGTTGCTAGTGGATGCTTCTGGAAGGAAAGGCGGCTTCCCCCAGCTGCACCTGAGTAACTCGGATGATGGCATATGTGTGGACTGGAATCCCCAGCTCACAGTGGAGGTCTGAGGAGGGCTGGGTTTCTAGATGCAGCAGGCGGAGGGAGGTGCTGCACACCGGACCCCCAGCACTAGCACGGAGCCCTTGAAGGAAGTGAGCAGGGGGCTCCTGAAATAGGCCAAGAGGGGCTCCAAGTCAGGGGTTGAGACCTGAATGGAGGAGCGCGAGGCTGAGGGGAGGGTCTGGGGAAGGGGCAGCCGAGGGAGGGAGCTGACTGCCTTTGGGCAGAGCCTGGGTTCTCTGACAGCTCCTCGCTTTCTCCCTGGGGAGTCTCCAGCAGTGGTCCCCCCACCCCCCAGGGGCCCATGAGCCTGTAGGATATGTCGCGCTGCAGCCAGCACAGTGCTGCTTCAAACTGCCACTCGAGAGCTCCAGCGTGGGGACAGCGTGGGGCCCACTTCACAGCCAGGCTGCCAGGAGATGCTGTGAGAGTGCCCAGACCCTGGAGGCCAGGAGGGGACCAGGGCTGCCTGCCGGCTCCACCACCTGCCTCGGCCAAGGGCCAGCCAAGAGCACTGTGACGGGCAGGCAGGGGGTCGAACAGCCACTGTTCTGCCGACAAAAGCAGGCCAATTTCCTGAAAGAAGAGGTTCCGGCCTTGGCTGGTGGCGCCAGGTTCATCACCCCGAGCTTCCTCTAGGCTGGACACGGTCCCTAATGGGCACGGGCGACGCATTACAGTGAGGTCTGCCAGGTAGAGCTGGCAGGCAAGTGGTCGTTCCTGTCCCCTCTTTTTTTTTTTTTTTGAGACTGAGTCTCGCTGTGCTGCCCAGGATGAAGTGCAGTGGTATGATCTCAGCTCACTGCAACCTCCGCCTTCCGGGTTCAAGCAATTCTCTTGCCTCAGCCCACCGAGTAGCTGGGATTACAGGCACCTGCCATCACGCCCAGCTAATTTTTTTATTTTTAGTAGACACGAGGGTATCAACATGTTGGCCAGGCTGGTCTCGAACTCCTGACCTCAAGTTATCCGCCTGCCTCAGCCTCCCAAAGTGCTGGGATTACAGGCATGAGCCAGTGCACCCTGCCCTGTCCCCTTTTGTGCCTAGAGTTGCTCTGTGAAGGGGCAGGCTCTGGCCGCAGTGCCCCTCCCTGAGGGGAAGAGGGCAGGCCTGTGGGGGGCTGCCGTGTCCCCATACCCTCCAAGCACACTGCCAGCTGTGTCCCCTCGAGGGCCTCCCCCGGCAGAGCTGAGAGCCGATGCCTGTCCCTCCGTGAGCTGGGTGCGAGTGGCCCTTGCTGGTCCCCCGCTCACCCACTCTCTCAGCGTCTGGGCCCGGGAGTTCCTGCCTACCCTTGCTGGGAGGAGATTGCAAAGGCACAAGAGCACTCCAGGCGGATGAGAACTCTTCAGGTGCCTGCCTGCTCCTGTCTCCCTGCTGCCCGGGGATGGCGGTGCCCACTGGCAGCCGTTTCTAGGTCCCCTGTTGCTCAGCTGCACTGTGAGGACGGCAGCTTCAGCTAGGGAACCCTCCCCCTCTGCAGCACCCTGAGCCTGGCAGAACTGGGCCTCCAGACCCCCCAGACAGTACAGGGAGGGACTGCTGGGTCCAGTGGGGCAGGTAGGGAGGGGCAGGTGGCTACAGTCTGCGCCCAATTTGGGCTTCTCTGCCAACTCAGCACCAAGGGATGGGTGAACTCCCAGGCCACCTCTGGCCAGAGCTGCCCACATGTGAAGGGAAGGAAGGAAGAGAATAAAGAAGGGGAGATGTCCCGTGGCAAGAGAAGCTCCGTCCTGGGTGAGTGGGCCCCGCACCCCTGAAGCGCCCTGCTCTGGGCGCTGCCTGCTGAGTTTCTCTGATGGCCATCTTGAGGGTGGGCGCTGGCAAAGGCCCAGGCCCGCCGGCCGGGCGGCACAGACTCCTGAAGCCACCCACGGCCTGGCTCGCACACTCTCGCAAATACCCTGAAAGTCTGGGTTTTGTCAGGAGATGGTTTAATTAGCAGAGCGGAGGCTGGGAGGGTTCGCACCACACAAGCAGGCTCTCGCCTCCGCCTCTTCTCGCCCTGCTACTCGGGTGCCATGCAGCGGTGCCAAGCCTGGGGGCCCGGAGCAAGTGGGCAGGGAATGGGGTGGGCCCATCTCACAGAGCAGAAGGCACAGCCTCCAGAGGCCTTCCTGCTCCTGCTCAGGCCTGGGGCTGCAGGCTGCACATCAGGACCAGGCTCGGAGCCCATAGCAAGCTGGCTGTCCATGGCTCTCTTGGTGGTGCTCCTGGGAGCACTCAGCTGCCCTCCAGTGAGGAGAAGGAGGCGGGAACCCACTCAGCACCCAAGCCTGTCTTCAGGGAGTAAAACCTGGGGGCCTCCCAAGTTGGCCCCTTCCCTTCAACCCCTCACTGTGTGAGGTCCCTACCCCATGTCCCTGTCCCTGTTCCTGAGGACACGGTCCCAGCTTTTCACTGGTCCTCTCCTGTGCACCTGGGCACCTTCCAGGTCTCCAGGCAGCAGCGAGAACGCTCTTTCTAAATTGCAAGTCTGGTCACGCTCCTCCATGCCTCGGCACCCTCACGGCCTCCCCGCTGCCCTTGTACGAAGACCAGGCCCCTCAGTGCAGCATTCAGAGCGCCCCCAAGGCCAGGCTCCGGGCCCTGCTTCAGCTCGGATCACGGCCCTCCACTCACTCAGAGCTCTGGGACACTGACCTCTCACTATACCAAGCCCTCCCACCTCCAGCCTTCACATAGGCTGTTCCCTCAGCCTGAAATGTTCTTCCCGTCCCACTCCCTACATGCTGAGCCCATTACTGGAGCGGTCCTAGCCCCCACACGGCAATGCTCTCCCTGCCCCCAGCCTTCTGTCTCCAGTGCCCTCGGGAGAGAGGGAATAAGCAGCCCCCAGACTGCTCTCTGCAATGGGAAAGAAAGGAACAGGCTCTGTGGACGGCCATCCTGGTAGGGGGAAGTCAGAGCCATGGAACAAACTCCAGTTTGAGTCACAAAGAGCCTTTTCATCTATAAAGGTCAGATACAGATGCTGACCTCAGCCTGGAAGTCCAAAATGAAAGAATATCCTGGGTCTCCTAGCTCGCACCAGCTCTGACCTGCTTACAATGATCTAAACTCTGCCCTCTTTGCCACAGGGCAGCTCTGCCCAGGGAGGGGGCAGGCATGTTGTTCATTTAAAACACCACTTCGCTAAGTCACCAGCCATAAAGCCCACCTGGGTTTCTAGCAGCACATACCAGCCATCTGATTAATGACACATACATAAAAATCCATCCCAAAGAGCCAAAGGTTGAAATGAAACAGGAGGGCTAATTGCTAATATAGGAATTAATATCAGAGAGCTCCGATCTTTAAGGCAGCTATGAACTGTAAAGCTGAGGGCCTGAGGATCGTTTCTACTTCGGGAGGAAGCCCTGAGTGCCAAGGGTGGGCAGTGGCTCTAGAAGATAGGCAGGTGGTCAAGGGGAAACACAGCCAGACCTGCCCCCCTCTGGATTGCCACTGAGCTCACATGTGACTGTCATAACATGAGAGTACCCCAGAACCACAGCACAGCGTTATCTTCTCCAAGAAGCCTCCATGATCCACCCCACTCCCCGAAGGCTGGGCAAGGCGGGGCTCTTGGCTCCCACACTGCCCTGTGTGCGTCTCACATTGTAGCCCTCTGAAAACCAATGCCCTCCCCACTGGACTGTGAGCTCCTGGAGGATGGGGGCATCTCTTTGGATCCCCAATGTCTTGTACAATGCCTGGAGCATGATTAGACTCAGAATATGTTTGCTGGATGGAGAGATGGGTAGATGGAAAGATGGAGAAATGGATAGGTGGAGAGAAATGGATGAATGGAGAGACGGATGGATGAATGGACAGATGGATAGATGGAGAAATGGATGGATGGATGAAAAGATGGAGAGATGGATGGATGGATAGAGGTGAATAGATGGACTGATGGAGAGACGGAGGGATGGAAGGATGAATACAGAGATGGAAGGATGGATGGATGGAGAGATAGGAGCATGGATGGAGAGATGAATGGATAGATTGATGGAGGGATGGATGGATGAAGAGTTGGAAGGATGGAGAGATAGATGGAAGGATGGATGGAGAGATGAATGGATGGGTTGACAGAAGGAGAGATGGATAGGTGAATGGAGAAATGAGAAGGAAGGATGGACAGATGGATGGATGGATGGATGAATGAATAGAGAAATGGTGAGATGGAGGGATCGAGAAATGGAGGGAGAGATGGAAGGATGAAGGGATGGATGGATGGAGGGGTGCACAAGAGAGCCTCAGGAGAAGCCCAGGACCCCTCAGTGCAGTGTTTGGTGGATGGTCCGTTTCTCTTGCGCTGTCTTGGAGTAGTGCAGCAAGAAGGAAACTGGCCTGGAGTTTGAGGCCCTGACACTGCTGCAGGTTGTATAACCCTGGACAAGTCCTGCTCCCTCTTCTCAGTCCACACAATGGAAGTGGTCCTCCCTGACCTGCTAGCCATGCTGTCTTCCCAAGCTCAGGGAAGATGGCAAGGCAGAAATTACTGGGAAAGGACAAGGTGCATTGTCCCCTGGCATATATGTATGGGCAGATTCGGCCAAAATGCAGAGGGTGGTGCAGAGATGTGAGATTGGGCACTTGGCTTTCTTTTCCTCCTTTCAAATTTCTTTTAATACAGTTGTGATGTGATTGACGACAACAAAAGTAGAAAATTGTGTAAGCATCTCAAAGTACTTTTACTCAAAATGGAAGCTTTTATGATGTTGACTCAAAAAATGGTTTATTGGTTTTGAGCACAGAGACCAGACCTGGAGCCTGTGGGAACGGCGGAGGCCAAGGCGAGGAGTGTAACCACTAACTTCACACGGCATGATCTCCACTCACTCGAGCCAGAAGGGTGGCCACTGGGGGTGCTGTGGCTCTGGCGGGAGGTGTCTGCCAGGCGCACGCATTTACATATTTATTCTTGGGCCTCCTTTGGTTCAGTGAATGCAGGTGGCTACTAATGATCATCATTATGCGCCCACACAAGGGAAGAGCCACAGTGCTGCTGGAGAGCTCACACCTCCCAACCACTGCCAGCCAGACTCACTTGGAAAACCAATACACACCCCAGAAGCCTGAGAGGCCCCACTTATCCAGGGCACAGACGCTGAGGAGCCCAGTATCCCAGCACTGGGGTTCCAGGAGGCTCTGCAGGCCCCAGGGAAGGTGGGGGTGGGGGCTGCAGCAGGGAAGGTGAACTGAGGACATACAAAGCTGGACGGGCACCAAGAGCCTCACTTAGTGCCTTGGTTTTCTAAATGAGGGAGCAGATGGAGAGTTTGGTGGGTGCATTTATTAAGCACCAACTGCATGCAAGGCACCGAGCCAGGTGCTGGGGGATCCAGCCTCAGGTCCTCCCTTGAAGCCAGGGAGACAATTCTTTTCATGCTCCGTTGTTGCTGTCATGGTTCACAGGACCACACAAGCCAAGCAGAGGGTGGCCCATTGCAGGGAGGGAGGGATGATGTCTGCATGGATTCTTACAGAAGGGGAACAGTACAGTGAAGGGCCAGGCTGGAGCCAGCTCGGGGCATTAGTGGGCAGTAGTGGGAGACACGGCTGGTGGGCTGGGCAGGGCCCTTGGAGACTACTGTAGGAGCACTGCCTCTATCCCGAGAGCTATGGGACGCTCTCAGGATAAAGCCGAGAAGCTATGGGAAGGGTCTGAGGCGAACACACCAGTGGGATGAACCTGCCTCCTTTTTGGGTTCTTAATTTCAAAAGCAGAGCTCAGTGGTTTCTCTCTTTATCGGGAGGCAGCGGCCACAGCTGACTGGAGCCTCTGGGCTCCCAGGACACGGCAATCATCCTCTCAAAATGCCAAGGCCCGCTGCCCCTGCCCCACCCCCATCGGTATAAAACAATTTCTGTGCCCCGGCCAGGGAGGCGGATGACCTCACTGGACTTTTTCCATCTCTCGCTTTCATGGAGAAATTACAATTTATAATTGGATGAAATCACGCGGGTGGTAATAGCAATAAGGGCTTGTGCTAGAGCCGGCCGCCCTCCCGCCGCGTGCAGGGACTCTGTCCTCATCTTCCCTCCTGCATAAGCCCCACCGTACCCCTTCCAGGGCCTGTGCCCCACCTGTAGTATTCACCAGGCACTGGCCATTCAGAATCGATGTCCCGTGGGGCTTGCTGGCTCTGAAACCTCCTTCTTCCTAGGGCAGCTTGTCCCAAGAAAACTCCCCCCGCCACCCTGTCCACCCCATCAGACTCAGCCTGCACACCACCTGGCTGGCACACACCCTTCCCAAATGCCTTCCCTGCCAGGCTGTGAGCCCCGTGGGCAGCCACCCCCCATCTGGGTGCTGGGCTTATTAAAACACGAACCCTAATATCCCTGTTTTTATTTGTAACGGCCTCCGACAACAAGCATTTCTCAAATCAGCCACCTTAGGCCCTACAAAGAAAAGTGCCCAGATGCAGCTGAGCCCATCTGGATCTGATTTCAAACCAGAGCGAGCACTCTCAGATGTGTAATAAAAGCCCTTTTCCAAAGAGGGGCTCCTGCAGGGGGAATACAGACACCAGGGCACCGCGGCCCTTCCACATGCCGCGCTAATGAGAGGTGCTGGGGAGGGCTCGGGGTTTTGTTTTGGATTCCAGAACAGCCTGCCTGCCCTCCGTCTGTGCAGAAGAGGAGGGCGGCTGCCGGTGTTGAGGACTGACCCCCCACCTAGGAAGTGGGGTGGGCACCAGACAGAGGCCAGGAACACGGAGACCCAACTTCCCCAGTTCCCTGATGGTCCTGCTTCCCATGGTGGGGAAAGGCAGTGCTTGTTCTGGAAGCCCAGGCCATGGCGGCCCAGTTGGAGCCTTTGAATGACATTTAGCAAGAAGAGCAGGTGCCGGGGGAATTGGAGCCAGCTCTGGGCTGGGCGGGTGGCCCTGCACGGCCAGGAGCTCGAAAAACTTCATTTTTCTCTTCCCAGTCCTTCCACCCCCAGGGAGGGAAAACCAGGTAGCTGCAAGGCTGGGCACCATGCATGGCCAATTGTCAGGATTTGGAAAGAGGCAGGAGATAGGGAGAATAACCCCAGCCCCTTCCCCGGCTCATAGGCAAGTGGCATTAAGAAAAAAAACAGGATCCAGGCTGGGTACAGTGGCTCATGCCTGTAATCCCATCACTTTGGGAGGCCGAGGTGGGCGGATCATGAAGTCAGGAGATGGAGACCATCTGGCCAATATGGTGAAACCCCATCTCTACTAAAATTTAAAAAAAAAATTAGCCGGGTGTGGTGGCTCACGCCTGTAGTCCTAGCTCCTTGGGAGGCTGAGGCAGGGGAATCAGTTGAACCTGGGAGGCAGAGGTTGCAGTGAGCCGAGATCGCGCCACTGCACTCTAGCCTGGCGACAGAGCGAGACTCCATCTAAAAAAAAAACCAAAAAAACAGGATCCAAAGCAAAGGGGGCTGCAGCCCAGTGGCCCTGGTGGATGTTGTCCCAGTGCGGTCCCTCATGTCTCTGGGCTTAATCACTGGTATTGTTTTTGGCAGGTGAGGAAGCAGGCAGTGGGCGAGAAGATGGATTCCTTTTTGGACAGACAAGACCAGAGAGTGAAGCGGGAATAACTCATCCTCCCTACCTCCCCAGCAAGGAAACCTCTACAAACAGGAGCAGCCAAGCAGGACTGAGGCCCTCGCCCCCCAAGCATCTTCTCAAAGAAGGGCATGTGGGGGCCTGACAGCTCAGCTGCATGTGTCAGCAGCTCCAGCCCCACCATGAACATCTGAACTCCTCAGCGGGGTAATGGACCCCCTCCTTTCCCCCAGAGACGCAGCCTGAGTGGCAGGAATACAGAGCCTTTGGAGAGTGGCTCCCTCTCAGCTCCGTCATGCAAGAACACTCTCTGCACCCAGCCCATTCTGCCAAGTGACTTAAAGGAATTAAAAAAAAAAAAAAAAAAAAAAGCCTTGGTAAACAAAAAGGGGGTAAAAGCCACGCAGAGGCCTTTCAGAAGAGGTGGCGGCCTGCAGACAAAAGGGCAAGAGTTGAAAAGGGCTGTGGAGGTAGCAAGCAGCAGAGGCCACCCTGCTCAGGGCTGGGTGCCAGGCCACAGGGCATGCCCGACGAACAGGGAGTCGGAACCCCCTCAGGCCATCCTCGGGAGTCCTGGGGTCCAGAGGGGTGTCCCTGTACCCCTTGCACACAGGACCCTCACTCTGCAGGGATAAGCCAGCTGCGCCTGCAGCCTAGGGTGCCAAGGAGGCTGCTGATTGTGGCCCGCAGCCTCATCTGAACGCCAGGAGACCAGGACACCGAGGCACCGGATCCCCTCTCTGTGCCCTGGGGAGCCCCAGTGCTGCCCAGTCACCCCAGGGCTGAGGTCTGCGTCCCTAGTGGTGCAAGGCCTGGTAGGACCACGGGGCAGGGAATGTGAGCGCCATCCGAGCTCACGGTGTCCTGAGTCGCGGCTTCGTGACTTTGGCAGGGGCCTCCGGACCAGTGACCCCAGTCAAACCCAGAGGGTCTTGGGCTGCAGCGACGAAGGAGGTAAGGCCCAAGGACAAGGGAAGAGGGACGCGAATTCGGAAGGGCTCCAGGGTGGGCCCAGGGTTCCTCGCACCCAGACAGCTGGGTTGCACCCTCCAAAGGCCCCTTTTCCCAGCCAGAGCTCCACAGGTCTCCAAGGGTCTGCAGCTCCATCCCACACACCCACTCACTCAGTTCATGCAGCTGGCAGCTTCTGCTTGCCGGCATAAGCATCATTTGCCACCTGGTGGTCCCCGTGCTGCTGGGCTCTACCCAGCAGCTGGACCCAGGATGTAATGGAGTGGCCTCTCCTGGAGTAAATGGCCCTGCAGCAGGGTGGAGGAATCTCATTTTGAGCCCCCTCCCTAAAGGTGGTAGCAGTGAGGCCTTGGCGGGGTGGTGGGCAGGAGCTCTGGTAACCTAGGCTACTTGCCCTGGCGCCTGCTGCCCTTGAACGAGAGGGAGTCCACAAGTCTATATCAGGGCCCGCCCTTGTTCTGGCCAGGGGACCCAGGGTGGGTTGATCCAAAGCTACTGCCCAAGGTCCTGCTCCTGTTGGCCCTTGGGCACCATCTGCGCTGGCTTCCAGTTCAGCCTCTTTGTTGGTTACTGGAGCGAGCTGAGGCCCAGAGAAGGGCAGAGAGTGCCCCAAGGGTCACACAGCAGGCGGTGAGTCCTCCCTGCCGCTGAGGAGGGGCTGACTCCTCCAGGGATCCCAGGAGGCCAGAGAGAGAGGCTGCACCTCCAAAAACACAAATCCCAGCAACCTCAAGCCTCTGTGCCCTGGGCAGGACAGGGAAGCCCCAATTCATTACCAAGATGGAAAATGACACTTCCCACGCTCTTCCTCAGGAGAGGGGTTGATTTATGATTGCACCAGGGCCTGGGACATTCGTCAGCGCGGCGCAGCGTGCACGTCGTCTGCGGGGGCATTAATAGCCATGTTATTAGCCACCGGTGTGAAAGATGCCCTGCGGATGGGCTATTTGCTGTTATTTATTATAAAAGTGCGCCAGCCCGACAGCGGGGCCGCGAGCGTGCCTGAGCCGGAGCTGGGCTGGCTGCTTCTCTCCCAGTGCCCAGCCCTGGTCCCTACTGCCCCTCTAGTCCCTAGGAGGGCTCGGGGGTCATTCCCAGGCTGAAGCCAAGCTAGAGGGGAGCAGCTGCTGTCCCCCAGGCCTGCTGCCATGAAAGGTCTGCTCAGTGGCTCTGTGCAAAGGGAGGCAAGAAACAAACGCTCTGGGCAGACAGACCTGGGTTGGGGCCTGGCCCTCTGGTTGTGAGCATGTGACCTTGGACAGGTCTGCCCCTCCCTGTATGCCTCCCCTTTCTGCACTGGGGATGCAGCCTGTCCCCTCCACACAGGCTGTGGCCAGCTGGAGAGAGCATTCTATGACGTGCCCAACACTCAGGCACCCAGCCCTGCCAGCTACTCCTAATGCTAAGAGGCGTGACCCCACAGGCATGAGTGACCCCACAGGCGTGAGTGACCCCACAGGCTTGAGGGGCTGCAGACCTGCTGGTGGAGAAGAGCGGCTCCCGTGAGGCCCTGCTGGAGTTGAGACACTGTTCCCCAGCATCCTCCCTGTGCCAAACCCCTGGGAAAGGGTTACAGTTGGGTGCCAAGGCCCCAGGAGGTGGGCGGGGAGGCTGCCCACAGCTGCGGGAGGGCTCTGTCTCCACCCTGAGCCTGTCTCTTCCATGCAGGGCCTCAGATTTTCCTCATCTGCAAAAAGCAGACAATCGCTGAGGTCCTTTATCTCATGATTCCAGGGTCCTGAGTGGTGGGTTCCATCCGTGAGTGTATCTGTGGGGTGGGCGGGAGGGGAAAAGGCCCTCTGTAGGAAAGTGAGGATCACCTCTGATAGTTGGAGACAGAAAGGCAGTTGGGCAGTGCCAGGCCAGCATCCATATCAGTGGGGGTGAGGAGGGATGGCCAAGAGTCTCCCTTTGGGGTCAGAGAGGTCCCGCTGGGCAGCTGAGACAGGCGGTAGGAGACCTGGGAAGGGGAGAGCTCCAGACATCGAGTCTGAGGCCTGGGTTTGTGGCCACCCCTCTGCCATCTGCTGCACAATCCAGACCTTTCCCTTTGCCTCTTTGGGCTGCTGTGGTGAGGGCACCCTGGGTCACCATGACGTCCTGGGGTGGGCTGTAGGAAGGCCAGCCTCCCTCTTCTCTACCACCCAGCCCTGGGTCTAGGTTCAGGGGCCTCCCTTTTGGTGGCCTTGTTCATTCATTCATCAGATGTTTACTGAGAACTTTCTGTGCCAGGCTCCATGCCAGGCACAAGGCAGACCATGTCCTAACTATAGGAGTTTACATTCTAAGGGGAGGAGACAATCCATAAACTCATGATAAATAAATAGGGAGGGTCCCACTGGGAGAAGGGCCTGCCTCCTGCCTTGTCAGGGTTGTTCTCAGCCCCTGAGAGGCCCTGCCCTCAGAGCCCAGTGCCAAGCCTCTGATCTAGGATCAGTGAGTGTTGCCCATCACCAGCCTTTACTGGTCACACCGCTCCTCTCCAGGCTCTCTGCTGTGGCCCAGGATCCTAAAGGAGGCTGAGGAGAGAAGCAGTGCAGAGCCCGCAGCCTCAGTCCTGTTCTGGAGGACTGTCCCCAGCCCTGCTGGTGCTGCCTCTCTTCCTTTTCCTCATCCCCCAAAATAAAGACCTTTAGCCCCTCTCCTTCCCTCTGAAATTCCACTGGGCTTTCTTTTATTTATTTTATTTATTTTTTTTTTTGAGATAGGGTCTTACTCTGTCACTCGGGCTGGAGTGCAGTGGCACGATCTCTCGGCTCACTGCAACCTCCGCCTCCCAGGTTTAAGTGAATCTCCTGCCTCAGCCTCCCAAGTAGCTGGGATTACAGGCATGCACCACCATGCCCAGCTAATTTTTGTATTTTTAGTAGAGACAGAGTTTCGCCATGTTGACCAGGCTGGTTTTGAACTCCTGACCTCAGGTGATCCACCTGCCTCAGCCTCCCAAAGTGCTGGGATTACAATGAGCCACCTTGCCCAGCCCACTGGGCTTTCTTTTTCCTTTCCGTAAAGGAATTAAGTCTCAATTTAGGCAGCTTTACTAAAAATGGACACAGACAGACAGAAATATCAGGTGTAGGAGCATCTTATTAAATAATGCCGAGAGAGAAAGGAACAAAATTACACGTGTCTCCTTTCATCCCCCCACCCCCTCCTGGCCTTGAATGGTTTAATATCGAACACTGTTATCAATATAATTAACCTCCTAAGACACAATTCTAAAGTCTTGTTTTTTTAAAAGCGATTTACATTCTCTGAAGTTCAGGACATCCCGCCGCCTGGCACCAGCGCCGCCCAGCCGGCCTATGTGGTTAGGTGTATTTATAGTGGATTTGCATACCTGTCTGCAATTACCGCCAGTGATAACAGCTGATGCATAATGCATGCAGCATGAAATTAGAAAAATAATTAACTTTAGGTTTTAAAAGAATTCCCGCCCCAGCCCCCATGCATCACAAGTTCTAAATGATAACAGTGGATGGGATCCAGGAGCAAAGCTGTTCAGGGTGATGGGTGTGGCTGGCTGGCACCCTGCCCTGGCGGGAGCTGGGGTTAAAAGGTCCTTGAGGGTCATGGCATCTAGTCCCTGTCCTAAGGAGATGCCTCTGGTGGGTCTGCAGTCCCTGGGGCATCTGCCTGAACTAGGGCTTGGAAAAGCCCCACTCACACGACTCAAGGCTCCCCTCCCTTCCTGCAGTTCATGTCTGGGGCTCGGGGAAGAATGGCTCATTGCTAGTAATGGTAATAGTTCCCTCATTCTGAAAACGACTCTGCTAAACATTGAAAGTAACCTTATTTTATCTTCACAAAAGCCCAGGGAAGTAGATCGTTTATGGTCAGATAGACTTGAGACCCCTGTAATCCCAGCACTTTGGGAGGCCGAGGCGGGCAGATCACCTGAGGTTGGGAGTTAGTGACCAGCCTGACCAACATGGAGAAACCCCGTCTCTACTAAAAATACAAAATTAATGGGGCGTGGTGGTGCATGCCTGTAATCACAGCTACGCGGGAGGCTGAGGCAGAAGAATCGCCTGAACCCAGGAGGCAGAGGTTGCGGTGAGCCGAGATCGTACCATTGCACTCCAGCCTGGGCAACAAGAGCGAAACTCTGTCTCAAAAAAAAAAAAAAAAAAAAAAGACTTGAGACCCAGGGCCACCCCACAGTAGGCTAAGCAGCTTGGTTGAGCCAGGCAGACCACTGGCTACTTGCCTTCACAGGAAAGGGGCTTCCTGGCGAGGAGGGGAGCTCTCCCTGGGTCTCCCTGAGCACCAGGAAGCAGCGGCCTGCCCTGTCTACCTCCTGGCCCTCTTCCCTCTGTCTTATTTGCAGTTGAGCCCCCAGGAAGGTGGGGTCTTTCATTAATTTAAACAAAGGTTTGCTGAAGCCCCATCACAGAGCTGGAGATGATTGTGCCTTAGTAGGGCTTCCTGTCTAGTGGGAGGTGGGACTGGGGTCCCACTGGCCTTTCCCGCTCTGGGGCTGAGAAACTGCTTCTGCCCGTAGTCTGCCTGCACAGCATTCTCAGTGAGGAATTGAAGGCATGGCAAGGTTTAGGGGAGACACATGAATTATTGCTGAAGGGAGGGACTGGCAGGGGAAAGACACCTGCAAGAGACCCCACGTGGGGGCTGGGAAGTGGGGGAAAAGCCAAAGGACCCCAGGGTCTGCAGCAGCCACACACCAGTGCCAGGCCACACACCAGTGCCAGGCCACATGGGCAGCCAGATTCCTAAGGACAGCGGCAGGCAGGTGGGCAGGAAGGAGGCTGAGGGGCAAGTGGGGGTAGGGGAGACGTGACCAGCATCCATGCACGTGAGCATGTGCTTGTCTTTCCTACATACAGAGTTTACATGCAGGACACTTCCTCTCCCCGCCTGGCCCTGCCTGAGATGCCCCCATCCCAGGGATGGGGCAGGTGAAAGAGGAGACGTGGGAGTGAGGCCAGACAGGGATGGGGGGCTATTTCCTTGCTGGCTTCCAGAAGCTCCTGGGACATGCCTGTGAATAGAAAATAGCACCCCCAGGTTCCATGAGGGCCAGGAGCCAGCAACAGGGTCCCCAGCAAAGGCTGAGCAGCAGACAGTGGGCCATAAGCCACCACGAGGGGTGGGGAAGAAGCTTGGTGTCACTGACTTATAAAGGCTTTGCAGTTGGGTGTAGACGCCCACACTCAGCTTCCCTACTGCTCCCCCAGACCTGGGAAACCCGGGAGGCTGCCGGCCTCTCCCCACTCATGACACTGGGCAGCAGCTCCACAAAGGGTCTAATGCACCGTGAGCACAGCTTCTGGGGAGGGCTGCAGAGGGGGTGGAAAGGGGAGGGACAGAAGCCTCAGGACTTCTCAGGGGTGGGAGTGAGTGTGGCGTGGAGGAGGTAGGGAACTATTTCTGGCCACTGGATGACCTGGTGATGAAGGCCCATTTAAAACCCTCTTACCTCCCCGGACTCCTCCACCCTGCCCCCAGCCTGGAGGGCCTCCCATGGGAGGCTGGTGTGGCCCCACAGGAGGGGATGGTTGATGGCCCCATCCACCAGCTCTGTGCGGCCCAGACATAGGGTCAAGGCTGCCAGCATGGCTTGGGGGAGGGGCAGGGTTGCACCCACACAGTTTGAGGTGGGCAGGGGGCAACATCTCAGCTTCACAGAGGCTGATAAGGGGTCAGCCTGTCCGGAAGGCACAGCAGGAGCAGGGGAGTAGAGAACGGGCCACTGGAGCGTGGAGGACAGAGACGGGCAGCTACTGCAGAAGCTAGGCCGTGTGTCTGGGGAGGCAGAGACTTGGGGCAGCTTTTAAACTGGATACGTCGGGGGCATCCAGATCACACTCAGGAGGGGGTACTCTGCACATATAATGTCAGTGAATCCTGAATTGTAAGTTCCCATGTAAGGGCCCCTATTATGACCACATTTATGGATGAGGAAATCAAACCTCAGAGAGGGCAAGCAGCTTGCTCAAAATAACACAGCCTGAGGCCCGGCATGGTGGCTCACGCCTATAATCTCAGCACTTTGGGATGCTGAAGTGGGCAGATTGCTTGAGCCTAGGAGTTCAAGACCAGCCTGGGCAACATAGCAAAACCCCAACTCTGCAAAAAATACAAAAATTAGCTGGGTGTGGTGGTGCAGCATGTGGTCCCACCTCTGCAGGAGGCTGAGGTGGGAGGATCACCTGAGCATGGGGAGGTCGAGGCTGCAGTGAGCCGTGATCGAGCCACTGCATTCCAGACTGGGTGACAGAGCGAGACTCTGTCTCAGAAAAAAAAAAAAAAAAAGAAAGAAATCATACGACCTGCAAGTGGCAGAGGCAGGATTTGAACCCAGGCCTCTCTGTCCTGGAGGTTGGCAGGGGACAACGACTGATAGAGCCAAGAATAATGCCAAGAATAATGCCCCAGGGCCCCCAGCTAAGCGGAGGAGTCCTGGACACCTACAGCCTGAGCCATCCCACTGCTCCCTTCGCCCACCCCCGTGGCCCGCCAAGGATCCGGCTGTCAGTCATGGAGCTGGCAGGTCATAACTCACACCACGCTGAAGTCTGAGGGATCCACGCAAGGGCGACAAGCGATCCCATAAAAGATGGGCGATTTACCAGGTTTAATTTGATGGCCACATAAACTATGAAACACACAACAAGGGAATAAAAAGGCAAGGAGGCACCCAGGCAATTAGAGATTCCTCTGGTGAGGCATGCTATCTTCCTCCCCACCCCCAGGTCCCGCCCTACTTTCCTGGAGCCAGAGGGCTCAGCCTCGGGCTGGCCTTGGGGAGGGGGGCGGCAGGGGAGCCTTTGGCCAAGATGGATGAGGCCCACAGACAGTGGAGCGGAAAGGCCTTGGGTCCCTGCCTCCCAAATGCTTCTTGGTTATCCATCAAGCATCTCTGAAAGGTGCAATTTAGACTCTATTATGATGCTGAGGCCTCTGAAGGCTGAGGACTGTGGCCATGAGCTGAGCGGGCGCTGGGAACAGATGTCCATACCAGGGAATGCGGTGGCTTGCCTTGGCTTTGGCCTTAACAAGTTTGCCCCCTACTTAGGGCACTGCTCAGGAACAGCTGAGTACAAAGGCCACCTGTATCCCTTGTGCCAGAACTCAGCAGCCAACAGACCAGGTTGGGGGTAATCCTCCAGCCAGATGCTGGGGGCCCCCTGGCAGAGGTGCTCCTAGACTCAGACTTGACCCTGGAGACTGAGGCAAAGTGACCTGTGAGCTGGCCTGTGTCTTCCTGTCTCTAGCATTGCCCTGTGCCACCTACCTGCTCATAAGTGGCTTGAGGCAGGACCTCCGGCTCCATAACCTTCACGAGCCTGGCTCAGTGCAGAAGGGACAGACGTGCAGTGGGAAATCTGGGCTGGCTGTGACCTTGGCTGGGCCCCTCATGTCTCTGAATCTCAGGCTGCTGGGCTGTGAAATGAGGGCTGTGGACCTGTGTGTAGGCGGCAACCTCTGCACCCTTGCCTGTGAAGGGCGGTGGGTGAGGTCTGGCCAGAGAGGTCACCCCACCACCTAGGCTTTTCCTGATCCTCTGGAGGCTGATGTGTCTAGCTCTGCATGCTGTCCTGGCTTCAAGCCCGTCCTTTCCCATGATCTGGGCCAGTGTCCTTCCCAGTCCCCAATGTAATGAAAGGTGAGGTGGTCAGAAAAGGGTCAGAGCAGCCTGGGATGGCCCTGGGCAAAGGAAGCAGGAGGCTCACAGGAGAGTGGGCATCTCCATGAAGGTCTGAGAATGCTCAGCCTGGGCTGCAGGACTGTGTCTGGGCTGGCCAGGGACTCACAGCCCTCAGCAGTGTGGAGTCAAGCACTGAGGTCCTGCAGCCACACAGCCCTGGGGTGGAATCCAGACCCCACCTCCTCCTGCCAGGGGACCATGGACAGGTCTCTGTGCCTCTGTTCTCTCATCTACAGAACGAGTCCATCACAGTTTCTCCTTTGAAATCTTTAGTGAGCATCTGCCACGTGGGAAACACCATGAATAAGATGCACAAATCCCTGCCCTTGTAGAGCGTACCTTCTAGTGGGGAGACAGACAATAAAAACAAAAAAGGGCCAGGCACTGTGGCTCACCTGTAATCCCAGTACTTTGAGAGGCCCAGGGAGGTGGATCACGAGGTCAAGAGATCAAGACCATCCTGGCCAACATGGTGAGACCCCCGTCTCTACTAAAAATACAAAAAATTAGCTGGGCATGGTGGTGCGCACCTGTAGTCCCAGCTACTCAGGAGGCTGAAGCAGGAGGATCGCTTGAACCTGGGAGGCGGAGGTTGCAGTGACCCAAGATTGCTCCACTGCACTCCCACCTGGTGACAGGGCAAGACTCCATCTCAAAAAGCAAAACAAGACAAAACAAAACAAAAAAGATAAAACACGTAGTGTGTTAGTTGGTGGTAAATACTATAGGCAAGCAAGGAACTGAGAGGAGTATCTGGGAGTTATAATTCTCGATAGGGTGCCCAGGAAAGGCCTCACTGGAAGGAGATGCAGGCGTGGATCTGGGGATGAGCTGTCTGGGCAGAGAGCACAGCACGTGCAAGGGCCCTGGGGATACTAGGGGGTGCCTGGCTGCTGCAGTCAGTGAGAGGGGAATGGGGTGGACAAGGCCAACGGGGGTGCCACATAGGATTGCACAGGGCCTTAGCAGCCACCTTGATGACTGTGGTGGCTGCCTGGGCAGAGACCCTGTAAGTGTGAAGGGAACGTTTGAGTGTGCAGGGGTGAGTGGCAGAGACATTCACCACGGCAGGGCCCATTCTGTCATCGGGTGGTCACTGATGCAAAGCCATGCTTGGCCACAGTCCCTGCCCTGGCAGTTTGGTGACATGAAAACACCAGTCACCAAATGGTGTGACCTGCAACCCACAGAGTGCTGCAAGCCTCAAGATTGCCAAGATTCTGGCCTCCTCCCTAGATGGCCTGGGTTCCTCATACCTGGTTCTCAAGTAGTCTTGAGTAAGCTAACATCTCTGAGCTTCAATTTTCTCATCTGTTAAATGGGATTAAGGGCACTGACCTCATGTTTGTTGGGAGGGTTAAATGACTTAAATATTAGGAAAGTTCTCAGCAAAGTCTTTATTATAGTGTGAACTATCATCCATCCCATCAGAATGGAATCCCAAGTGGCTACAACAGGGCCTGGAATATAGTAGATGCTCAATAAAGCTCTGTTGGATGCATGATAGATGGATGGATGGATGGATGGATGGATGGATGGATGGATGGACAGGTGCATGTGTGAATGGACAGGTTGATGCATGGATGGAGGGATGGATGGATGGATGGATGGATGGACAGGTGGATGCATGGATGCATATATGGATGGATGGATGGATGGATGGATGGATGGATAATTGGATGGATGGATGGACAGGTGGATGCATGGATGGATGGATGGATGGACAGGTGGATGCATGGATAGCATGGATGGATGGATGGTTAGGTGGATGGATGGATGGACAGGTGGATGCATGGATTGATACATGGATGATGGATGGATGGATGGACGGACAGGTAAATGCATGATGGATGGATGGACAGGTGCATGCATGATGGATGAATGGACAGGTGGACGCATGGATGGATGGATGGATGGATGGATGGATGGACAGCTGGATGTATGGATTGATACATGGATGAAAGGATAGATGGATGGATGGATGGATGGACAGGTGGATGCATGGATTGATGCACAGATGGATGGATGGATGGATGGATGGATAATTGGATGGATGGATAATTGGATGGATGAATGGACAGGTGGATGCACGGATGGATGGATGGATGGACAGGTGGATGCATGGGTTGATGCATGGATGGATGGATGGATGGATGGATGGATGGACAGGTGGATGCATGGATGGATGCAAGGACTGGTGCATGCCTGAATGGATGAATGAACAGGTGGATGGATGCATGGATGCCTGGATGGATGGATGGTTAGATGGATGGATGGATGGATGGATGAATGGACAGATGGATGCACGGATGAATGGATGGTTAGGTGGGTGGATGGATGGATGGATGGATGGATGGATGGATAGGTGGATGCATGGATTGATACATGGATGATGGATGGATGGACGGACAATAGATACATGATGGATGGATGGTGGACAGATGGATGGATGGATGGACAGGTGCATGCATGAATGGATGGATGGGTGAATGGACAGGTGGATGCATGGATGGATGGAGGGATGGTTGAATGGATGGATGGATGGATGAATGGATGGATGGATGGATGGAGGGATGGTTGAATGGATGGATGGATGGATGAATGGATGGATAGATGGACAGGTGGATGTATGGATTGATACATGCATGGATGGATGGATGGATGGACAGGTAGATGCATGATGGAAGGATGGTGGACAGATGGATGGATGGATGGACAGGTGCATGCATGAATGGATGGATGGATGAATGGACAGGTGGATAGATGGATGGATGGACAGGTAGATGCATGGACTGATACATAGATGGATGGATGGATGAATGGATGGATGGATGGACAGGTCCATGCATGAATTGATGGATGGATGAATGTACAGGTGGATGGATGGTAGGTGAGTGGACAGATGGATGGGCAGAGCAGAGGGAAGCTTTATCTGGGGCCTCAGGAAAACCTAGCAGAGGAGGTAACATTTGAGCTGGGTCCTGCAAGAGTAGCTTGCTCGATGGAAAGAAAAAGCAGCTCAGGAATAGAGAAGGACAGAGAAGACAGAAAGTTTGGCCTGGTTGAGTAACAGAGATGTTCAGTCCCTGAGGCATGAAAGTAAGGTCCCTGCTGGCTCAGTGAGCAGGTGCCGGCTCTGCTCTGCACACCAGGGCTGCCCTCCCAGGCTGGGACTTCAGGTTCCGAGAGGCCATCATGTCCCATCATTGAAAAGCCTCCGTGAACCCAGTGTTTTACAGCAGACTTTTGCTGGCTTCATGAAGACACCTTCCTCACTGAGACTGAAAGATAATTTCTCTTTAATTGATTTTTTTACCACTATGAACAGTAAAATAATATAAGAAAAATCTATGCTGCAATTTTTCCATTTGTGAAATCCAAAATTACACCTTGCAGCCAATTCCCTCAGAGTACAGACGCGACGCCTCCCTCCTTTTATTTGTCTCATTCCTTTAAGTGCAAGAAAACAGACCACTTTTTTTTTTTTTTTTGAATAGCTGAAAGTTTATGATTTGAGAAAGCGGCCAGGTGTGGGACAATTTCCCACACAACTCGGAACCCAGGGCCAGGGAGGCACCTCTGATGAAAAGAGATTTCTGTAAATACATGAGAAAGTGATTCTGTTGACACCTCATTCTTCTGTCTGTAGAATGTACGAGTGACAACAGGACATGTTGTTTTAACACCAGACAATGAAGCTCCCTGCTCTCCACTCCTCGCCAGTGATGGCACTGACAGCTTCGTTCCCACAGGTTCTGGCGACGCCCCCCCTTTTGAGCTCCTGGGCCTTCCAGAAACAAGCTTTCCTTTCGAACCCTGGGTCTGAGCCAGACAGCAATGCGTGCTCCTCGTGCAGTGCCAGGGAAACAGCAGCTATGAATCCATAAAACACGCCCTAAATCCATCCCATCCATATTGACTGGTACCTTTAGCGTTGGCCATAAAGTGGCTTTGTGTGAAGTCTTGAGAGAAGAAACCAAACCTGCTGCATGGCTCTCACTAAATTAACCTCCCCGAGGCTCCGGATCACATTCCAGGAGGGCCGCGGCAGCACGGGTCTCATTAATGCGCAGCCTGTTGGCTCCTGGTAAGATTTAACGTTAGCCAGATGTTGTTAGAGTCCGACCTCGGCGGGAGCAATCACCTGCGGCATAAACCTGGCACAAAGGCCGCTCCTCCAGCTTGACCTCACCCTGCAGGACCGGATTTCGGTCACCCCTTGGTACAAGCTGGCAGGTGGGAGGGAATGCACGATTCACTCCTGGGGTCGCTGTCGCCGCCTCCCTCTCACTGCCCCTGTCCTGTGCTCCTTGCAGGTATTCAGGCTCCAGGCCAGGTGGGGCCGGACGCCCCCAGCCATCCACCATGGTGGTGGCACACCCCACCGCCACTGCCACCACCACGCCCACTGCCACTGTCACGGCCACCGTCGTGATGACCACAGCCACCATGGACCTGCGGGACTGGCTGTTCCTCTGCTACGGGCTCATTGCCTTCCTGACGGAGGTCATCGACAGCACCACCTGCCCCTCAGTGTGCCGCTGCGACAACGGCTTCATCTACTGCAACGACCGGGGACTCACATCCATCCCCGCAGATATCCCTGATGACGCCACCACCCTCTACCTGCAGAACAACCAGATCAACAACGCCGGCATCCCCCAGGACCTCAAGACCAAGGTCAACGTGCAGGTCATCTACCTATACGAGAATGACCTGGATGAGTTCCCCATCAACCTGCCCCGCTCCCTCCGGGAGCTGCACCTGCAGGACAACAACGTGCGCACCATCGCCAGGGACTCGCTGGCCCGCATCCCGCTGCTGGAGAAGCTGCACCTGGATGACAACTCCGTGTCCACCGTCAGCATTGAGGAGGACGCCTTCGCCGACAGCAAACAGCTCAAGCTGCTCTTCCTGAGCCGGAACCACCTGAGCAGCATCCCCTCGGGGCTGCCGCACACGCTGGAGGAGCTGCGGCTGGACGACAACCGCATCTCCACCATCCCGCTGCATGCCTTCAAGGGCCTCAACAGCCTGCGGCGCCTGGTGCTGGACGGTAACCTGCTGGCCAACCAGCGCATCGCTGACGACACCTTCAGCCGCCTACAGAATCTCACAGAGCTCTCGCTGGTGCGCAATTCGCTGGCCGCGCCACCCCTCAACCTGCCCAGCGCCCACCTGCAGAAGCTCTACCTGCAGGACAATGCCATCAGCCACATCCCCTACAACACGCTGGCCAAGATGCGTGAGCTGGAGCGGCTGGACCTGTCCAACAACAACCTGACCACGCTGCCCCGCGGCCTGTTCGACGACCTGGGGAACCTGGCCCAGCTGCTGCTCAGGAACAACCCTTGGTTTTGCGGCTGCAACCTCATGTGGCTGCGGGACTGGGTGAAGGCACGGGCGGCCGTGGTCAACGTGCGGGGCCTCATGTGCCAGGGCCCTGAGAAGGTCCGGGGCATGGCCATCAAGGACATTACCAGCGAGATGGACGAGTGTTTTGAGACGGGGCCGCAGGGCGGCGTGGCCAACGCGGCCGCCAAGACCACGGCCAGCAACCACGCCTCTGCCACCACGCCCCAGGGTTCCCTGTTTACCCTCAAGGCCAAAAGGCCAGGGCTGCGCCTCCCCGACTCCAACATTGACTACCCCATGGCCACGGGCGATGGCGCCAAGACCCTGGCCATCCACGTGAAGGCCCTGACGGCAGACTCCATCCGCATCACGTGGAAGGCCACGCTCCCCGCCTCCTCTTTCCGGCTCAGTTGGCTGCGCCTGGGCCACAGCCCAGCCGTGGGCTCCATCACGGAGACCTTGGTGCAGGGGGACAAGACAGAGTACCTGCTGACAGCCCTGGAGCCCAAGTCCACCTACATCATCTGCATGGTCACCATGGAGACCGGCAATGCCTACGTAGCTGATGAGACACCCGTGTGTGCCAAGGCAGAGACAGCCGACAGCTACGGCCCTACCACCACACTCAACCAGGAGCAGAACGCTGGCCCCATGGCGAGCCTGCCCCTGGCGGGCATCATCGGCGGGGCAGTGGCTCTGGTCTTCCTCTTCCTGGTCCTGGGGGCCATCTGCTGGTACGTGCACCAGGCTGGCGAGCTGCTGACCCGGGAGAGGGCCTACAACCGGGGCAGCAGGAAAAAGGATGACTATATGGAGTCGGGGACCAAGAAGGACAACTCCATCCTGGAAATCCGTGGCCCTGGGCTGCAGATGCTGCCCATCAACCCGTACCGCGCCAAAGAGGAGTACGTGGTCCACACTATCTTCCCCTCCAACGGCAGCAGCCTCTGCAAGGCCACACACACCATTGGCTACGGCACCACGCGGGGCTACCGGGACGGTGGCATCCCCGACATAGACTACTCCTACACATGATGCCCGCCCACCTGGGCTGCCCCACCTCAGCCCCAGCTGCCCTGGCGTGGCCACGTGGCTTTGCCCAGCCTGCTGCAATCCAAGAGAGCAAGGAAGAGAAATTCCACGGGTGACTTTCCTCCACAGAAAGCAAAGTTTGGGGAGGGCTGACGATTTTGTAGAACACAACAGTGACAATTTTTTTTAAAAGAATAGAAGGCAGGAGGGGGAATTCGACATTGTTGAAGACATAATTTATACCGAGTTATGCCAGTTGGGGAGGGAAGGACTAAAAATAATATTGCAGGCAGGGCTGGGTTGGGTTTTGTTTTTTTTTTTTTTTCCCCCTGAACTGGAAGGATACTACCTGTACAACATCTGTGGACACCTCATGCTCTGTTCAGGGCCATCACAAAGGAACCGCCAGGGAGAAGCAGCCGGCTCTCAAAGCTCCCACGCAGCTCTCCCGCCGCTGGCCACTCGCTGGCGACCCGATGGAAGGTTTTCAGGCTCCTCACAAAGGAGAGAGGGAAGAAAAGATCTTTTGCCCTGGAGATATGGTCCTGAAATCTCTCCCCTGGCTTATTCCATACCATTTCCCTTGCAGATTTGCAGAAACATGGCATCTTTCACTGCATTCTTTGAACAATCATGTAGTCGATTAAAAAAAAAAACAAACTTCTTTTTCCTAGGCTGAAGCCCTCTTCAGTTCCATGCACCACGCTCCGCAGAAGCCCCGGCGGAAGCCGTAGCTTTCCCTGCCACCTGGAGGTGCATCTGTCTGCCTGTCTATCCCTGTCACAGTGTCTCTAAGTACAGATGGGTAGATAGAGCCACATGCACGGTCCTTACCGTTCTTCTTGGGTCAGTTCTTACCATTTCCTGAACAATAGAATTGCGAAAGTGTTGCTTTCTCCTAGAAATCCTTGAGTAAGTAGACCATGTGTTGGGGATGGGAGTGAGGTGGGGGAGGAGACTTGGTCTCCAGGGGCTGCTGCTGTTCCTAAAGGCTGAGGTGTGTATGTCTCAGACGGGTGGCTTAGGGAGGCGTCGCAGCTGGGGCTGCCAGTCCCATCCTGGCTCAGCTTGGCCAGCACTGGGCTGCTCTCCTTTCTGATATAGATAAAAGCTTTATTTGATTCCAGTGTCCTCGTCTCCCTCCCCCACCACGTGCAATCACCTTAACAGCTACTTTCTGAGCATTTACCATGTGCTGAATGTTCCCTCCTAGGACGGGTAATTAGCACAGGGATTTTTTTTTTAAATATCAGCTGATTAGACCTATTGGTTTCCATGGCTGCTCAAACAAAGCCCAGAAAAAGACACAAAAATTCTCGAAAAAGCCCTGGGTGATGGCAGTCCCTCCCTGAATGTAGAAAACTCAGCTGGGCCCACCCCTGGGACTCTTTCTTGAGAGGGAGAGACCAGATCTCTTTCTAAAAATGCCAGCCTCCGAAAGCGCCCTGACTGGGGCCCTCAGAAGAGTTAAGATTTTATTTCCTCCCTCTGGAATCCATGTCGCTATCATTCATTTATCAACTGACAGTGCAGTGTGGTGAGCCATGAGATTAAAACGATGATGAAATAATGACAGCGAATTGGAGAGGGGGGAAGAGCGGAGCCTGGGGTTCCGACATGCCTGCGTCCCAGTACTCAGGGAGCCCGGGTCACCACTGTCACTGTGCCGCTTGTTCTGCGCCAAGGAAAAGGAACGTCAAAGAGGAGATGCTGGTCCGAGGGCAGGAGGATGAGAGGGCTGGAGCGCCTGGTGGTGCTATTTTCAAACGGCCTCCACCACCGTGCGAAAAGCAAAGGCAGAAGCAGCAGCGGGGCAGGGGTTAACGTTAAAAGGCCCGACCGGCGCCTTCAGTGAGGAGATGGGGCTGAAAGGAGCGGACACAACAGCCACGTGGAAAGTGGAAAAATGGGCGCAGGCTCCCAGCACGGCCTTGGGGGGCTAGCCCACGAAATAGGTCCACTCCCCAGCCCTGGGGAACAGCCGAGCAGTGTGGTCACGTTTCACTCGAAACTAGATGTGTTTTTCCTTTTCCTGCCTGAATCATTTTCTCACACAATAAGGTCAAGAGAGAAATTTCCCCAGGCCTTAATGTCAGGTCTGTATAAAAGTCAGCCCCAGGCCGGGCGCGGTGGCTCACGCCTGTAATCCCAGCACTTTGGGAGACTGAGGCAGGTGGATTTTCTGAGGTCAGGAGTTTGAGACCAGCCTGGCCAACATGGTGAAAGTCCGTCTCTCTAAAAATGCAAAAATTAGCCAGGCATGGTGGCAGGCGCCTGTTACCTGGCTACTCGGGAGGCTGAGGCAGGAGAATCGCTTGAACCAGGGAGGCAGAGGCTGCAGTGAACCGAGATTGCGCCACTGCATTCCAGCCTGGGCAAAGAGTGAGACTCCATCTCAAAAAAAAATAGTAGGCCCTCCCAGTGGACCATGGCCCCCCAGCCCCGAGATGAGCAGAAGGGCCCACCTGGGATGTCTGGGAGGAGAGCGTGCCCGAGGTGTGCCACGTTGGCACAGGGGACAGAAGTCCCAGGTCTCTGCTGATTCTAAAATGAGACCCCCCCCTCCCTGAAGGGCACCACTCTGATCACTGCCTTCCCCCAAGTCCCGCCCATCTGCAACACGGTGCTGCTAGCACACTGTCCCCACCTCACCTAGGTCCCCCTGTCTCCTCTCCCCACCCTAGACAGGTCAGGTCATGCCCTTAGTGGCTAGGAAGGCATCTGGGGACAGCAGGTGGCCCGGACCGTGAGAGCTGCCTGGGAAGGTCCTGCTTGGCTGGGGCAGGAGTGCGGGGGACTTAGTGCTAGAGAGCAGGCAGAGCTGGGAGCCAGCCTGTGCCCAGCCACGCCCTCCGAGACAAGGCCTGAGTGATGAGCTTTCCTCCCCTCCTATTGCACAGAGCAGGCCCAGGCAGGCAGGAGCCCTGGCAGCTGCCCCAGAGGAGCTCCTTGGGCCCCAGGACCACGCGAGTCTCCTGTTCCTGGTTCTTGCACTAACTGGGCGAGGGCGGGGCTCGGCCCCTCTTACCAGACCCTGCCTGCCTCATCGTGGGGATCACCCACCCACTGGGGCTCTAAGTGTGGAGGAAGGTGGATGCTCCACCCAGTCAGGGCCCTGGGACCCAGCTCTAGAGCTGACTTTCTCATCTTTTCTGCCCCTTAGCTATCCTGACACCTTCCCAGGGTCCTTTCTGGGCTTTCCCAGAGGAAGCCCCCAAATATCTGCTGTGTCACAGCCCCTCAGCCAGGGAGGGGCCAGAAGCTAGGTCCGTTCTGAAACCCCATCCCCTCTTGGCCCAGGTCCTCCCAGCTGGTCTCATACCACAAGATAGGAGATGTTTCAGGACACCCAGCCTCCCCCACACCTCAGACATGCGTGAGGACACAAGGCCTGGGATGCCAACCCCGGCCTGTCTAAATTCTCCCGGGCTCCCGTGCACAGCCGACATTTCCAAGGGAACGTCCGCGGCTGGGCTGACCCTCACAGCCTCTAAGTAGCCAGAATAACCTCAGCGGCCCCAGCACTGATGAGTACGTTTTGTGGCATTTAAGGCAGGTTTAAAGTTAAAGATAAAAAAAGCCCACGACACTTCTTTGGTTAAGTGGTTTACCCTTCCTGGTAATTAGATGTAGTGATTGGAATCTCTTTTCTATTACATGGCAATTTTCCTTTAAATCTCCCCTAAAAAAAAAAAAAAAAGGAAAGGAAAGAAAAGGCAAGGAAGGAGAGAGAGAAGGCACCAGCAGGCCGGGAATCATTTGCATTTTGCGAATGAGGCCTCTTGTAAGCTCAGCTCAGGCGTGGGGCCCAACGTATGGAATGCTTAAGAGATTACTAAAAATAAAATCTATTAATTAGTCATACTCAATTCCACAGACATGATGTGCATCAAAAGCTCCTTTTCTTCCCTTTTCTCCTTCCCCCTCCCCACGGCCTCCCGCCACAGCCTCCATCTTCTCTAAATAGGCTGGGGCTTGCTCCACGCTAACATGGTGCATGCGGCGGCCAGGGGCCTCCCTGACGCAGGGCCAGGATGCAGGTCCGGAGCCAAGAGCAGGCACATTGCACCTTGCTGGCTCTGGGTGACGCTGGCAGGGGAGGGGACAGCACCTGGGAAGATGGCAGCAGCTAGGAGGGGCCCAACCTGACTCTCCCAAAGCCCAAAGCCCACACCTGCCGTGTGCCTCTTCTCCCTCCCTCTACACAGGCACCGGGTCTCCTCCTTCCCCTGGGGATCTGGGAAACCCTCCCTCTGAGCCCAGCCCAGCCCTGTCCGAACAAAGCCAGGCAGAGAGCTGAGGAGGGGGTCGGGGAGATGTTTCCAGAGCGGTGCAGGGAAAGAGGGTTTGGTGAGAATACAGCCTCTGTTTCCCCTTCTGTAAAGTGGGGGTGTGCTAAGGAGGGGTCCAGCGTCACTCAGGAAACTGGTGCTCCAGAGGCCAAGTGGGGGCCCTTCCCCGCTGCTGGTGCTGAAAGGTTCTAGCTGGCCCAAGTCAGGTGAGGGATCCCTGAAGGGTTGGAGGGGCTGGTCAGGGCCTGAGCAGAGGACAGGCTGGGACCCAAGGCTGCCTCCGAACCTGTGCCTCCCTCCTTCACCTCCGGCCCTGGAGCCAAGGAGCCAGGAGAGGAGGAGAAAGAGCAGACCCTCCCCGTTGAAAATGGCAGCTCAAGTCCCAAAGCCAGCCCACTTCAGAAACCTGCTTCCTGCTGAACGTGCCAGAGAGGAGGCTGGGGCTTCTGAGCCTCGCACTTATGAAAAATACAACAAGGAGAACTGGATGCAGCAAAGAGGGAGCAAAGGGGTGGGGAGGGCAACGGGGAGAGCAGGGGCAGTGCTGGCAGGAGGGGCCGGGCGCAGGGACCTATGCCCCCAAGGGCCAGACCCTGCTCTCAGGGCCAGGACGCAGCCAGGGTCAGTGGCGGGCTTCCGCGTGCCTCCTCATACTCGATCGGCACAGGTGACGGTGGCTGCTGCATGCCCCTGGATGGGCGCCAGGGCAAGCACTCACAAGCGATTTGCAGCCGTGCATCGGCCTTCCGAGTGCAGAGAGGAGGCATTTTTTTTTCTTAAGGAGGGATAAAAAGGCTCAAAAATGCAAATCGTTACCATTTACAACCAAGCGAGTCTGCTAAATTGATTAGGAGAGACTAAACTCCTTGGAGGTGCAGGGAAAGGGGGATTTTTCGTGGTTTATGAACCTGCCCCAAGTGGCTATCTGCATAGCAGGGACTTTCTGGGCCTCGATGGGTGGGGTGGGGGGGTTGGGGGTGCAAGATGGGGGCACCTGCCCTGGCTTGGCTCCCTGGGGAGCCAGGGTCTCTGAAGACAACACCAAATGGGCCAGAGCACTCAGGCTTGAGGCTCCAGCACTGCCCTAGGGAAAGGGGCTCAGGCCTCTGGGACAAGTGGCCCATCCAGTCCTTAGAGAGTAGGACTCTAGAGCCGTGGGCTTTTCTGCTTCCTTTCTGTTCTGGGTGGGTCTGTCTCCAATCCACTCCTTGTGGCCAGTAAAAGGGGAGTGGGTAAAGGGAAAACTGAAGGTCAGGGAAGAGAAACTCTAGCCCAGCAAAGGAAGCAGGCAGTGAGCTCTCCGTCACTGGGAACATTCAAGCACTAGATGGGGACGTGGCAGATATTTTCCTCCCAAGGTCTGGTGCTTTGACTAGAAGATCCTGGTTCCCACCCTTGCTTTCTCATCCCCCAGGACACTGAAAGGGAGCAGATATCAAGAGAAGTTCACCATGTTGTTTAAAGTCACTGGTGTCCCCTGAAAACCCCAAGTCAGGGCAGTCCTGAAGCCAGACCATCCCGCCCCACCAAAGAGCCACTTGTGCCAGCAGAGAGGCTGCAAAATACCCATCCTCAGTGTCCAAGAGGCACCAAGAAAGTACAGATACGTGCCACCCCCTTTCCAGAGTCTAAACTCAGCACCTGTGGCTCGCCGGAGGGGCTGACAGAGAGCGCCTCCCAGGCCCTGCAGCTCCGAAGCCCAGGCTGCGTCCCGGGCCTGTCTCTTAAGCCAGGGCTGCCCCACGTGCAGTCCAACACGCTCATGCTGCTGCTGCTGCCACTGTATCTATCCATCCATCCATCACCGCCGGTGGACGGCGCCTGGGGCACTTTTCACTCTGTGGTTTTAAGCATTTACTGTTTCTTTTGAAATGTTCCAAGTAGGTGCCTGAAATACCCATATTTGCTTCTTTTTAAAAACTCACAGAAAGATTATTTTTGCTCTCCATCCCCTCCCTTTGCTCTTCCCCCTCCCTCGGCATTTTTAATCTGTGGGTTTTCCCTGGTTTTGGAAATTCCAAAAGTGGGGGTCAGGCCCCCTTTCTCAACATAACGGATTTGCGGGTGTGCCTGGAGACCCCCAAAGCCACAGAGCAAAGCCTGGTCTTTTTCTTTTTTTTTTTAGACAGAGTTTTGCTCTTGTTGCCCAGGCTGGAGTGCAATGGCACAATCTCGGCTCACCGCAAC
This sequence comes from Pan paniscus, assembly GCF_029289425.2. Taxonomy (NCBI): domain Eukaryota; kingdom Metazoa; phylum Chordata; class Mammalia; order Primates; family Hominidae; genus Pan; species Pan paniscus. The sequence goes on from NC_073258.2 coordinate 65,352,161, forward strand.
CCCTGCCTCCCGAGTTCAAGTGATTCTCCTGCCTCAGCCTCCTGAGTAGCTGGGATTACAGGCGTGCGCCACCACGCCCGGCTAATTTTGCATTTTTAGTAGAGACGGGGTTTCTCCATGTTGGTCAGACTGGTACTGAACTCCCGGCCTCAGGTGATCCGCCCACCTTGGCCTCCCAAAGTGCTGGGATTACAGGCATGAGCCACCGCGCCCGGCCAAAGCCTCGTCTTTTCTCTACATCTCCCCCAGAGACCCCTGCCTGGGACAGCTCCTGCTTCTGGTACCTGCTGGAGACCCTGGCCAGGGCCTGGCTCTTTGAGACCACTGTCACTGTCCCCTCCCACCCCTTGTCACTGAAATGCCCGGCCTGTGCCAGGAGAGAGTGAGGGTGTGCTGAGGGCATAGGGCAACCTGTGGGTGGGATGACTGCCCCCACGTCCTAACAAAGCCAGCCCCCAAAGCACTGTGGCCATCTGAGTGGGCACAGTGCCCTGGCCCCCCCGCCTCCCCACACCTGAAAGCCCAAAGCCTAAGACCAGAGAGTCCTCAAAGGAAGGTCTTTGCTGCCACCAGCCCTAAATCTCATCAAGGTAGATGGTCAGAGTCAGCACCTTGCCCTTCCCAGGGTCACTGGGGCCCAGCACAGTGCCTGGCACACAGGGGTACTCAATCCTTTCTCTGCCACCAACGGAACGAGGCCGCCTCCTCCTCTCACTTCCTCCCCAGTTGCCATCTGCCCACTCAGTGAGGATGGCCCAGGCACGAGTGTTGGCAACAAACGGGCTTCTCTCGTCCTGCACCTGCCCCGCCAGCAGCTGGCACAGAGAGGGGCTCATCTCAGCAGCTTTACCTCTCGGAAGCACCTCGCTCCACCCTGCCTTGGATCCACGTGTTGCCAGCTGTGAGCCAGAGGAGAAATGTAGCCACTCTGAGAGATCCGGTGGCTGCCCCAACCTGCGTCGGTAACTCAGTTTCCCTTCTCCAAGACTTGCCTTGAGTGGATGACAAGGGGGAGAGAACTGGGGGAGGGCCCCACAGAGGCGCTGCAAGAAATCCAGATCCCAGGCGACACCTGCTGCCTTGCCTGCTGCCCCCACAGAATCCCTGCACCTGGAGCCACCCACCTGGAGGAACTCATCGGGCTTCCTCTGTAGACGGGAAAAAACAAACGCATCACAAACCGACAATCAAAGCCATGGCGGATGCGGGGCCGCCACCAGCTCATCTCCCTGGAGCCAGGCGGCTCCAGGCCTCTCTCACCTTTCTTGTGTGGAACGCAGGCTTGCAATGTTCTGAGCCCACCTGTCCTCGGGCTAGTCCCATTTTCAAAAGTTCTGAGTACGCAGGTGAGAAGACACCCCCACAAAACCCCAAAACTAGCCTTAGGCTGTTTTTCCCCAACACAACGCACCTCCACAACGCACCTCCACACCCCACACTGCCAGCAGCCCACCTGGGTACCCAAAGTGAGCCGCCAGGGGGTTCCGAGGACCCTGCCTGGTGCCTTCCAGCTCATAAGGAGAGGCCAAGAGCCATGGGGAGGAAGCCACACGGCCCAGCGCTCAGGGCTTGTCATCCAAGAGTGAGAGAAGTGGGGAGAGAGGTGACGGAGGGTGGAATGGTGTGTGGCGTCGAAATAGGCTAGCCAGAGAGAGGGGTGCTTGTGAGATTCTGCTGGCTGGAGCCAGGAGGTAAGTGTGAACAGGGAGGCCAAAGATGAAAGTTATCTGAAAGAGCCCGTACCCCCTATAAACACGGCAGAGGAATGTCTTAAGAGCCACCAACAGTAATTCCCTTTCCGGATGTTAACAGGTTATTTGTATCTCATGTGGCGTCGTAAAGCATTCTGGAGTGGCACACAACGTCATCCCCTTCCCGGTGGTCTGAAGAGGAGGAGGAGACCAGGGAGGGGTCCTTGGCCAGCCCCTAGCGAATGGGGTGGGTCCTTCTGCTCTATAGAAGGCAGGAAGCCCGCCAGCTAACCGCCCGGGTCAGGGGGAGCAGGCCTGATCTCTCCCAAGCCTGTGACCGAGGTCCTGTCTGATGTCCAAGGGGCCCCTGTGCCGGTACCCCCACTTCCCACGCCCCCCCAGCCTTCCTCACCTCCAGAATCAGCCGCCCAGGTGCAGCACTGTCTCCTTTCTTTTTCTTGGAAGCGGTCTCAGGGGCCTGAGTGACGGGCCTGACCGTCCCCGCTACCGCCTGCTGCCATGCGACCAGATGGCTGACCCGGCCCGGCTTCTCAGGGCCCAGACCAGCCTGGCCTCGTGCCCACCTGCCTCGCTCCCAACCTCACCACCAGGCAAGGGTTTCCAGAAAACCGAGACACACAAACACCCACCACCACGACAACAACACAAACCAAAGTGCACTGCGAACCGCCCTTTGGCCTCCTTCTTGTAGGTGCCTTGAAACTTCAATGTTGAGATGAATGTGATTAACTACTTGGTCCTATTTTCTGTTTGTCTGTTTTCATAGAAAATGTCCAAGTCCACTTGCCTTGTTCTTTCTTGAAATAAATAGAAAGATTTAACTTTTACAGTCATCTCTTGCTGCTGACTCTCGGCTTGGCACCCCATCGGGCCAGGGGCCAGGTGTCTGGGGCACACGTGGTCTCAGCGGCCCACCCCCTCCCCGGGCCTTGCCCCCGAGGCTCAGCCCATCCCCTCCCCGGGCCTTGCCCCCGAGGCTCAGCCCATCCCCTCCCCGGGCCTTGCCCCCGAGGCTCAGCCCACCCCCTCCCCGGGCCTTGCCCCCGAGGGTCAGCTCTGTTCTTGGGGTGCCCTGGCTTGGAGGCGGTGACCGGGCAGGATGGAGACTGTTCCCTCCGGCACCATCCCAACCAAAATGATTCCGCTGCAGGAAGAAGGGCCCTCTGTCCCCACCCACAGGCCCCAGAGGTCTACTGACACCTGAGTCACCACAAGGGGACCCAGAGCTGAACCAGAGCTGAATGTAGACTCCGAGGGGTCTCTACATGGAGAAGTATGTGTCAGCAGGAGCTGTGGGTTATCCTGGAAGAGGCTCCAGCAACCAAGTGGCTCCGGGGTAAAAGCGGGACTGTCCGGGTGTTTGGGGACATGAGCTTATGCCACCACCCCAGACGCCCCCCATCCCCTAGATGTACCCATTACACTCACAGCTCTGGAGCCTCATCTGCCTCTCTCACACCCCAAAGGGAGGGGGACAGGAAGGAACAAAATTTCCATGAGAACAATAGCAGTCTCTGCTAAATTTAACATAAAACAAGAACTCATTACTTCTGCCTGAGATCTGATTTCATGTCTGGATACAGTTAACGGGTTTTTCCTTATATTCCAAGGAAGCAAAGTTAATTCTCGGTGGCCGGTGGCCCTGAGTGGGGTGACGTGGGCCCCACAGGTGCTCTCTGCCCCACCCTCCTCCTCCATCCTCACCTCCTGTCCTGCCAGGGCAGGAGCAGCCCAAGAGAGACCACTCTAAGGTGTGGCACACAGTGTGACCACCCAGGAAAGGACCCAGGCTGTTCTTCCAACTTCTCCCTGAGACCCAGCGCACAGTGGGTGCCCAGGAGGGGTGCCCACTCCCTCACCTGAGACCCATTCTCTGGGGCTGCCGAGGGCTCTTTCTGGAACACAGTCAGCCAGCCAGCCAGGAGATATTGACCGAGGGCCTGCTATGCTCTGGGGCTGGTGTATTCCTGCCTCATGGAGGAGTGAGGAATCTATGTGGCTGAGTCGGGGCCTAGCCTGGGTGGGGCTGGGGAGGCTCTGTGGGGAACCAGATTTCCACAGAGGACGCTTCCACGGATAAGGAGGACTAGGAGGCAATGGGGAAGGCCTGGCACGCCGCCCGCCTGAGGTAGACAGGAGGGCAGGTCCACTTCTGCGCCCTACTCAGGAAGGCCCTGTGTCCCCCCCATCTCCCCGTTGCCCCCCTCAGACTCCAGCCTCAGTGCAGCCCCGCCCTCTGCCCTCCACGCCTGACACCCCCCAGGCCCAGTGTGGCTTAGACTTCAGGTCTATGCTGCACTGGTTTCCCACGCCTCTGCTGGCCTTTCTCACCTGCACAGGTGACCCCTTCCCGTGCCTCGCTTGGCTGAGCCCAGACTGGCAGCTCTTGCCCTCCACACCTCCAGATCCCCAGAGGGCACTTGTCTGGCACCAGGAGGCCCCGTAAACAGGAATGAAGAGTGAGTCAATAAACAGTAAATCAATCAGCCAATCACTCCATGGATCCATGTGAGTACAAGGAGGATGATTCTCCAAGCACAACAGCCCTTGCCAACCCCAGTGAACCCACCCTTCCCCAGGAAGTCCTGCTCCCGGCTTTACCTCACCCTCCCCACGTGTGGCAGCGCCACAAATCTGGGGACACCTGTGGAGCCCTCGAAGCTAGGGAAGAAGGGCTGTGTTCTCAAACTGTGTTCCTCAGCCCCTGGAGCTAACAGAGGTGTTGCCCAGAAAGGGTTCCCGGTCACAGGCCTTTGGGAACCACTGGATTAACACCACTGCTCTCCTGGGGCAGGGCCTTGGAGTCCCTGGGTATTGGGTTAGACCCACGGGCTCCGCCAGTTACAACCTGTGCTACTCATCCTCTCTGTGCCTCAGTTTCCACCTCCATGCGTACATGATAACAGCTCCATCCCCGACTGCTGTTGGGAGGGTGAGGTGGGACGACACAGGTAAAGCCACTGGGAGTGCCCAGCTCAGAAACCACCCGCACCGACCCTACGGCTGTGACGGAGCCTCTGTGAGAGGGTGTGGGAGGCCGGGTTGCCTACAGTTTGTCTGGGGAGTGTAGGCCTCCCCCACCCCCAGCACAGCCTCCTGGGGGGTTTCTCCCACATTCCTGGCCCCCAAGGATGGAGCCAGGTGCTGAGCTGGTTGGCACTTCTTGCAGGGAGGCCCAGGACTTGCCTTTGGACCCAGGCAGCAAAGTGCCCCCAGGTCCAGCACAGAGAGGCAACCGTACAGGGTGGGGCCTGTTCCCCAAACCACCCCCACAACAATCCCAGGTCCACGGCCTGCTGAAGAGGATGACAGGCTGGCTGCAGCCTTAGGCTTCAGGATGGGGGGTGGGTGTGGGGGACATCTCAGGTTTTAATACGTGCCCCAGGGGAGTTGGAGGCTCAGCAAGGTTTGGGCCGCACAGGAGGGAATTGCCAGGACCTGCATTTCAGGAATGAAAGGAAAACCCTCCAAATATAACCTGTTCTGAAGAGGACTGGGTGGTTGCGGGGCAGTGAGCCTCCCGTTCTTACAGGAGAGCAAGCAGGACTGGCCAGTGCCTCAAAGGCACTGCAGGGGACCTGCTGGCCCCAAAGAGCCCTGACACCATGTCTTCAGCTGGATGCCAGGAGATGGGGTGGTCCCCCGAGAAACCTACCCCACACCACTGCTGCAGCCCCCCACCGTGCCACCCTCCAGCCAAGCCACTTTGGGCCCTTTCCTTCCCCACAAATCTCTCAGGACTTGCATTATCACTGAGATTAGGGGCACGTGTGGGTAAGACCCCCGAATGGCTGCCCTGCGGCCAAGAGGCACCTTAAGTCCCAGGGCTCCAGCTTTGTGTATCTGACTCCATCTGTTTTGTCAGACTCAGGACTAAAAAGCTCCTGCTCAAATGAGAGAGAGAGTGGGTGATACCTACCCCTCCACGGCTGCTTTCCTGTACCTGGAAACTGCCCTTACCTGGCTACCACTGGGTTCTGGAAGCTTCCCTTCTCCTGCCCCTACTTCCCAGGAGGGGTCTCTGGCCTCATCGAGCAACCTGAAGAAGAGGCGTCCGAACCTGGGAGGGGTCTAACACCCCAGGCCACACCCCCACACCCAAGTTCTGTGGCTGAGTCTTATCATCCAGCCTAGGAGGGTCCCGGATGCATGGGAGGGCACCCAGCTGGCCCTGAAATTCTGCCTCCGTCGGTCTGACATTGGCTCATCCACTTTCAGGCACCCCAAATAAGGCGTGCTTCCAGGACCCCCCGACACATGCTGCTGCCTCCCCGCCGCCGCACCCACGTCACCTTCCAGTGCTGACACTGCCGCCTCCCCACCCGCCACCCTGTCCAGCACCTCCAGAGGACCTTCTCCTCCTGCGGCAAAGTAAACAGGCTCTCTGGAGTGCTAACTGACAGCACAAATGAAATCCTGCACTCCCTCCCTCTAAGATTTACAGGGGAAGTGAAATCTTATTTGCAATGCTGCCAAGCCTGGGACGAGATGAAATTATGCCTCAAGAAGAGACCTGGCCGGCCCCGCGAGGAAGCACTGCATCGGAGATGGGCTTATTAAAACCACAGTGGCCACATTTCAACCTGTTTCAGGTGTTAAGTAATTTACTGCCACCCAGAATTCAGTGGCAGGTTTTTATCATTTTTATTCTTGTGATGCAGGCGAGTGCCCCAGGAGGTCCCCGTGCAGGGAGCTGCGGGTCTAAATGCTCCCTGTCACCCCCGCCCCAGGCACTGCAGAGGGAAATGGGGGCCAGCTGCCTGAAGCGGGTGAGGACACCCTGACTCTCTCCAGGGTTACACCCAGCTTGGCCATAGCTCAGAGTGACGGGGAGGGCAGGCTTTAAGACCCTCACCCCACCCACGTGTGGGGGCTCCATGATCCCTCAAAGACCCTCGGGACGTTTTCTTTTTTTTGATGGAGTCTCGCTCTGTCACCCAGGCTGGTGTACAGTGAGGTGATCGTGGCAGCTTCCGCCTCCCAGGTTCAAGCGATTCTCCTGCCTCAGCCTCCCAAGTAGCTGCGTGTACAGGCGTGTGCTACCACGCCCAGCTAATTTTTGTATTTTTACTAGAGATGGGGTTTCTCCATGTTGGCCAGGCTGGTCTTGAACTCCCAACCTCAATGATCCACCTGCATCGGCCTCCCAAAGTGCTGGGATTACAGGAGTGAGCCACCGCGCCCAGCCCCTCAGGATGTTTTCTGAAGGCAGCAGGAATGTAAGCTCTCTGGGAGCAGAGACTACCCTGTTTCAGGCTGTGACTGCCCACCAAGCCTTTATTGAGCACCTACTGCATGCCAGGCCCTGTTCAGATGGGGAACATGCAGCAAATGGGACCGAGAGCCCCCTGCCCCGTGGAGCTCACGTGCTGCCTGCCGATAAGTGTTGAGTAAATATTTGTGGTTGGTTGATGAAAATCTCCTACAGGCAAACAGGCCCTTGAAAGAAAAGAAGCTGAGGAGGGGGGCAGGGGGAACCGGAGGGAAGTGAGCGGTGGGAGGGAGGGGCGCACTTGACTGAGCATCTGCTACATGCCAGTCATCACAGTGACTGCTGGCAGCCCTGGAAGTGGGGCCTCCCCACGCCGGAGCTGCTGGGGCCAGGTCTCTGCACCTTCCCCTGCTCTGGAGAACTATGCAGAAATGGCTGATACTCCGTCTGAACTCATGAGGAACACAGTCTCCCATTCATGGGGAGCTGGGGACAAGGGGACCTACAGTCTGGGATGTGGTTAGGAACAGCCCCACATCCTCCAAGCTCTCGAGCCCTTTCTCAGTGGTCCCCGGAGGAGAGCTGTTTGATGCCTGCTGGCTTTGGGGGGATTAAGCCTATTATGGAGGCTCCCGGGGCTTATCTGATGCCCCCTTTCTCCACCTGTTTTCAGATACTCCAGGAAGACCAAGGGGAATCTTCTATGTCCAGGCTGAGCCAAGAGCAGAAATTCTTTAATTAGCTTTCTCCTGGATCAGGGCCCTGGCGGATGGATTGGTCACTGGGGGTGGGGCGGGGGGAGGGGAAAGGGATTGAAGTCCTCTTTAAAGCAGAGATTACAAACCCAGGGTGAAGGGCTTCAGGGCAGTTGCCAGGGACGGGCGGGTCCTGAGCAGGCCCTCCCCAGTCAGCGGCTCCTCGGGGTCTGGCAGATGGAATCTGCCACCAGGAAGATGCAGGGATGTGCTCTATTGAGCCCGCGGTCCTCAGGAAGCTGGCACAGAGAGATGCTTGGCACAGTCCAGGCTGTGTGCCCGGGTCTCCTAATGAATGTGGCTCTTCCCCATGTGACCATCCAGATCTGTAACTTCATAATTAGGGGGGATTTCCTGAAGGGGCGCCCATCTGCGAGAGGCAAGGCAGCGGGGGCCAGTGGTGCCAGGCGCCAGGCATCTGTCACCGAGCTTCATCCTCACGGCAGGGAGGTGCGGCAGGCTGGCTTACTCCCATTTTAAAACCAGCAAACCAAGGCCCAGATCTAAGCAGCTTGCCCAAGGCAATGGTGACGGAGTTAGCTCTGGAACCAGGTCTGTCCGGGTTCCCCGCACTGCCCCGAGTCCTGGCCCCATGAGGCCTCATGAAGAGACCAGGCTGAGGGTCAGTGAGCTGGAGGGAAATGCACACCCATGAGCCCCAGCCAGAGCGCCCTGTGGGGAACTCGACCTCCCCAGGAAGACCTCCCACAGGAAGCCGTCCCTGAGCAGCCCCCAGCGCCTTGGATTCCTGCACAGATGCACGGAGCCCCCACGCTATGCCCCTGCTGCCCCGCTACACAGGGAACAGGGACTGGGTCTTAATCACTTCGTGCCCTTTGAATGCAGAAAGGAAGGTTGCATCCACCTCAGCTTGGGAAACTGGAAAGAAGACTGGCAGGAAGCCAGGGGCACAGGATAGGCCAGGCTATGCCTCAAAAGATGGGGGACAGGGACAGAGGGAGCCAAGAGAGGAGACTGCTGGGGATCCCAGGCTGGAGCTCTCCTGCTGGCTGCCTTGCATAGGGAGGCACACGCAATGTGAGAGGGCAGGAGGCCGAGCCAGATGCCCGGGGCTGCGGCCGTGTGAAGTGTGGCTCGCGTTCTCTCCCTTGATCTCCTCCTGAAAGGCAGCTCCCCTGTGCTCCGGAAGCACTGGACACAGGTAGAGCAGGCAGAGAAAGACATCTGGACCCAGACCCCATGGGCATGGCCCTGCCACCCGCCCCAGCCTCCCTTCCCAGTGCAGCAAGTTGAGCCATTCCCAGAGCAGGTTGCCCCAGGGCCCCTGTCCCTAGTCCCTGACTCTCAGACAGGTTTTCCCCTGGGATCCGGTCATGACAGGTGACTTGTAGGACCCTAGGGCACCCCAGCTGCCCGGGTACATCTCCCTTGTTCCCCCTTGCAGCCCCAGCACCTGCTGCAGGAATTAATGAAACGAATGAATGACTGTTACGGACTACATGGGAGCGACAGCAAACCCAGGTCTGGGGAAGTTCCTGGAGGGGAGGGTTTCTCAGCTGGGACCTGGAGGATGGTCGGAGTCAGCCAAGGAAATGGAGGAGAGGGTGCTCCTGACAGAGGTAAGTGCCCAGGCAAAGGCCAGGAGCAGAGACAGAACATGCAGCTATAAAGCCCAAAGTCACCCAACCCGGCTAGAATGGATAGGGTAGGAGAGGGAATGAATGAATGAGAAAAGGCAGGAGAAGTTCTGGGGCCAGATGACAGAGGTGGCCATCAGGGCAAGAAGGCTGAGGTCACCACTAGAGCTCCCCACAGTGGAGGATTCCAGGGGATTCCAAAGAAGCCAAGATAACAGCCAGGGCCGCCCAGCTCTGGAGGTCCCCATGTCCATCACAGTCATTCCACCCCACCCTGAGCTTTGCAGTACACCCCTGGCACCAGTCGTGAGGTTGCAGAGAGAGTTGAAACCCTGAAGCAGGAAGCAGCATTCCCCCAGTGAGAGGCCAGGCCCAGAGAAACCCCAGCCTCTGCCAAGGAAGCGTGAGGACCCCAAGGGCAAGGGAGCTGGTGGGGGTAGGGGTGAGACTGGAAGTTGAACCCACAGGGAGGAGGGAAAGCAAAGGATACAAAGGCAGTGGCGGCAGCAGCCCCGCTGAGACTTGCTGTGAGCAGAGAGGAGCCCTGTTTACCTGGCATGAAGCAAGTATTTCCAGGCACCTACTACATGCGGGTTTGGTGTGAGATGCAGGGGTGGGGGACAGCACCTGAGGAAGCACCTGCCTCCCTGGCTGCGCCACACCTGTACACAGCAATACTTCCAGCACCCGCCTCTCTAGTGGGTGAAGAATGATGTCTCTCATTTCAATTAGCTTTTTCTTGATTACTTGCGAAGTTCTGCATCTTTTCACTTGTTTACTGGCCATTTGTTTTTCTCCTACCGGGAATTGCCTGTCCACATCTTTCACCCATTTTTCTTATTGATTTGTAGGAGCTCTTCACATATTAAGAGAGGAGTAGAGAAGCAGCCTTCTCCTAGGGCAGGGCCCTCAGAGTCTCCCTCCAGGGTCCTCGGTCCCAGGGAAGGCAGGGAGATTTGGGTGGGTTGCTGGGTGCTCCCGCTGAATCTCTGCCCCCTGCCTGGCTCCCGATCAGCCAACTCTGCCAGAAGATGAGGCATCTCCTGCAGGTGAGAGCCCCTGCCAGGCCTGCATCCTGACTGGTAAAACCCAGAGGGCTTATTTTTCACTTACACTGAGAAGTCTACACTGCCAGTGGCTGGCAAGGTGCCCCAGATGGCACCTGAGGGGAGCCAGCTGGCATACCCGGGCATCGCAGAGGACAGAATGACTCTCGCCATCCCAGGTCAGTCTAGCGGGGACCATATGACAAACGGAACAGGTCCTGAAACCTCAGGCCGGCCCTCCCACTAGAATTCCAGGCCCCCTCCCGGTCCCGGCACACACCTTCCCTGTCCCCCCTTTCCAACTACAACGGTCCCTAAAGAGCAACCCCGGCCAGGGCCGCTCAGCTCTGGAGGTCACCATGTCCATCACAGTCACTCCACCCTCCACCCCACCCTCAGCTTTGCAGGAGACACCTGAGCCCTTGCCGCTTGCCCTCGGCCACCTGACCTTTCAGGGCCAGAACCATCGCTGCATTTTATTTTCCCTCCAGAGCATCCCACATTTCAGCGGACAAACACGCAGGCCATAAAACTGATTTCCAAAGCCTATAAAGGCAATAACATTTAGGGAGGAGGAAAAATAAAGCCCCTCCTTTCCCAGAGTAACGGCTGCCAGGAGTCCTCGAGGGGCCCCTTCTGCAGCTTGAGGGGAGCAGCGCAGGGCCAGCTTGCAGCCTTCCCCGCGCCAGGTGGTAAATGGCCACCCAGCACATGTTCCGAGGGCCCACGGCAGCCAGAGAGACTGCAAACTGCCTGCTTACCCTCTTCTCTGGTGCCCCTGCCCAAGGCTGTGTGGTTCCCCAAGAACCAGGGAAGCCTCGTTGGCACCCCGCGCCTGCCCTCTCTCCCCTTCCCCCACTAAGCTCCCTGCAAGGACCCCTGGAGCAGCTTCCCGGCTGGTCCAAGTCACCCCTGCTGCAGCCAGCGCAGGGGATGGCCCATGCTGTGGGCGGCCCGATGGACGTCCTAGGCAGCCAAACCCACCGTCCTGCTCCCCGCCACGCTCGGCTGAGCCCTCTGGGGAACAGAAAGGACACTGCCACAAAGGTGGCCACCATGACCTCGATGGCAGAGTGGGAGTGGATCCCGTCAGGGACCAGAAAGCTCAGCCTTCCCTCAAGCTCTCCAGACACACCCATCCTGGGCTGTCACCAAGTTCACTAACCAGAACAACACCTAGAGTGGTCACCATGTGCCCACAACTCCTCATTCATTCATTCATTCATTCACCCATTCATTGATTCAATTAAGGGCACTTCCCAGGACACATAGGGAAAAGATCTGGGTTCAAGCTTCCTGGATCCCAGACAAGTCACTTACGGTCTCTATAGCATAGCTTCCCAACCTGAGAAGTGGGACTCATAGCCGCCTCTCAGGCCATGACTGTGATGGTTATTCTGCGCTGGGAGAGCTGCTGGATGAGAGTGGGACGCGTTGGCAGCTGCAAGGCTGGGCCCAGTATGAGGGCAAGGTCCAGAGGGGAGGGGCCTGCCTGGAGGCTGGGGGATGCACCAAAGGACCCCAACAGTCCTTTCCAGGCAAGGATGCAACAAGGCCAGGAGACAAGGCCAGTGGGGGTAACATTCCTGCCTTCAGGACAGACCCACCGGAGAGGGTCAGAGGGACCCCCCCCCCACCGACCTGTGAGGGACCCGGGTGGCTTCCAGGAGCCCCAGGCCCGGAAGTCACTCATCCTCCTTTTCCTCAGGGATTAGAACACATCGTGATGTGGAATTAGCCACGGGCTCAGCCTCTGAAAAGAGGTGGAGAGAATCGGGAGATGGGGATCTTCCAACCAGGGAGCCCCTCCCTGCACAGGGGCCTCCCCAAGTCTCTGCAGGGATGGGGGGATAAGGAAGTGGGGGTGCCAGCCCCCGGGAGCAGCGGGGAGGGCTGGCGCGGGGCTGGAGTGGGCATCTCAGCATTTGCATGGAGAGCTCTCTCTGGTGCTGAATTTATGCAGCCGCCTGTGTGATTCCTAAGGCGAGACGAATCTCCAGGCCGCTTTTCTCAGCAGGAACAAGGCTTTTCTTCAAATCGATGGTGACACATTTTTAAACTCCGATATTAAGGAGGGAAAGATTTTGCCAGCCCCCCAGGGGCAACCCTTATTAGTCACAGGCTCATCTGAGAGAAACAGCAACAGCAGACCCAGTGGGCCTGAGCAAGACAAGAGGCCCAGAGGCCAGCTGCCGTGAGCACGACACAGGGGAGTCGACAGTGGCAAATAGGAGGGCAGCGGCGGGGGGGTCTCCTGAGCTGGGGCACAGCCATGTGACGGGCGAGCACTTTGGGATGGGCTCTGGAGCAAGGGATAAACCATCCTTGGGGGAGATAAAGAATAGTTGGTGAGGATACTAGAGAGGAAAAATGAAGAAAAAAGGCCAAGAGGAGAAAGAAAAGGAGGCATTCAGCTGAAACTTAAATTGACTTCCAAGCTTGGAGTTATGGATCCTAAAATCTTGTTACAAATTTTGCAGTGGCTGCTGGGAAGCTCAGAGCTGCATCTCATATTCAGTTGCAACAGATTCGCTCAGCCTAGTTTTGAGGTGTCATCTGGGCCGGGTCAGGAGAGGATACCAGGAGCCAAGATACCCCCAAGTAGCCATCGAGAGTGTAAACTACAAGGGCAGATATGAGCCATAGTTCCTCGGAAGGCCACACACCAGCATCGAGTAGCAGGTGCCAGGGCAGAGAGCAGGTCGTGACCAGGAACCAGGCAAGAGGCTGGTGGCCTGGAAAGCACGTGCTGAGGGCATCCAGGCCGCAGAGTTCCAGGTGGGACCAGGAGCACAGTTCTTAGGAGATACCCAGCTCAGCATCCCCTGCTGTGGCTTGGTTCTTTTTGTTCCTGTTTTAATGGTTCTCAATTTTACTGTTCCTATTTTTCAGTGGAAATAAGTAAATGTTTTTTAAAAAATTAATGCCAGCTCATATGCCCATTTCCTTGGTGACAGCAGTCACCATTTACTGAATTCCAATGACTTGTCAAGTGTTTGCATGCACCATCCTCTGCCTTCAGAGGGGACATCGCTCTCCTGGGTTTACAGATGAGGAAACTGAGGTTCAGGGGAGAGGTGTATTCTGGCCAAGGTCACAAGAGCTAGCAAGTGGCCACAGCAGGACTTGAACCCAGCCCTGTCCCATGCGCACCGGAAGGCTCCTGCCTCCTTGTTAGGAGGAAGAGGAGGCTGGGTGGAGGCCGAGGCCAGGGAGGCCCTGAGAGGCAGTCAGCTGACCCACAGAACCCCCTCCCCGGCACTGCCTGGTCTCCTCCCGCGCAAACATACCCCACCTTCCTGTGACCCTCACGGGGAAGGCTCCCCGCAGGCTGCCAGAGGGGATTTAGCTCCTTTGACAATTGAAGCTGCAAAGCTCTCCTCACAAATGTCAATTCTGGGCCATTTGCTTCGTAGATTTTAATGTTCCTGTTTCTCCTCAACGTCCTCAGCAAGGTAGCTCTTGCTTTTCAAAAGGGATGTGGCGTTTGATGATGTTTAAACCGTACCTGAAATACAGCCAGGCGGCAATAATAAAACAGCCGCGGGCCCTGCTGGCAGAGGAATGGCTGACAGCCGGGCCTCTCTCCCCACCTGTGATGCCGCTCGGCTCTGGTTTTTACCGCAATTACAATGTCCGAAGATGGGGAGGAGGCAGCAGCGGGGAGGAGGAGAGTGGGGAATGGGCGTTCAAGGGCCACTTGTTGCCGCCAGGAGGTGGGTGCCACTGATGGGGATTTTTTTTTTTTTAAGACAGAGTCTTGCTCTGTCACCCAGGCTGGAGTGCGGTGACACCATCTCAGCTCACTGCAACTTCTGCCTCCCAGGTTCAAGCAATTCTCCTGCCTCAGCCTCCCGAGTAGCTGGGATTACAGGCACCTGCCATCATGCCCAGCTAATTTTTGTATTTTTGTAGAGACAGGGTTTCACTATCTTGGCCAGGCTGGTCTTGAACTCCTGACCTCAGGTGATCCACCCACCTTGGCCTCCCAAAGTGCTGGGATTATAGGCGTGAGCCACCGTGCCCGGCCCACTGATGGGTTTTAATGAACCGAAGGGAACGCCAGCCATGCCTCAGTGGAGGAAGCCGCCAGTGACCTCTCAGCCCCACCTCTGCTCACTGCCTCCCGCACCACTGTCAGGACAAGCTCTGTCCTGGTGCCCATCCTCCCCCGGATCTGCAGCCCACATGCTCTCCATGCTCCTGCATCCTCCCGTCCTCCCTGGCTTCCATCTCCTGACACCCGGCGTGGATATAAACAGCCGCGTCCCTGCCCCTGCCAGGAGTGGACAGAGCAGGAGACTCCCACACAGCCGTGCCCACCAGGGCAGCCTGCTTCCCCATAAAACTCCTTAGCCATGAGCCATCATGAGTTCCTGTATGTCCTTCCAGGGGCAGGCATGCTCGGGCTGCCCCTACCGCAGAGGAGCCCTGTCCAGGGATGGAGACCCAGAGTCCATGGAGCTGCCCCTGCCCTCGAGGGGCTCGGAGTCCTGTGGGTGGTGAAGTGAGATCCCTCACTGCTAATAACAATCACTACCGTTTATGAGCCCCTCCAGTGTGGTAATGCATTTTTTTCCTATTAATGCCCCCATAAGGAACAGATGGGAAACCCCAAGGCCTAAAGAGGCAGGGGCTGGCCGGGTACGGTGGCTCACGCCTGTAATCCCAGCACTTTAGGAGGTGGAGGCGGGCGGATCACGAGGTCAGGAGATCAAGACCATCCTGGCTAACACGGTGAAACCCCGTATCTACTAAAAATACAAAAAATTAGCCGGGCGTGGTGGCGGGCGCCTGTAATCCCAGCTACTCGGGAGGCTGAGGCAGGAGAATAGCATGAACCTGGGAGGCGAAGCTTGCAGTGAGCCAAGATCACGCCACTGCACTCTAGCCTGGGTGACAGAGCGAGACTCAGTCTCAAAAAAAGAAAAAAAAAAAGAGGCAGGGGCTTGCCCAACATAGTGGTGGAACCAGATCTTAGCCAGTTCTGTCTGGTAAGCAGCCACTGCCCTGGCCTCTGGGACCTCCAAAGCTGGCCAACCAAGCATGCCAGCGCCCTCCACCCCACCCCTGAAGGCCTTCAGGGGTCTTCTCTGGCAGCTTAGGCCTCAGCAGATGGCAGCCAGGCCCTGACAGGGCCACTTCAGTCACCTGGCTTCCCTGGGGACATCCCCTGTCCTAGCCCACCTCACGCCCCACTGCACAGGCCGTTTCCATGTGACCACACATCTTTCCCAATGGAAGGCAGAGCAGGCATGGACCGCCTTGCTGGCAGTAGGGAGTGAAGGGCCCAGGCTGCCTGCCCTGTGCCCTCATGGTCAGGAAGCCCATCCAAGAGACTCAGGCAGTCAGGAGAGGGCCGTCCCCTCGGCCATGCCAGGTCCAGCAGGTGACTCGATTCCCTACCACGAATATGGGAAGGAGGTGCCTTCAGCCTGTTCAGGATAGAGGGACCATTCCCCCGTTCCCAGCCCCACCAAGGGCTGGGTGCAGGGCAGGTGCTGGCTGATGGGATGCCCGGTTCAGCGGGTCTCAGCAGCCCTCCCAGAGCAGCAGCTACGGCAACAAGAACTAGAGCTGGCATCTCCTGGGCGCTCACTCTGTGCCAGACACTGTACTGAGCATCCTACACAAGCAATCTCCTCTCAAACCCACAGTGCTGGGGGCTGGGTCCCCATGCACTCTTATCCCTGTTTTACAGACAAGAAAACAGGCTCAGAGAGGTTAAGTGATTTGCCCAAGGTCACAAAGCTGGTACACGGTGAAGCCAGGACTTGTACCCAGGACTCCACCTCCCAGTTACAAGATGTCCCATATGGCCAGGCACAGTGGCTCATGCCTGTAATCCTAGCACTTTGGGAGGCCTAGGCAGGAGGATCACTTGAGCCCAGGAGTTTGAGACCAGCCTGGGCAATATGGTGTAAATCCACTTCTACCAAAAATACAAAAATTAGCTGGGCATGGTTGCATGAGCCTGTGGTCTCAGCAACTCGGGAGGCTAAGGTGGGAGGATTGCTTGAGCCCAGGAGGTCAAGGCTGCAGTGAGCTGTGGTCACACCAGTGTACTCCAGCCTGGGTGGCAGAGCAAGACCCTATCTTTAAGAAAATGTCCACATGGAGAATCCACAGTAGATGGGGCTATTCGTGGTGGGGGAGGTGAGGAGACGGGGCCTGGGTCCTTGACTGTTAATCCTGCTATGTCCTGGAGGCCACGCCAAGCTGGCACCAGGCCCAGCCAGGACTCATCCAGGAAGCCCCAGGGTCAGGGTCTGGAGAGTGTCTGAGCCCACTCTAGAGGTCTAGGGAAAAGATTCAAGTCAACGCACCCACAGACATTGCCATCTGCACAGAGCCGGGGAGCGGGGGCACTGTGGCCACCACGTGCTGCTGCAGCCAGACCCCTTCATATCCTAGGCACACAGAGTACCCATCCGTTAAACGGGCAGGCAAGCCACGGCCTCCTGGGGAGCCCTGAAACCAGCTCGGCTGTGCCTTGCCAAGGAACTGGCGGATCATTCCAGGAGAGCGAGCCAAGGGCTGCAGATCCAGCCCTTTTCATGCTTGGCCAATTTAATGGTCCCCATTAATTTCAAAACACACACATTCCCACAAGCTCCGGCCTCCTCGGCTCAGCGCTCGGGTGGACAGCACACCGGGGACGCAAGCAGGGGCACAGGTGCAGGCGCTGAGGCCTCAAGGACAGGAAGGAGCCAGAGAGGACGTGCTCGGGACACTGGGCACAGGGTAGGAGGCAGGGTGGCCACCCCATGTGGGGGCAGCAGACTCCTAGCTGGGGTTTTCTAACTACGAGTCTGCCACGAGGGGGAGAAAAGGCCCTTGGGTTTGCAGTTCTGCTTTGCCACCTTCCTGCTGTGTGACCCTGAACAGGTCACTGTCCCCCTCTGGGCTTCAGATCCTCCCCTGTCCTCCTCTACAGGACGCCAAATGCCAGGAGGGCAGGCACTGGGTTACACTGGGCCTTGTACCTCCAGCACCTCAAAAGGAGCCAGGAACCTCACAAGGACCCAGAAATGCCCACCACCGTCCTAATCTGTAAAATGGATCAGCCCCTTCAGGCCTAGAGGGGTGGGGTAGGGGGCTGGGCTAGGCACGAAGAGGGGACTTAGAGGGTGTCACTGATTCGTGCAGCCCCTCCCACCATCTGACCAACTCTCAAGGGCATGGAGTCACTTATTCATTCAACAAACATCAGGTCAGACATGGTGGCTCACACCTGTAATCCGACCATGCTGGGAAGCCAAGGCAAGAGGATGACTTGAGCTCAGGAGTTTGAGATCAGCCTGGGCAACACAGGGAAACCCTACCTCTACAAAAAAATTTACAAAATAAATCTACTGAAACCCAGGACAGAGAGTTACTGGGTCCACAGTCTACTCTCACATTCCCCATGGAAATGACAGAAGAACTTCAGGTAAGAAGCAGGGGACAGGGCGGAAAACCTTGGGGTGGAAGGACCCTGGAAGGTCCTTTCTGAGTGCCGCCCCCCGGCCAATGCTCCACTCACTGGACCAGACCCTGCGAGCCCACAAGGGCATCTCAATAATTCAGGAGGGATCCATCATTTATGAATTTATGTAACCACTGCCCGATCTTGTGGGGATGAGCCACCCTCCTCTTGCACTGGTGGAAATTAGCTCCTGGCTGTGTCTGGGTGTTCCGGGCTTTCTAATGTGGGGAGGGGGCCTCTTGGACCCCAGGCATCCTGACTGGCCCCCCTGATCAACTCTGCCCCTCACTTCCAGACGACCCAGAGGGAGCTGGTGAAAAAGCAAAACTGGGCCGGGCATGGTGGCTCACGGCTGTAGTCCCAGCACTTTGGGAGGCTGAGGCAGGTAGATTGCTTGAGCCTGGGAGTTCAAAATCAGCCTGGGCAACATGGCGAGACCTCGTCTCTACAAAAAATAAAAAAATTAGCTGGGAGGGGTGGCATGCCTGTGGTCCCTGCTACTCAGGATGCTGAGATGGGAGGAACGCTTGAGCCCAGGAGGTGGAGGCTGCAGTGAGCCATGATTGCACCACTGTACTCCAGCCTGGGGAACAGTGTGACCTTGTCAAAAAAAAGGAAAGAAGGGAGGGTGGGAGGGAGGGAGGGAGGAAAGGAAGAGAGGAAGGAAAGAAAGGAAAAAGGGAAAGAAAGGAAAGAAAGGAAGGAAGAAAGGAAAGAAAGAAAAAAGAAAGAAAAAAACCTGATGGTCTCTCTCTTAAACCCCAAATCTGAAAGATGAGGGTTTGATTCCCAGCCCTGCCTTTTACCCAGAGCCGTGACCTGTGGGTGCCTCAGTGTCCTCATCTGTATAATGGGGGAAATGTCAGTGCCTGACTCAGACATGAGGCAACGTGTGCAGCATGTTGAGCAGAAGGAACACTCAGTACCAAGCGGCAGGTGACAGGCTGCCCTCAGTCCAGAGCCGGAGCTCCATGGGGCATGCCGGGGACTTGAGGGGGCTTGGGACACAGGATGCCGGGCAGGCTGAGGGAGCTGGAGCCCACCAGGAGGCCTCAGGGGACCCAGGAGCCCAGATTCAGATGTCGGTCCCATCTTTTTTACAACGACCCCTCCCCGCTGTGGCAAACTTCTGCCCCACCTCTCAGTTTCCTGGCCGTGAGGACAGACAGGACACACCCACTCTCAGAACTCAAATTCATCAACCAAAAAAAAGAGAACAGAGAGGAGGTATTCCCATCCCCCAACCCCGACACACACATACACACACACACACACACACACACACACACACAATTTCCTGGGGGCTCTGGAGCTCGGCAAACCTCCCATCCCAGCTCTACTACCATTTAGCTGTGTGACCTTTAGCAAGTTGTTTCACATCTCTGAGCCTCCATTTCACCATTAGCACAATGAGACTGAAATAGTGCAAGAGAGATTAACTGCACACGGTAGGAATGCAGCCTAGACCTAGAGGGAGACACCTCCCACCCCAAGCTCTGGGTCTCCCTGTCCTTATTATCTTATGCTCCCTGCCCCCATTTTTCCACCCAGCAGCCCAAGTGATCTGACCAAGCCCCCCCAACTCAGGCCCCGGCCGTGGCTCACTCCAGACCCCTCAGAGCCTTCCCACAGTGTCCTGTCCACCTCGCCCCTCCCTGTCTGTGCTCTCTCCCCGCAGAATGCTCTTGCCCCGACTTCTGACTTAGCACCCCGTCCAACCCAAGCACCCTCTCCTCCAGGCAGCCTTCCCCACTGCTTCCCTCCCCTGTAGGCCAGACTCCTGCCTCTCATGCACCATGGTTCCTTTTCCATTCACATGTGTTACCCCTTATCTGGAATTAGAGACTGTGTCCTTTGCAGCCCAGGCCCACCCCACGGTGTGGTGCACAGCAGCCGTATCATCTATGTATGTTGCATGGATGAAAGTGCCTGAGTTCGAATTCTGGCTCAGTCACCTGCCGAGGTGGGGCTTGTTATCTGATCCCCGAAAATGGGGTAACAATCCTGCCTGCCTCTCGGGCCTCTGAGAGCACTGCACACATCCAGAGTGGCCAGGGCACCGGAAAGTGGCCCGGCCCCACCTGCTCTTGGCTTCCCCGAGGAGGAGGGAGCCCAGGGCCAGGCCCATGTCGCTAACAGGTTCCAGCTGCAAAGTCTGCTGTACAGCCAGCCCTGGACTCGTTGCTGGCCCGGCCATCTCCCCTGCCCACTGCGGAGAGGTTTCTGCTGTCGTGGCGGCCGGCAAGCCTCAGCAAACACATTTAAATCTGAAGTGACAGATAAAGCGATTTACGGCGACAGTTCAGCGTCAGATCACTTCCCACAAGGCAGTCCGCATCCCTGCGGGGCCCTTGCTTGGTAGTCCATCAAGGCGGTCTCTAAATCACTGACTCCAAGCAGCGCCCAGGGACGGCCGGACGCAGGGGTGGGTGGCCGCTCAGGTGGCCACTCAGGTTCTGGCCTGCTCCTTCTCACCAGGCCAGGCTCTGCTGGGCCCTCCAGGCGGCAGGAGAGGATGAGGCAGGGGCTGCCGGTGCTTGGGAGGAGGGCGGTGATAAGCGGCCAGCAGATTCTCACAAATCAAAGCCTCAAGACTTAAGGAGATAGAGCGCCACTTCATGACTTATTTTAAATAAATAAGCTGCTTAAAAATCTCCCTGCGAGGTCGGCTTGTCGCTGTGAAACATGGCTTCCCACCCGTCCCCGCCGCACGCCTGGGCCCCTCAAAGGCTAGCCGACCCGCCTCACCTCCCGCCACCTCCTTGCAGAATTAATTGGTCCCTGCGGCGTTGCGTGGCACTTTGTTCAGACCTTGCTTCTAGCACTTTGTCACATTATACTCTGCTTAGTAGCTCTCGCTCCTGACTTCCCAGTAATCATTTCCTGGGGACTCTCCGTGTGCCAGGCCCTGGGCCCAGGGCTGGACAGGCCTGAACTCCTGTCCTCCTCACCCCTGCCCTGCGGTGGAACTGATGCTGATGCCATTTCTCAGATGAGGAAGTAGAGGCCACGGAGTGGCCAGCAGGGGTGCTGGGACCCTGACCTGCTCCTGGCCACGGTGCGCACAGCCCATGCTCACTGCTCCGGGCTGGCATTGAAACAAAAGATCCCTTCCATCTTTGCACAAAGCCTTTCATCCATCTCTGCCCTGTCCTTTTATGACATGAAGGCCAAAGCCAGGCAGCCGGACCCCTGGGTTGGCCAAGAATGGGGATCTTTCTTTCTTTTTGAGATGGAATCTTGCTCTGTCACCCAGCAACCAGGATGGAGTGCAGTGGCACAATCTCGGCTCACCGCAACCTCCACCTCCCAGGTTCAAGCAATTCTTCTGCCGCAGCCTCCTGACTAGCTGGGACTACAGGCGCATGCCACTGTGTCCGGCTAATTTTTGTATTTCTAGTAGAGACCGGGTTTCACCATGTTGGCCAGGCTGCTCTCAAACTCCTGACCTCAAGCGATCTGCCTGCCTCAGCCTCCCAAAGTGCTAGGATTACAGGCGTGAGCCACCGTGCCTGGCCAAGAATGGGGATCTTTCTTTGTGCCCGGACATGTCCTGCCCAGGACTCTGCTATCTGTCAGGAACAAGAAGTCCACACACACAGGTCTGGTGCACCAGGAAACTCAAGGGCAGGGAGGTGGCCTAGTCAAGGTCACTGCACCCCCGTGGTAAAAACGAGACATAAACACCCTGGAAGCCACAGCACCCCCTAGTGGAGACCCTGAGACCGGCGCTCTCCCCAGACACAGGCCTGAGGTCATAGGCAAGGCTGGAGAGGCAGGCACCGGCTCTGAGAACCTCCTCCTCCAGAAGAGGGGGCCTGCGGGGGCTCCCTGGCTTATCTCCTGCACGTGGCAGTCCAATTTCATTAAGACGGATGCGCCATGCTTCTGTGGGCAGGAGCCGTGGCCGACACAGATGGCAGGAGCCTGAGACTCTCCCGGGTGCTACCCAAGCAAGTGGCCTCAGCTGGCAGCCCACGGGGACAGGGCCCAGGGAGGCCTGCACTGTGCTTGAGGGTGTGGGGGTTTGTCCCGTCCCTGCAACTTCAAGCCCTGCCACCCGCCAGCCAGGCATCCCCACTTCTATGCTTCTGCGCAACCTCCCACCTCACTCCCACCACATCCCATACAAACACACATCACACCACACACACCCTCCATCACCCACACCCCATGCATCACACAAGCACAGACACACACACATCACGCACACACACGCATCACACACATCATACAAATGCATACGCACACCCCACACACATAGGCCAAACTCCTGACCACACACACACTCTATCACACACACCCCACACATCACACAAGCACAGACACAAACATGCTACATCACAAACACACGCACCACACACATCACACACACAGGCCAAACTCCTGACCTCACACACACACCATCACACACATCCCAATCACATCTCATAGCCCAATAATGTAAGAGTGGAAACCAGTCCTGAATTTCAAATGCCAGGAGATCGGTAGGGAAACAGAATCTGATTTTCTTATTTTTATTTGTTTTTTGAGACAGCGTCTCACTCTGTTGCCCAGGCTGCAGTGCAATGGCACAGTCACAGCTCACTGCAGCCTCGACCTCCCAGGCTCAAGCAGTCCTCCCACTTCAGCCTCCCAAGTAGCTGGACTACAGGCATGCACCACCACACCCTGCTAATCTTTTTTAATTTTTTTTTTTTTTGGTAGAGATAGGGTGCCACTGTGTTGCTCAAGTTGGTCTCAAACTCCTGGGCTCAAGCAATCTTCCTGCCTCAGCCTCTCAAAGTGCTAGGATTACAAGAGTGAGCCACCGCCTGCAGCCTCAGAGTCTGATTTTCTTTCTTTCTTTTTTTTTTGAGATGGAGTCTCACTCTGTTGCCCAGGCTGGAAGGCAGTAACACAATCATGGCTCACTGCAGCCTTGACCTCCCAGGTTCAAGCAATCCTCCTGCCTCAGCCTCCTGGGTTCAAGTGATTCTCCTACCTCAGCCTCCCAAGTAGCTGGGATTACAGGTGCATGCCATCACGCCTGGCTAATTTTTGTATTTTTAGTAGAGATGGGATTTCGCCATGTTGGCCAGGCTAGTCTCGAAACTCCTGACCTCAAGTGATCCGCCTGTCTCAGCTTCCCAAAGTTCTGGGATTACAGGTGTGAGCCATCATACCCGGCCCAGAATCTGATGTTCTATTTTACATATATATATATATATCTATATCTATCTATCTATCTATATATATATTTTAGATAGGGTCTCACTCTGTCACCCAGGCTGGAGTGCTGTGGCACAACCATGGCTCACTGCAGCCTCAACCTCCCAGGTTCAAGCAATCCTCCTGCCTCAGCCTCCTGAGTAGCTGGGACTATAGGCACACACCACCATGCCTTATTATTATTTTTTTTTTGTAGAGATAGTCTCACTATGTTGGCCAGGCTGGTCTCAAACTCCCGAGCTCAAGTGATCCTCTCGTCTAGGCCTCCCACGGTGCTGGGATTACAGGAGTGAGCTACTACGTCCCGCCCAGGGTCCGATTCTCAATGGCCTGACGGAGGTCACAGGCAGATGCCTCTTCAGGGAGGGGAAAGAGTGAGGGGGGCGGGCAGGGGGACACCTGGCAACTGCCCTCTCCAAGGATCCCCAGGGCCCTGCTGAGTGGCAAGAGAGATGCCCACAGCCTGGCTGGAGACCCCTTCAACCCCACAGCTTTTCAGGATGGAGGAGGGTAGGGGGTTGGGAGCTCTCCCTGCCCCCTTTCCCTCACAGCCCTCTCCTAGCTCCCACTGCACCCTTCCCCTCCACATCCCTGCAGCTGGACCCAAGCCCAGGCAGCGACAGCCCCTCCCATATGGCAGCAGGAACAAAGAGAACTGCTCCCCACAACAAAATCCAGAAGCTCCGGCGGGCGGCCAGATCTCAAGCTCCCAGCCCAGTGTGACCCACGGCGTTCTCCATGGGCCACTGACGCCCGCGGGGCCAGCACTGCTCCTGGCTTCAAAAATATAAATTTAAAAATCCCCACCCCAAGATAATTGCTCTCTCCTCTGGCTTATTGCGGTGGGTCCGTGGTAGGCACTGAGAAGCAATTATTCACGGCTAATGATTATAATCAAGTCAAATAGAATTTAATGGACACGTATTCTCTTCCTGCTTGAAACTTTACATATGAATTAAGCACATATGGGTTTCACGAGGCACAGACGCAGATTTATGCAGCCCTGAAAAGCCCTGCCGTTGCCGACGACTTTTATTCCACTAATAAACAGGCTGATATATGGGCTCCTGGGAACTGCAATCTCTGCTGCCCCCTGGTGGGCAAAGGGGCTGGGGTGGGAGCCAAGGCCACCCAGGACCCTGGAGGCCTGACCAGTGCCAAAGCCACTTTGAACGCTGGGGTTCCACAAAGCCCTGGACGGCTGAAAGGAGACTCGGGCTCTGTGTGGGAAGCCTGTGTTCAGACCCTGCCTCCGTCATTCCCTGGGATTCCAGGCGGGTACCGGGTCCTCCTGGCTGTGAGAGTCTAGAACAAAAAGATCCCAGGAGAACACACCAAGAGGTGTGTGGGTAAACTGAGGCAAGCAGGGGGAGGTGAAAGCTGATCATTTGCAGGAGGTACCATGTCCCTCGGCACCGCTGGGACAGGGGTGATGCCCAGAACGGCGCTGATGACACCAGTTTCAGCACCAGTGCGAGGTGCTGAGCCCCGATTCCCGCCAGGTGCTGAGTGACCGTCATTTGCACGTCACGTGCATCAGCTCCGAGTGCCCCCAGTAACCTGACGGGTGGTTTCTTCACCACCCTCATTGTGCAGAGGAGGAAACAGAGGCCTAGGCAAGGACACGGAGAAGGGGAGTCCCCAGAGAAACTCAGCCAGCACTGCCCCAGCCCTGGCCCTGGTGCAAATGGAGCTAGCACTAAAGCGCTTCTGATGGAGCTGCTGCATCCAAAACCTGGCGACTCCCAGGGGCACTTAGGAAGCAGCGTTAATCACGCCCACAGCCCGGGTGCAGCCTCCGGAGCGCCCCCATTCCATCTGCACCCATCAACACCCCACCTTGGTCCCTGCACCCTTTCTCCTGGCCCATGTTGCAGCGAACCACCAACCCAAGGGGGACAGAGCTCACGAGATGCCTCATTTTCCCTCCGGCCACTTCGCAGCTCAGCAAGAAGGTACCGCTGCAGTACCTCTCACACGCTTGCCAGTGACTGGCAGGGCTGGAGTACCCACTGGCCTGCCTGACTGCCCCCTCAGCCACAGCCCCAAGGCTCTGCCCTTCTGCTCCAGGCCAGCCCCTCCTGGGCACAGGCAGCAAGAACGCCCTTCTCCCCTAGGCCGCTGTAACGTCTGCCAACCCAGATGTGGCTTTGTCTTAGCTGTGTGTCCTCAGATGGACTAGCAGTTCTCATCCTAGTGGCCCTAGAGAAACACACCAGAACCACCTGCAGAAGCCCAAGGTGACCCTAGCTCTCCCTGCTGCCCTCAGCCAGCCACACTGAGCAGAAACTCCTGCCTACGTGTAACCTGTCACCTGTGTGCCTACACAGGGACTGTGCAGGCAAGGCACCCCCATATGACCATCCAGCTTTGCAGTCAACAGTGGGAAGACGCATAGAGCAAGGTTGCTTCAGGAAACACAACTCAGACCCCATGGACCAGGCCCGGGGCGGCCGAGTGAACTCCCCTCTCCAGATCCTAGAGCCCGTCACTCAGAGATTAACGGAAATGCTCACAGCATCGGCACCACCATGCCCCAGAGTCACTGGGGGACAGCGCTGGGGCCAGGCACGACCGCTACAAGCGCAAAGTGGGGACAAAGGAGACTCGAGAAGCTCCCGGGGGTGCCCTGGGCCTGCACAGGTTAGGGAGGGGCTGGCACGGCAGGGTTTTCCCTGTGAGCTGGAGCCCAAGACGAGAGGACCTGCCCCCCATATTCAGGGTCTGAGAAAGAGGCCCCCCTTCCTCCAATGCTTGGTGCAGATGCCAGGTAAGCAAAGGAGCGAGCGAGCAGGCGGGCGAGGGCTGGGGTTCAGCCGCCACTCAACCTGTTCCAAAAGCCACCTGCTCGACTTAACCAGCCCTTGGCACCCCATGCCAAAGTCCTTTCCTGGCGCCTTTGACCTTGCCAGACAACCACTAGCTGTGTGGAGTAGCAGCCCCCTTCCTCCCTCCCACAAAGAAGCAGCCGGCTCCCATACTCATCACAATAAACTGCCAAGCCAGCAAGAGGCGAGCGCAGGAAGCTGAGCAGCTCCTGTTTCTAGGCTCTGGAAAGCTGCCAGGGCACGGCAGGGGACCTCTCTGCCCCCACTATCCCTCGACAAGCTCCCTCACCTGCCCAGGTCTGAAGCGGGGGCAGGCCAGGCCAAAGGCAGAGGAAGGCAGGCGCTGGTTGGGGCTTCTGTGGCCCCCCAAGGTCAGACCTCCCCGCTGTGGCCTCTGCCTTCCTGGCAGGGCAGCCCAGTTTCAGCCCAGCTCTCCCCCTTCCCCGGCCACTAATGGGTCTCTGTGGAGCAAGGCGCCCCCGACACAGCAGGTCAGGGTTTCAAGGGAAGAGGAGCCCAACTGGCCGATGCGTTGGGCTGCCATGGCGCCAGCAGGCCGTCCTTGCCAGCAACCCGAGCCTCACTGGAGCCAGGTGGCGTCCACCCAGGCCTGGCACAGCAGAGCAGAGCAAAGGCAACAGGGCGGCCACCAGGTCTCTGGTTCAGGCCAGCCACTCACCGGCGTTGACGATGGCGTCCACCTCCAGCTTGGTGATGTCGCTGCGGAGCAGGGAGATTTTCTCATTGAGCTGCTTGTCCTTTTTATACCTGGGCTCCTCCACCTTCACAGCCACCCCTGGAACAAGTAGGGGCCGGGGAGGTCACAGCGAGGCTGCCCACTGCAGAGGGACCCAGCCAGGGCCCAGGGGCCAGGGCCTTCCCTATCGACCTCCCTCCACCTCCAGAGGCAGCCTGCAGCATGATGACTGCTGACCCAGTACCAGGAACCCACACTGAGGAGCACCTACTGCATGCTAAAATCACGCGGGGACTCCTTGCATCTTCACAGCAAGGCCACCAGCAGGTACAGTGCCAATATCATCTATCCCATTTCACAGAGGTAGAAACTGAGGATTAGGTGGGTCAGAGACTTGCCCAGGGTTATGGGTCACCAGGCCTGCTGTCTCACCAACACACCCCGCTGTAA
This sequence comes from Pan paniscus, assembly GCF_029289425.2. Lineage (NCBI taxonomy): Eukaryota > Metazoa > Chordata > Mammalia > Primates > Hominidae > Pan > Pan paniscus. The sequence continues at coordinate 65,379,138 of NC_073258.2, forward strand.
GCAACCAAATCGCAGCTTCAAACCCCAGCTCCCCACAAGCAAGTAATCTCGGGCAGGTGGCTCACCTAACCTAGGGCTCTGTTTCCAACCATACAATGGGGATAAAAATTGCACTTGTTGTGTTAATAATTGAATGAGATGGCCAGGCGCAGTTGCTGACGCCTGTAATCCCAGCACTTTGGGAGGCTGTGGCGGGCAGATCACTTGAGGTCAGTAGTTCGAGACCAGCCTGGCCAATATGGTGAAACCCCATCTCTACTAAAAATACAAAAATTATCCAGGCATGGTGGTGCATGTCTGTAATCCCAGCTACTCAGGAGGCTGAGGCAGGAGAATCGCTTGAACCCGGGAGGTGGAGGTTGCAGTGAGCCAAGATCACGCCATTGCACTCCAGCCTGCACAAAAAGAGTGAAATTCCATCTCAAAAAATAAAATAAAATAATTGAATGAGGTGATACACGCGGAGCACCTGCCTGCAGCAAGCACTCGATACATGCCACTGGACTAGCTCTTCTTGTCTGCACGATTCTCCCAAGCCACAGGTCTGGAGCCTGCCCACCAGGGCCTCCCCCGAGCAGGGCCTACCTTTCGCCATCTCCTTCCATGTCGGGATCTTCTTCAGCCTGACAAAGTCCTTGCAGAAGTAATGTTCCTCCCGCTGCTTGTCACTCAGGCCCTTCAGAAAGGCTGCAGAGGCAGGAAGGAGGATCAGGGTGGGGGCAGAGGAACGGGCCTGGGGCTTGCACCCCCACGTCTCCTTTCTTGCCTTATCCAAGAATGCAAACCAGCTCTTCCTGTCCCTCCTTCTCTGGGCACACAGGGCAGGCATGCTGGGGAAACCTCAGAGGCCCCTAGAATATCTTGTCCTGCTCTCTTTGTTCAGGGAGGGAAACTGAGGTCTGGGGAAGCTGAGGGACTGGCTCAGGCATCGCAGACCTGGGTTGTGATGAATTCAGCTCTGCCACTTTCCAGCAGCATCCACATCTCTCTGGGTCCCCCGTTTCTCCCTGATTAGAACGGGGGTGAAGACGTCCCCTGCGGAACAGCTCCGAGCTTCCTCCCACACACTAAGGCCAAGCCGGTTGGCAGCACTCAGCCAGCGACATTATCCATCAGTCCCACCGCCAGTCAGTTCTGCCCTCACTGTCACTGCATGCAGGCAGCGGGACAGCTGTGCTCCTCCAGGAGCTGCAGGACCAAGTGGACCTGGCACCTGTCCCCAGCATCCCCCCAGGCAGCGGCTGAGGGCTCCCAGCATGACCAATGGGGTTGGAATCGTTCTCATTTTACAGATGAGGAAACCGGGGCTCAGGGAGGTTGGGAGGCCACCCTCACACAGCAGGGACTTGAGTGAGGAGCCAGGCACCCCCCACCCGCTCACAGACTCGGGGTCCACCCTGGCCGGCTCCCCTTGCCTGAGCACTGTCCCATGGGCTCCGCCTTCCCTTGGGGGTGGCACCAGGCACAGAAACCTGGAACCCGTCTCAGAAGGGCCCGCCCCGACCGCGCCGGGCCAGGCTCGCAGCTCGCGGGCTCCCCCTGCTGGCCCGAGGCCGCCTGCACACCCAGGCGCTCAGCCCAGCCTGGCACCCTGGACCACAGGCTCCTGGGATGGGGCAGCCCCCACGGCAAACAGCAAAGGCTACAATTGAGAAACTCAAAAAGCATCAAAAAGTATGTAGAGGCGGGAGAGCAATTAGAGGAGGTGGTGAGAAAGGAAGGACTGCAGCCTGGAAGCTTCTATGCACATGGCGGTGAGGGGGACAGGTAGGTCCCTCCACAAATGTTCAGGGAGGTTGGGAGGCCACCCTCACACAGCAGGGTGTTTTCCCGGCCGGAGTCACTTCATCATCCAGGCCTCCATCTCCTCATCTAACCACTGCTGGCAGTGGTGATAACAACCCAAGGATGCTGAGAGCATTAGATGACAGAACTCATGCAAGGGGCCCAGTCCAGAGTCCCTGCTGGATGCAAAGGTGGGGTCATCACAAAAGGCTAGGCCCACCCCTGGTCAGCCCCCACTGCTGCTCAAGCCAGAGCCACCTTTCCTGGCAGCCACTTCTGCCCCCTCTTCCATAAACATGTTTGGGCACGAGTAGGTCCTGCATTCAGTACCAGGGATGCATTGAGCGGGCTGACCTGGCCCTGGCCCTCGTGAATCTACAACCCAGCTGGGGAGACGAAGCTGGTCCAGGCGCTTTAGTCAAGCAATTCCAATTCTGAGACACACTATGAGACACTCAGGGGCTGGCAGAGGAGTTCCCTGGGGAACCCCCAGGCAGGGCGGCAGGGCAGGCTCAAGGGAGACTCGGAAGAGGCGTGGGAAGTAGCCAGGGCCGGAAAGGGTGTTTGGCAGCAGGAACAGCATGTACGAGGTCGCAGGAGAATAAAATTGTTTGTGGGGTGACAGAGGTGGGGAACTGACTTCATCCCAGGGGCGCTATAACCAGATTGAAAATGCTTTCACCTGGCCAGGCGCAGTGGCTCATGCCTGTAATCCCAGCACTTTGGGAGGCCGAGGCGGGCGGATCACCTGAGGTCAGGAATTCGAGCACAGCCTGGCCAACATAGTGAAACCCCGTCTCTACTGAAATTACAAAAAATAGCTGGGCGTGGTTGTGGGCACCTGTAATCCCAGCTACCCAGGAGGCTGAGGCAGGAGAATCACTTGAACCCGGGAGGCGGAGGTTGCAGTGAGCCGAGATCATGCCACTGCACTCCAGCCTGGGCAACACAGCAAGACTCTGCCAAAAAAAGAGTGTACCATGTGCCTTCTTTCTTTTTTTTTTCTTTTGAGATAGAGTCTTGCTTTGTCGCCCAGGCTAGAGTCCAGGGCATGATCTCGACTCACTGCAATCTCCCCTCCCGGGATTCTCCTGCCTTAGCCCCCCAAGTAGCCGGGACTACAGGCGCGTGCCACCACGTCTGGCTAATTTTTTGCATTTTTAGTAGAGATGGGGTTTCACCATGTTAGCCAGGATGGTCTCTATCTCCTGACCTCGTGATCTGCCCACCTCGGCCTCCCAAAGTGCTGGGATTACAGGCGTGAGCCACTGCGCCCGGGCGCTATGTGCCTTCTTTCTAAGGGGCCAAGGGTACCTCTGCTGGCCCCTCCATCACTAGCATCCCTCGCTTCTCACAGCCCATTCCCCGCCCCCCCTTTTCAAGAGGCCAGCCTCCCTGCTGGGGACGTGGCCCCAGCAGGACCTGAGGAGCAGGCCAGGGGCTCCCATCTGAAGACTCCTTTCTTTGTGTGGGGGTAGGGGACACTGGCATCTGAAAGGAGCATTCCCAAGCCTCCGCTGTCCTCTTCTGTATAATGAGGCTGTGGGAAGCTACCTCCTGCATTTCATAGGAAAGTGGACCAGGCTAGCCTGGCACGTGGCAAAGGGCTGAGCTGCTGGCAGCCAGTACCACCTACCGAGGGCAAAGAACAGGCCAGGGAGGAGAGGCCACTCCATCCAGGCTCTGCACCTCTCATTGGCAGCTCAAATGCCGATAAGTCAGTTAATAAATATTTATCAAGCATCCTCACCTTCACCAAGGTGAGGTCCTGGAGCCTGACCAAGAAGAGGGGAGGCCAGGAAAGCTTCAGGGAGGAAGTGATCCCAATTTCTCTGGTTGGTCCCAGGGGCTGTAAATCACTGGAAGAAATTCCACCACCAAGCAGAAAGCTGCCTCTAAATTTTTCACCTCCCCCATGGGGGCTCTGTCAGCCTGGCCACTCAGCTGCTGCTTTGGCAGGGGACCCCACCTTCCCCCCTCTCCCCAGCTGCCCCCACTCCTCCTCCAGCTGCTGTCCTCCCCCACCGAGCCGGGCATCTCCACCACCTGCCCGCACCTTGTCCTCCCTCCCTCAGGTGACTGGGCATGAAGGTCCCTCCTGCCACCGCTGCCACCTGCCAAGCCCACCTCCCAGAGGACTCACTGCTGCAGGTCCCCCTCCACCAGGCTGTCCTGCCTGCCCTCAAATAATCCCGTTCCCTCCCTCAACGCCCGCATTCCACGCCCCTGCAGCTGCCCCCTCCTCTGCTGTCTTCACTTCCTCCCTCCCATGCTCCCTTCAGTCCACCCAGTCTGGTCCCTCCTTCCAACAAGGTCAAGGTCACCACACCCCATGCAGCGGCCCCTCCTGCCTTCCCTGTGGACAGGAAGTGTCCTTGCTGCTTTCCTCCCTAGGTCTTCTAATCAGTTGCACAGATTCAAAACGCTCTTTAAGCAAGCAACCTCAGGGACTGTCCCTCCACTCTCTTCTGAGCCTCTGACCCCCACAGCGCCTGCCTGCTCTCATTCCCCAAAGCCCAGGCATGCAAAACAGAACGTTTGACTCTTTCCCCCAAAACGTCATTTTTTTGTTGCTCCATTCTTCCCCCTTTTTTACTCGAGGCCCTGCACCAGGGGTCCCTCCCTTTCCATCCTCTTTTGGATTGATCCCCGTGACACCCTAGAAACCAAGCCTTCCTCTCACCCTCCAGGACTGAGCCTTCCTCATGGCTCCCTAGATCCCACAGACGCTCCCAACTCCCAGCTGATCCCCATGTGCATCTCATCCCCATCTGTTCCTTGACCGGCAGCCATGGATCCTGGGAACATAAATCAGGTGCCATCCCTCCTCTGTTCAAAACTGCATTCAAACGCCGGTCCTCTGGCCTCTCTCCCACCTCACTCCCAATGCTGCCTCCCCCACTACACCAGTTCCCCAAACAGCCAGGCTGCTTCCTGCCCCAGGCCCTTTGTATCTGCTGTGCTCTGCAGGATATGGGATAGTTTGCTTTTGTTTACACTTATTCTTTTATTTTTTTTTTGAGACGGAGTCTCACTCTGTCGCCCAGGCTGGAGTGCAGTGGCACAATCTTGGCTCACTGCAACCTGCACTCCTGGATTCAAGCAATTCTCCTGCCTCAGCCTCCCTAGTAGCTGGGATTACACGCGTGTGCCAGCACACCCAACTAATTTTTGTATTTTAATAGAGATGGGGTTTCACCATGTTGGCCAGGCTGAACTTGAACTCCTGACCTCAAGCAATCCACCCATGTCAGCCTCCCGAAGTGCTGGGATTACAGGCGTGAGCCACGGCGCCGGCCCCCTTTCTTGATCTTGGCCATTTTGACCTGTAGGTTCCATAGGGGATCTGCTGTGTTTGCCATCAGATTCCCACCACCTGGCACGGTGTGTGGGCACCTGAGGGTGGCTGAGGGGCACGCCAAAGGTTGAGGGCGAGTTTGCTAAGTACAGAGTCTTCTAGGCAGAGGAAACAGTATGTGCAAAAGCCCAGAGGTAAGAGGGAGCCAGAGATGATCCCCTAATTAAAAAAGAAAAAAAAGAGAGAGAGCATTTGGGTGGAGAAAGTGAGGCCAGTCGGTCTCTCCAGGTCTGCCTCCCCGTCTGAGGATGGACAGATGCTGGTGGCAGCCGGCCTAGACCCAGGCTGCGCCTTTTCTTCTGTTATAGGTCCCGCCAGGTTTGGGCTCATGACCTCCCAACACCATGCTCAGTTTGAAGCCTTGGGTTTTCCCATCTCTGGAATAGGGACAAGGCAGGCCTTCCCTTGCTAACACCCAGGCTTGCTGGGAGGGTCAAAGGAAAAGGTGGCTGTGTGCTGCAAAGTGCGGTCTACACGCCAGACACACTCACTCCTTCCTGGCGGCTAAATAACGCCCAAAGAGAACAAAGCAAACAGGACAAAATTGTGGAGAACTTTTTTTTCCAACTTGGGGACACAGCAGCCGGAGGAACTTTTCTAATTATTTGGGTCCCCAGCATTTGGGGAGACCAAGGCAAGCCAATCACCTGAGCCCAGGAGTTCGAGACCAGCCTGGACAATATGAAGCAACCCCATCTCTACCAAAAAATACAAAAAATCAGCTGAGCGGCCAGGCATGGTGGCTCACACCTGTAATCCCAGCATTTTGGGAGGCCGAGACAGGTGGATCACCTGACATCAGGAGTTTGAGATCAGCCTGGCCAACATGGTGAAACCCCATCTGTACTAAAAATACAAAATTAGCTGGGTGTGGTGGCACATGCCTGTAATCCCAGCTACTCGGGAGGCTGAGGCAGGAGAATCGCTTGAACCTGGGAGGCGGAGGTTGCGGTGAGCTGAGATCACACCATTGCACTCCAGCCTGGGCAACAAGAGCAAAACTCCATCTCAAAAAAAAAAAAAAAAAATCAGCTGAGCGTGGTGGACATGTGTCTGTAGTCCCAATTGCCTATGAGGCTGAGGCAGGCGGATCGCTTCAGCCTGGGAGGTCAAGGCTTCAGTGAGCTGTGATTGTGCCACTGCACTCCAGACTGCCCAACAGAGCGAGACCTTGTCTCTAAATAAATAATGAGTCCCCATATTTGTCACCTTGCACAACTGTGACCTCCCCACTGCGAGGTCTTGGCATGCCACTGTGTGGGCACTCCCAGACGGCTGGACCTGTGGCCAGAAAGTCAGGTACCCACCGTGATGCTGGCGGGACTGGCGGGCTGGGACCCGGACGGACCCCAGAGGCCTTGCTGAAGTGTCTCTGGCTGGGCAGGCCCTGGGAATCCCATGGAACTAGACCAGCGTGACCAGAGACACCTCAGGTGCCCTAGCAGATATCATCTGGCAGATGCCACCACCTTGTTCTAGAGAAGAGGCAGAGTGACCTGCCCCCAGTCACACATAAGCGAGAGGAACCTGGACTTGCTCCCACACTGCCCTCCCTAAGCATGGTAGCCTGGTCTGAGTGACCCACAGCCCACAAAGCCCCTTCTCTCCAGCAAAGCCCACAGGATGGCTCCACTTCCCAGAGACAGCATGCTGGCTCTGCCATCAGCTGGCTGGGCGCCGACCTTGAGGACATCTGTCAGCCTGTCCCTTCTAGTCTATGGACCCAAGTGCATGCCTCAGAAGGCCAGCAGGCCAGACAGCATGTCTGTCCTCACCACCAGAACAAGGCTGTGGCCTGGCTGATCCCCAAAGAGCTACACACTGCACTGGTTTCTGATTTATGGGGAAAGAAAAGGCCAACTGCGCCCATTCAGCATCTCACCTCCATGTCCTCTTATCGGCAATCCTCGCTCGCCAGGCCCCTCTTCGTTCCCCCTGGAGGAGAAACAGGGGCCTTAAGCCAGGAACATGCCCCACGCATTTCTGTGTTTTTTTTTATTTTTTTGAGACAGAGTCTCACTCTGTCACCCAGGCTGGAGTGCAGTGGCGCGATCTCGGCTCACTGCAACCTCTGCCTCCTGGGTTCAAGCAATTCTCATGCCTCAGCCTCCTGAGTAGCTGGGATTACAGGCATGCACCACCACACCCAGCTAATTTTTTGTATTTTTAGTAGAGACGGGGTTTCACGATGTTGCCCAAGCTGGTCGTGAACTCCTGACCTCAGATGATCCACCCGCCTCGGCCTCCGAAAGTGCTGGGATTACAGGCGTGAGCCACCGCGCCCGGCCTTGCCCCACGAATTTCTAACATTTCCCACCTCCTCCTGTAAGAAGGACAAATGCAGACTTAAAGCACAAGTGAGTTTTATTTTATTTTTTATAAAAGATGTAAAACATGCATTTTCATTTTCTTTCATTTTTGAAGAGGCAAGAGTATTTCACAGTTCAGTGAGACAGGTGTTGTAAAAAGATGTCCGCAGTAAATTTTGATGGAGAGGCCTGACCCCGGACAAAGCTTCCAGCGGCTCCCAGGCACAAAAGCCAAGCAGGAGGAAGCAGCCTCCGCCAGAACCATAAAGTGCAGCGGGCGAATGGGAATTCAATGATGTGCTTTAAGAAGTGTCTTTATGGCACTTTGCAAGATGGTGTTCAGAGAGGTGAGGGCAGGCTGGGGCGCCAAGGCAGGGCTCCTCTCAGAGAGAATGCCAGGTGGGCAGGGCTGATAAAGGCTGGGCTCCCAGAATGTGGCGGCATTTAGACTCGGTGGCAGGGGCATTAATCACCTGCGCTCACCGGCCCGCAAGAGCAGGGTCTTGTCAAAGCCCACAGCTCGAGCAAAGGGGAGATGGAGCACGCAGCACCTTGGAGCCCCTCTCCTCTACCCTGCCCCCTTGTCTCTGCCCACACCAGGGCATTGGCAAGGCTGCGTCCCCAAAAGACAGGTGGGAGAAGCCCCCCGACTCCCAGGGGTACCTGGAAAATTTGCCAGTGCTGCAGTCAAATCAGATAAGCCATCCACTCTGGATGAAATCCCACGGGGGCTGAAATTAGCCCTGGCTTCTGCACAGTGTGGTGTGAGGCTGGAGCGTAGCAGCCCCACCTTGAGTCACCAAGGAGAGGATGGCTTAGGCTGTGCATGCTCAGGGCCCCAGCACGTGAGACAAGCCTACAAGAGCCCAGTGTCACCACGGCCAGCACAGAGCAGAGAGAGGAGACAGGCCTGAGGGCCTGAGGGGTGACAAGGAAGGGGAGGCTGCTGGGACCCATTCTGGGCCATGATATATAAAATCGTTTCTTTTCTTTTCTTTTTTTAATTTTATTTTTAGGAGAGACAAGGTCTGGATATATTGCCCAGGCTGGTCTCGAATTCCTGGGCTCTAGCAATCCTCCCACCTTGGCCCCTAAAGTGCTGGGATTACAGGCGTGAGCCACCACGCCTGGCCCAAAGTGGTTTCTAATGTGATTCCAGCACAACCTCCAAGCAGGTGCCATTGGTCCCATTTTATAGATGAGGAAACTGAGGCTTGGAGAGCGAGGAAGCAGCAGCACGTCTCCACATCTGACAACAATGTCCCTGCTCTTTGTGGCTCACAGCTCTGCCTGCCAGGGGCTGTTGGAACAAGGACCCAAAGCCAGGCCCCTCCTGTGATGACACAGCGCCAGATACCAACAAGGGCCCAACCGTAAGTCCCGCATGCCCAACTGCCTTTACAGTGAGGGTGTTTCCATGATCTTCTGATGAAAAGGCACTCCCGGGGGGATAAAGAAGTGCCTCAAAACTGAGGGTATTCAATTAGAGAAAGTAGGGTGGGCACAGTGACTCATGCCTGTAATCCCAGCACTTTGGGAGGCTGAGGTGGGTGGATTGCTTGAGCTCATGAGTTCAAGACCAGCCTGGCCAACATTGCAAAACCCCGTCTCTGCAAAAAATAGAAAAATGAGGCCGGGTGCAGGGGCTCACGCCTGTAATTCCAGCACTTTGGGAGGCTGAGGCAGGTGGATCACGAGGTCAGGAGTTCGAGACCAGCCTGAACAACATGGTGAAACCCTGTCTCTACTAAAAATACAAAAATTAGCCAGTGTGGTGGCACAGGCCTGTAATCCCAGCTACTCAGGAGGCTGAGGCAAGAGAATCGCTTGAACCCAGAAGGTGGAGGTTGCAGCGAGCCGAGATTGCACCAGTGCACTCCAGCCTGGGTGACAGAGCGAGTCTCCGTCTCAGAAAAAAAAAAAAAATACAAAAATTAGCCGGTGTGGTGGCACAGGCCTGTAATCCCAGCTACTCAGGAGGCTGAGGCAAGAGAATCGCTTGAACCCAGAAGGTGGAGGTTGCAGCGAGCCGAGATTGCACCAGTGCACTCCAGCCTGGGTGACAGAGCGAGTTTCTGTCTCAGAAAAAAAAAAAAAATACAAAAATTAGCCGGTGTAGTGGCACACACCTGTAATCCCAGCTACTCGGGAGGCTGAGGTGGGAGGATTGCTGGAGTCTGGGTGGCAGAGGCTGCAGTGAGCCAAGATACCACCACTGCACTCCAGCCTGGGCAACAAAGTGAGACTCTGTCTCAAATAAATAAATAAACAGGCCAGGCACGGTGGCTCACTCCTGTAATCCCAGCACTTCAGGAGGCTGAGGCGGGCGGATCACCAGAGGTCAGGAGTTTGAGACCAGCCTGACCAACATGGAGAAACCCCGTCTCTACTAAAAATACAAAATTAGCTGGGCATGGGGGCGCATGCCTGTAATCCCAGCTACGCGGGAGGCTGAGGCAGGATAATTGCCTGAACCCAGGAGGCAGAGGTTGCGGTGAGCCGAGATTGCGCCACTGCACTCCAGCCTGGGCAACAAGAGCGAAACTCGGTCTCAAAAAAAAATAAAAAAATAAATAAATAAAAATAAATTAGAGAAAGTAACCCCTGGCTAGTAAAATCAGACACTGCTGAAGTGTCCCCAAAAGACTGAAAGTCTCCCAGCCAGGAAGATCCAGCCTGAAGGTATGTACATACCTAGAGGGAGAATGGGCCCATGGAAATGACCGTCAGCCTGGAGGTAAAGAAAAGGAGTGTCCAGGGGGAAGCTGAATTTGGCCGTCAGCTTGGAGGACAAGCTGGGCCATGAGCTGGGCATCCTTACATGGGTCCAGAGCAGGCACTCAGCACTGCATATAGATGGAAATACCGAGCAAACGCCCGGGAAAGGGGATCCTTGTGGGTGGGCTGACCCTTCTCAAACAGGGAAGCTTACCTGCCTTGCCCAGGGCAAGGCTTCCAAAATCACTCAACCAGCCCTGGATGAGATCGCATGCTCTGAGCAATCCTAAGATTACAATTTGGCTTCCATGAGGCTTTCCCATAGGGAGAGGAGGCTCTGCTCAGGCACACCTGAGTTTTCAGACCCACTGCCATTATATTTCCCCACCACGAACTGCACATATGCCTTCTGACCTATACGTCAGTCTCTTGTGAGTTTGGTTACTGTGTGCCAGGCTTTGAGAGAGAATCCTCTCAGGCAGACAAGTATTTGGAGGCCTATCTAGGTACAGCCCTGAAATGAGAGCACATGTCCATCAAAGACATGGAGAGAATGTTCAGGAAGCCAGGCACAGTGGCACACATCTGTAATCTCAGCGCTTTGCACTTTTGCAGGCGGAGGTGGGAGGATCACTTGAGCCCAGGAGTTTGAGACCAGCCTGGGGCAACATAATGAGACCCTGTCTCTGCAAGACATTTTTTAAAACATTAGCCAGGCATGGTGGCACATGCCTATAGTCCCAGCTACTCAGGAGGCTGAGGTGGGAGGATGGTTTGAGCCCAGAAGTTGGAGGCTGCAGTGAGCTGTGATTGCACCACTGCACTCCAGCCTGGGCAACAGAATGAGACCATATCTAAAAAAAAAAAAAAAAAAAATGTTCAGCACAGTTTTATTCACAAGACACCCAAATGCCTATCAACAAAAGAGTGGGGGCCGGGATGGTGGCTCACGCTTGTAATCCCAGCACTTTGGGAGGCCGAGACAGGTAGACCACCTGAGGTCAGTATTTTGAGACCAGCCTGGCCAACATGGTGAAACTCCGTCTCTACTAAAATACAAAAATTAGCCAGGCGTGGTGGCGGGTGCCTGTAATCCCAGCAACTCTGGAGGCTGAGGCAGGAGAATTGCTTGAACCCAAGAAACGGAGGTTGCAGTTAGCCAGGATCGTGCCACTACACTCCAGCCTGGGTGACAGAGCAAGACTCCATCTCAAAAAACAAAACCAAACAAAACAACAAAAGAGTGGGAAACAAGCTGTGGTACATTCATATGCTGGAACACTATACAGCAATGAAAAAGAGGGAACCATTGCCACATCCAACAACAAGGACGAACTGGCCGGATATTGAGTAAAAGGGGCCAGACTTCAAGAAGAGACAAAATGAACAGATATCACAAGAGTGATTAGCTCCAGACAGTACCAAGTAAAAAGAGGCGACTTCTGGCGTGATGCCAATGCTCTACCTTTTGACCCAAGTAGTGGCTGCACAGTTGCATACACTGTGCACTGAAGATCTCTACACTTGCAGCACTTGACTGTCAAATGTAACTTGGCTGAAAGTGTGATTTGAATGTAACGATGAAAAGTGTAGCAGTCTTCAAGGGCCACGGCTCAGACCCTAATCAAAGGCAGAGTCCAGCTGGGGCAGCCCCCCAGATCTCCCATAATGTGATGGCTTAAAAAATACACTTGGCCAGGCACAGTGGCTCACACCTGTCATGCCAGCATTTTGGGAGGCTGCGGTGGGCGGATTGCTTGAGGCCAGGAGTTTGAGACCAGCCTGGGCAACATGGTGAAACCCAGTCTCTACAATAAAGGTTTTAAAACATTAGCAGCCCATGGCTCACACCTGTAACCTCAGCACTTTGGGAGGCCGAGGTGGGTAGATCGCTTGAGCTTAGGAGTTTGAGAACAGCCTGGGCAACATGTCAAAACTCTGTCTCTACAAAAAAATACAAAAAATTAGCTAGGCGTGGTGGCGTATGCCTGTAGTTCCAGCTACTTGGGAGACTGAGGTGGGAGGATCGCTTGAGCCCAGGAGGTTGAGGAAGCAGTGAGCTGAGATCTCACAACTGCACTCCAGCGTGGGCAACAGACCTTGTCTCAAAAGAAAAAAAAATTAGTTGCACATGGTGATGCGCACCTGTACTTCCAACTACTCAGGTGGCTGAGGCAGGAGGATCGCTGAGCCCAGCAGTTTAAGGGTGCAGCTAGCTATGATTACACCACTGCACTTCAGCCTGAGCAACAGAGCGAGACCCTGTCTCAAAAAAAATTTAAATTAATTTAAAAATTTTTGGCCGGCCACAGTGGCTCACGACTGTAATCCCAGCACTTTGGGAGGCTGAGGCGGGCAGATCACGAGGTCAGGAGATCGAGACCATCCTGGCTAACACAGTGAAACCCTGTCTCTACTAAAAAATACAAAAAATTAGCTGGGCGTGGTGACGGGCACCTGTAATCCCAGCTATTCGGGAGGCTGAGGCAGGAGAATGGCATGAACCCAGGAGGAGGAGCTTGCAATGAACCGAGGTCGCGCCACTGCACTCCAGCCTGGGTGACAGAGCAAGACTCCATCTCAAAAAAAAAAAAATTTAAGAAAATTGGCCAGGCCCAGTGACTCACGCCTGTAACCCCAGCACTCCGGGAGGCCGAGATGGGCAGATCACGAGGTCCGGAGATCAAGACCATCCTGACTAACACGATGAAATCCTATCTCCACCAAAAACACAAAAAAATTAGCCGGGCGTGATGGCACGCGCCTGTAATCCCAGCTACTGGGGAGGCTGAGGCAGGAAAATCACTTGAACCCCGGAGGCGGAGGTTGCAGTGAGCTGAGATCACACCACTGCACTCCAGCCTGGGCAACAGAATAAGTCTTCATCTAAAAAAACAAAACAAAACAAAACAAACAAACAAACAAAAATTAGCCGGGTATAGTGGCGGGTGCCTGTAATCCCAGCTACTCAGGAGGCTGAGGCAGGAGAATCACTTGAACCCGGGAAGCAGAGGTTGCAGTGACATCATACCACTGCACTCCAGCCTGGACAAAAAGAGTGAAACTGTCTCAAAAAAATTTTTTTTAAGAAAATAAAAACACACCTTCAAATTCTTTGAGATTCTTTCTTTCAAGAGGTAGAGCCTAATTTCCCTCTCCTGGAGTATGGCCAGACTCCCTGACTCGATTCTGACCCCTAGAATAAAGCAGGAGAGACTTCGAAGACGAGGTCACAAAGAAGGCACTGCAGCTCCATCGGGGTCTCCTCACGATCCCTCTCGTGGAGCATATGCTCTAGGGGAAAAGCTTAGGACATCTATCCCATGTGAGACACTCAAGCAGCCCCATGGAGAGGCCCCAAAGTGACCAACCGAGGCCTCTCACCAAATGCCATTTTATGGGAGGGAGCTGTTTAGGAAGCCCATCCTCCAGCCCTAACCAAGTCCCACCCGGTCTCAGACGGAGGGAGACCCTGAGCTAGAACCACCCAGCTAAGCTTCTCTCAGTTTCCTGATCCTCAAGAGATGGAGAGAATGCAGGTTTGCTGTTTTACGCCACTAAGGTTCGGGGTGTTTTGTTACACAGAAATAGATAACTATTGGGGGATCTCCACATCTCACCCCCAAAAGCGTCCCTCTAACTGTGGCTTCAGTAGCAGGCAGAGCCCCAGACCAGCCCCACTCCTTGGGCCTGGCCCACTGTCACTCAATAATGGGTCTGGAATATCATTACCCAGCTGGATGCCTCTTCTCAGGCCACCACCCCTGAGACGCCTCCTCTGATCTCCCCAGCTCAGGTGGCCCCATCTGCTATGGTGTCTTCACAGCACTGAGGTTACCGGGCCTTGTCTCAGCTGCTAGAACACATTCTTTACAATAGATGCTTTGTAATCCTCACACCAGATTACAAGCTCCATGAGGGCAGGGCCCTTGCCTATCTGACACATGTCTGAGTCCCCAGCCTGACCACCTAGGGGGCGTTCAATAAAAGTTTGCTGCATGATTGGAAATCCCAGCTCGAAGCAAAAGGGAGACCCCAGTGACAACACAGCAGCCCAGGAACCCCAGCCCCATCACAAGGTCTGGCTGCTTTCCTGGCACCAAGGAGTGGGGCTGTGGGGGCTGGATCCTAAAAACAGCGGCAGCCCTCGAGCAGGTGCCTGGGCACCTTGTCTCCGTAGCTCTTTCCCACCCTCCTGGGTTGTTGTCCTCTGAGAGAGTGCTCAGGGGAGCAGGGGTCTCTGTGGGGACAGTGGCTCCCCCTCCAGGGGTCTCTGCCAACCCCAAACACCTCCTGCTGTTCTGGGGCAAGGGCCAAGTGCCTGACAAGTTCTCCATCTGCTCACGGGCTAAAGTCGGTGCTTTCTGCCGTCACTTTTAGATCCTGGCGCAGGCCACACAATTCATGTCAGGAGTAAATCATTTTGATTTCCACCTCTGGTCCCGAGAAAGCCATCTTCTCTTCACCCCTAACACCGCAGGACCCCCCCATCCTGCCTGCCCAGCCCGGAGGCCACACCTACTCCACCACGGAGGCCCAGTCAATTAGCCACTTCCCTGCACTTTTGAAAGGGGATCCAGCCGGGAAGAGTCACAGGATCCCAGGAGGCAGGCCCTGAAAGGCAGGGGCAGCTGGGTGCCCGGCAGGGCTATTTGGGGCTCAGTAGCGGCAGCTTGGGTTCTCTCCCTCCCCAGGCCCCAGATTCATGCCCCCTCCAGGAGCAAGAGGAAGTGGTGTGATTCTTGAGGGGTGTCATCAGTTGTCACAGGGACAAGACCCCACCTCTGCCCTGCTCCTCTAACCTCTGTTCCTGGCATGAGCAAACTGCTCACGAGTGGCCAGAGGCCAGCGAGAAGGGGAAAAGGGCGCCAGACCACGTGCCCAGGAAGGCATCAGAGTGCGGGCTTGGGGTGGGGTGGAGGCAGGACAGGCCAGCCCAGGAAGGTCACTTTGTGAGGTTACGTGCCCCACCAGGTGGGACGCCAGCCCCGGAGCTGTTCCCTCAGCCCATTCCCAAGCACTTAAGAACCACACTGTGCAAAGTTTGGAGAGTCCGGGATCATAACCTCCACTTTGCCACCAGCTCCGAGTGACCTTGGGGAAGCCAGCTGTGGCACTCGGCCTCAGTTTCCCTCCTGCACAGGGAAGGAAGTTGGTAGGTCCTGCACAATCTCTGGGGTGCCCTGTGACCCATTCCAGTGGGGTAAGGAAGGCCGCCTTCCTCACGCTGCCCCCTGCGTGGACACTTGGACCTGGTCTTCTGGAGTGAATTGTTCTGTGGGGCTGGGAACACGCGGGGGGGCGGGGGGGGGCTGTCAATGGGGAGGAGGGGTCCGTTCCAGGGCAGATGGGGCCTCAACTTCCCCAGGTCTCTCGGGTGGAAGGGGCTGCTCGCTCGTTGGGGGCCGCCCAGCCGGGAAGCTCCACGTGAGGCCGCCCTCTCCCTCGCGCCCCCTCGTGCTTACACTTACATTTCGCCTCCTTCCAGTCGGTGGAGGTGCTCAGGTCCACCTTCGCCGCCATGGCCAGGGGGGCCCAAGTGCGCACCCCGGCTGTCCGCCCCACCGCCGCCGCCCCCCACGCCCCAACTCCCGCCGAGGTCCGCGCACGGCGGCCGAACACGCCCAGGAACGCCGGGGGACCGCACGTGCTGCTGCGGGTCCTCGTGGCACCCGCCAAGTGTCCGGGCCGGGGGCGCGGGGGGACCAGCAGCTGCCCCGCCGCGCGCAGCTGTGCCAGGCGGCCGGACAGTCGGCTCTGCAGAGACATGAGCGGGCGGCGCGGGACGGCTCTCCGCCCACTTGGACTCTATTTACGGCGCTCGGGAGTGTCTCTCCCTTATTTACTTTGGGACCGGGTGGCGACTGCCAGCCAGCGGCGACCTGCTCGGAGCCAGCGGGAGGCGCGGCCAGAAAACCCGGGAGCGCCGCTGGGCACCCTGGAACTTGTAGTCCGGGCCGCCGGATGGGCCCACGCACTCGTATACACACGTGCGCGCCCGCCCGGGCTCCCAGTGTCGCGGATGGAGCCACGCCTGAGCCCTTCCGACTTCTCCCGTGGCCGCCAGGCGCCTCCCCTCCGCGAGACCTCGGCCGCCTCTAACTTTCTGGTTGGCTGAGCGTCGGCTTCCCCGGCACGGGCTGAAGCCCCCGGGCCTTCCACGCAGCCCCGGGCCCCTCTGCCGCTCGGCCCCGCGGCGGAGCAGGCGCGCCGGCCGCTGCGTATCGAGCTGGGAGAGCCTGGCGCGGCTTCCGCAGTGCCGAGCGTTTTGCAGCCTGGGAGACCCGGGCTTCTCTCCCCGCGGGTCAGCAGGGCACCGCCTCCACACCCCAGCCTGCCCTCCTAGGGACAGGTGCGACGAACGCGTAAATCCGGTTTGGGGACTTCTCCCCAGAGCCTCTGCCTTCTAACAGCCCCGGGGCCAAGGCTCAGCTGGAGCAGAATCTAGGACAGCTGGGGAGGAGAGCCGAGGGTGGAAATAGTGGAATTTGGAGGCAGGAAACTTAGGCTTCAAGTGGCGTTCAAGGGTGGAAGGATTGGGGTGATGTTTTTGTGTGTGTCTGTGTTTTTTTTGTTTTTCTTTTCTTTTTTAAACAAAAACCGGCCGGGCGCGATGGCTCACGCCTGTAATCCCAGCACTTTGGTAGGCCGAGGTGGGTGGATCACGAGGTCAGGAGTTCGAGGCCTGCCTGGCCAACATGGCGAAACCCCGTCTCTACTAAAAATACAAAAATTATGCAGGCGTGGTGGTGCATGCCTGTAATTACAGCTACTCGGGAGGTTGAGGCAGGAGAATCACTTGAACCCGGAAGGCGGAGGTTGTGGTGAGCCGAGATCGTGCCATTGCACTCCAGCCTGGGTGACAGAACAAGACTCTGTCTCAAAGAAAACAAAACAAAACAAAAAACACGAGGATGGATTTTTAAGTACTTTTATATATTTTTATGTACTATTAATATTACTTTATGATAAATATAATGAATACAGGCCGGGCCATTATAATAATATAATGAATGTAATAATGAATAATGAATAAGTGCTCACACCTGTAATCCCAGCACTTTGGGAGGCTGAGGCAAGAGGATTATTAGAGGCCAGGAGTTCAAGACCAGCCTGGGCAATATAGTGAGACCCCCTCATCTCTACCCGCCCCCACACAAAAAAATTACCCTGGTATGGTGGTAGACACTCACCTCTAGTCCCAGCTACTCCAGAGGCTGAGGCAGGCAAACACTTGAGCCCAAGGGTTCGAGGCTACAGAGAGCCATGATGGCACCACTGCACTACAGCCTGGACGACACAGTGAGACCCTATCTCAAAAGTAATAATAATAATGAATATATTTTAATACGAGGGAGGAACGAGCCAGGGTTTCAGAGAAGGTTCTAGTACTAGTGTTGCTGCCCTAGGGTACCCTAGCCCCTTAAGACTCAAACTTCTTGAGCTGTCAGCTAGGAATAAGAGAGTCTGGCTGGTTGCAAACCTGCTCCTGTGCTCCAGGCCTCTGACTCTGAGTGTGGCAATAACCGTGGATGGCCGTACGAGGATCCCTGACCTGCCGTGGATGCAGATGGAACCACTGGGATGGTGACACGGGCTCAGCCTTGGACTCCAGACATTAAATCTGCCCAAGAGAGGATCAGCATAGACTTGCCAGCAGCAGGGTAGGCAGTCATCAGTCCTGGGAGTGAGGGCAAAGGGGAGCCAGAGGCCAGGAAGGAAGAGCCCATGGCCCCCAGCATTCCAGGACCACCAGCAAGGCCTGCACCCTCTCCTGAAAACATCAGCAAGGCACGGTTCAGGATGTAGGAGTCAGGCTCCAGGTCACCTCACCAGTTGTGGCCCCTCCAGTAACTCAGAGTAAAGGAAGGACCTTGCTGACTGCAACCAGGACAGCCAACACCTACATGCACGAAGTCCCAGCTGTACTGAGCTAAGCCCTCTATGTCCATTCCCACTACCTCCATTAGCCCGTTATATCCTCAGCTCTCACCCCCTCCAGGCAGAGAGATGATTGGCCCAAGGTCAGGTCAGGATCCCAGCCCCGACTTGGGTCCAGGTCTGTTTGGTTCCCATCTGCGGTCTGGAAAATGGTTATGCAGGTGTCACTGATTGGTGAAATGAGGCATGTGGGTGATGCAGTATATTACTTCTCCATTGCTACTGTACCATTACCACAAATTCACTGGCTTCAACGACACACATTTAGTATCTTAAAGTTCTGTAGGACAGAAGTCTGATGTGGGCATCACTGGGTTAAAATCAAGGGGAACACGAGGCCATGTTCCTTTCTGGAAGCCCTAGCAGACAGCCTGTATCATTGCCTTTTCTGATTCCCAGAGACCACTCACATTCCTTGGCTTGAGACCTGTTCCTCCATGTTCAAAGCCCGCGCGGTTGCATCTGAGCATTCTCCTGTAGTGGCATTTCCCTCTGATACTCTCCTTCTGCCTCTCTCTTCCATCTTCAGGGACACTTGTGATTACATGGAGCCCACCTAGATAATCTGTGACAATTTCTCTACTTAGCTGATTTGCAGCCTTCATTCCCCTTTGCCATGTAATGTAACATATTTACAGGCTCTAGGATTTAGGATGTGGAGTCTTTGGAGGGCCATTATTCTGCCCTGTGCAACCTTCCTGGCAATGTCTAGTGAGGATGATGAGGTAGAGGCAGGGTCCCCAGCCATAAGAAAGTCTTGGCGTTCAGGCCGGGTGCAGTGGCTCACGCCTGTAATCCCAACACTTTAGAAGGCCAAGGCGGGTAGAACACCTGAGGTCAGGAGTTCGAGAGCAGCCTGGCCAACATAGCGAAACCCCATCTCTACTAAAAATACAAAAAAAAAAAAATTAGTTGGGCATGGTGGCACACGTCTGTAGTCCCAGCTACTCAGGAGGCTGAGGCAGGAGAATTGTTTGAACCTGGGAAGCAGAGGTTGCAGTGAGCTGAGATCGTGCCACTGCACTCCAGCCTGAGTGGCAGAGTGAGACTCCCTCTCAAAATAAATAAATAAATAAGGCAGGTGTAGTGGGTCACACCTGCAGTCCCAAGTACTTGGGAAACTGAAACAAGGAGATCACTTGAGTCCAGGAGCTGGAGGTCAGCCTGGGCAACACAGTGAGACCTTGTCTCTAAAAATAAATAAATAAGTAACATGCATTTATTTATTTATTTATTTAGAGACGGAGTCTGGCTCTGTCGCCCAGGCTGGAGTGCAGTGGCATGATCTCGGCTCACTGCAGCCTCTGTCCCCCAGGTTCAAGGGGCAGCCTCCCAAGTATCTGGAGTTACAGGCATGCGCCACCATGCCCCGCTAATTTTTGTACTTTTAGTAGAGACGAGGTTTCACTATGTTGGTCAGGCTGGTCTCGAACTCCTGACCTCAGATGATTCACCCACCTCGGCCTCCCAAAATGCTGGGATTACAGGCGTGAGCCACTGTGCCCAGCCAACAAATATGTATTTAAAAAAACCATTTATATCGTGTTATTCACCTGCTCAGAAATCTCCAAAACCCATGTCCTACACGGCCAGGCTGCTGAAGCACCCTGGACGCCTACTGTGTACCAGCGCTACTGTTTCTTTTTGCTGGGATTCAGCTCTGCTGTCACAAAGATAGTGAAGGTCCCTGCTAACAGCTCTCCATGGTCTACTGGAGGCCTGGGTCACATGCGTAAGTGCTCCTGGGCAGGCAGCAGCATTCTAAACTTCGGTGAGGAAGGATATCTTCATAGAATTTGAGCTGGACCTTTTGGAAAAAGTAAAATTTTGCCAGGTATGGAAGGTGTGTATGTGTTGGGGGCGTTCCACGCAGAGAGGCCCACAGAAGCAAAGGCGTGGAAGTCTGTGGAATGCTGAATCTTCGGCTGGGGCTGTGGCATAGGGTGTTGTCAGTTGAGGATTTTTAATGTTGGAGAGGGGGTTTTGTGCAGAGAAAAGCTACCTACTGCTGCTTGTGTTTAAATTAATACTGTATTTATTAAACACATAAATTTTAAAAACTAGTTTTTCTTAAACATCCAAGTGCAATTTGTAAATCTAGTTTTCTATGTATAAGCCTACTAATTTTTTTATAAAAGAACAATTATGTTCACTTATTCTTTAATATTTAATTAACTCATAAGTTCAACAGATTAAATTATTCTAAAAATTAATGCCAGTTACAAACTTAGGTAATTAAATCCTCTAATAGATTTTAAACTATATTTTACAGACTTAAAGTAGCTGATCCTCTCAAACACCTCAAATTCCCAGCAGAAGAGACTTACAAGGATTTTTTTTTTTTCTTATCACTTAAGCAACTCTTTTTCTTTTTCCTTTTTTCAGGGACAGCGTCTACAGGGTCTGGAGCAATCATGACTCACTAGCTTTGACCTCCTGGGCTCAATCGATCCTCCAGCCTCAGCCTCCTGAGCAGCTGGGACTACAGGTGTGTGCCACCACACCCAGCTAATTTTTTTTTTTTTTTTTTTTTTAAGAGATTGGGTCTCACTGTGTTGCCAAGGCTGGTCTCAAACTCCTGGGCTCAAGCAATCTTCCTGCTTCAGCCTTCCAAGGTGTTAGGGTTACAGGCATGAGCCACTGTGCCCAGCCAAGCAACTCTTATATACTAATAAACTTATAAATGTGGCAAATCAGTTATCTTAAATATTCAATCCTGTTTCCAAACTTAGATCCTCTTAGACTGTCACAGTTATCTACTGCTTTGTAATGAGTCACTGAAAATTTACTGGCTTAACATAACAACAGTTCTAAGTCAGCAGTTTGGGCTGAGCTAAGCTAGCCGGTTCATCTGCTGGTGTCACTGGGTCACTCTTGTACCTGCAGCTATAGTCATCTGACAACCCAACTGGGGTTGGGGGTCCAAGGTGGTCTCACTCACATGACTGATGGTTGGTGCTGGCTGTCAGCTGAGGCCCCTTGGCTCTGCTCCACATGGTCTCACCTTTCAAGGTGGCAGAGCCATCCAGAGGAGCAGATACACCACCACAGCAGGGCTGAAGTTGCAGTGACATTCAGGACCACAGTACAGTTAGGGTTTTCCTGCTACTGGTCTGAGATTTAAGACCACAGCAGGACCCAGGAGAATTCTACCATATCTAGAGGGATCCCCAGATCCACTCCTCTCCCCTGGGACTTAATGATAAAGTCTGATGCATCACTGTTTCCTGAGAGTCTTAAGTGGCAGCTCTCCCCCATTTTTACCCTGCCATCTTTCTACTTTTTATAGCCTCATTTGGGTAGATAAGCGTCCGTCCCTCCAGCTCTCAGGTCCTCCTGTCGTCTTCTCTGTCTGATGACAATTTTGCATTCCACCCTCATCCAGGTTGTACTACTGTCTTCATATCTCACTTTATTACTTGCCTATGTTTCATTTTACTATCCGTTTCATTGGCCATATTGTACAGTCATTATGTTGAGAGGTATATAAGGGAAGGATGGATTACAAGGTATTAAATGTCCAGAGCTTGCAGCTATAAACCAGGAGCCTGGAAAACAGAGGATGCCCCTCCACCTGATTTTTTTTTTTTTTTAAGATGGAGTCTTACTCTGTTGGCCAGGCTGGAGTGCAGTGGTACGATCCTGGTCCACTGCAACCTCCACCTCCCAGGTTCAAGCGATTCTCCTGCCTCAGCCTCCCGAGTAGCTGGGACTACAGGCGCGTGCCACCACGCCCAGCTAACTTTTGTATTTTTGTAGAGACGAGGTTTTACAATGTCGGCCAGCCTGGTCTCGAACTCCTGACCTCAGGTGATCCACCCACGTTGCCCTCCCAAAGTGCTGGGATTACAGACGTGAGCCACCGTGCCCAGCCTCTATGTGACGTTTGGCAGACTGATCTGAAGACCATGTTGGCTGTCTGGGAAAGTCCTCAGTGATCTTGAGAGGGCCAGACAGATACTGAGTGTTCTTATCCCACGCCACCCTCCCCAGGGGAAGGGCCTTAGTGGGCCAGGGGGTTTCGTTCCTGGAGCCAGCAGAGGGAGGGCTTCAGCTGCCCCTACTCTGACTTCAGAGAAGGCCCAGGAGGGAGGTAGATGCTTCAGGGACATTTGGATTGAAGTGCACAAAATCCTTTAAAAGTAATGTTCATTGTAATAGATTTTAACAACATAGAAATAAAGTAAAAAGTGAAAGCCAGCAGGGTGCTGTGGCTCAGGCCTGGAATCACAGTACTTTAGGAGGCCAAGGCAGGAGGATCGCTTGAGGCTGGAAGTTCAAGACCAGCCTGGGAAACATAGTAGGACCCTGACTCCACAAAAAATAAAAATATTGGCCAGGCGCGGTGGCTCACGCCTGTAATCCCAGCACCTTGGGAAGCTGAGGCGGGCAGATCATCTGAGGTCGGGAGTTCGAGAGCAGCCTGACCAACATGGAGAAACCCCATCTCTACTAAAAATACAAAATTAGCCGGTCGTGGTGGTGCATGCCTGTAATCCCAGCTACTTGGGAGGCTGAGGCAGGAGAATTCTTGAACCCGGAAGGCAGAGGTTGTGGTGAGCCAAGATCATGCTATTGCACTCTAGCCTGGGCAAAGATAGCTAAACTCTGTCTAAAAAAAATAAAAGTAAAAATATTAGCTGGGCGTGCTGGTGCACCTGTAGCCCCAGCTAATCTGGGGGCTGAGGCTGGAGAATCACTTGAACCCAGGAGTTCAAGAGTAGCCTGGGCAACATAGTGAGACCCTGTTTCTACAAAAAAAAAAAAAGTGAAAGCCCTTGTTATGGGCTGAATCATGTCTGCCTGAATTCCTATGTTGAAGCCTTCAGCCCCAGTAGCTCAGAATGTGACTGTATTTGCATATAGGGCCTTTAAAGGGGTAATTAAGGCTGGGTGCAGTGGCTCACACCTATAATCCCAGCACTTTGGGAGGCCGAGGCAGGTGTATCACCTGAGGTCAGGAGTTTGAGACCAGCCTGACCAACATGAAGAAACCCTGTCTCTACTAAAAAATACAAAAATTAGCTTGGTGTGGTGGTACGTGCCTGTAATTCCAGCTACTTGGGAGGCTAAGGCTGGAGAATCACTTGAACCCGGGAGACAGAGGTTGCAGTGAGCTGAGATCGCGCCACTGCACTCAAGCCTGGGTGACAGAGCGAGACTCTGTCTCAAAAAAAGAAAGAAAAAAAAAGAGGTAATTAAGTTAAAATCAGGCCATTAGGGTGAGCCCTACTCCAGTTTGATTGGTGTCTTTTTTTTTTTTGAGATAGAGTCTTGCTCTGTTGCCCAGACTGGAGTGCAGTAGCATGATCTCAGCTGACTGCAACCTCTGCCTCCCAGATTCAAGCAATTCTCCTGCCTCAGCCTCCCGAGTGGCTGGGACTACAGGCGCCTGCCACCACACCCGGCTAATTTTTGTATTTTTAGTAGACACGGCATTTCACCATGTTGGCCAGGCTGGTCTCGAACTCCTGACCTCAAGTAATCCACCCGCCTCAACCTCCCAAAGTGCAGGGATTACAGGTGTGAGCCACTGCGCCTGGCCTGACTGATATCCTTTTAAGAGGAAAGTTCGGGGCTGGGCACAGTGGCTCACACCTGTAATCTCAACACTTTGGGAGGCCGAGGTGGGTGGATCACTTGAGGTCAGGAGTTTGAGACCAGCCTGGCCAATATGGTGAAATCCCATCTCTATTAAAAATACAAAAATTAGCCAGGCATGGTGGCACATGCCTGTAATCCCAGCTACTCGGGAGGCTGAAGCGGGGGAACCACTTGAGCCCAGGAAGTGGAGGTTGCAGTGAGCTGAGATCACGCCACTGCACTCCAGTCTGGGTGGACTCCATCAGAAAAAAAAGGGGTGGGGGGGGTGGAAAGTTGGACACACAAAGAGACATTAAGGATGCTGGAGTGCAGAGGAGGGACCACGTGAGGATGCAGGAAGAAGGCAGCCATCTGCAAGCCATGGGGAGAGGCCTCGGAGGAAACCACACCTGCTGATGCCTTGAACCTGGGCTTGCAGCCTCCAGAACTGTAAGAAAATACATTTCTGTTGTTTAAGCCACCCCATCTGTGGCATTCTGTTATGACAGCCCCAGCAAACTATCACAGCACACCGCCTCCCTGTTCCCAGTCCACAGAGGTAATTCCTGTAGCCACTGGCTGCGTATCGTAGATTTTTTCCCTGCATGTATAATCATATGTGAAGAGATACACACATAATTTTATTTTTACAAAAATAGGATTCAGCCATACACACTGTTCCACAACTACTATGCTTTTTTTTTTTTTTTTTAAACTCACAACACTTCTGACACCAAATGTGTGGGTTTTTTTTTCCCACATCGACCAACTCTCCAACACCATCTGGGTGTCCTACAATTGAATCCATTCTGATACTATCAACCTGGAGTTGGCATCAGCTCCCACACGTTAAGGGCCCAGTCCCACAAGACTACCCCCACTTCAAACTCCAGGAGCAAGTCCTGGGTCCCCCATACTTCTGACGTATGAATTGGGGGTTCCCATGACCCCCTCCTCAGGTTCAATAATTTGCTAGAACAGCTCACAGGAAAACAGTTTACTTTTTTTTTTTTTTTTTGAGACAGAGTGACTCTGTCTGGAGTGCAGTGGTGCTCGCTGCAGCCTTGAACTCCTGGGCTCAAGCGATCCTCCAGCCTCAGCCTCCCAAGTAGCTGGGAGTACAGGCATGTGCCACTGCACCCAGCCTTCCTTACTATTGCCGGTTTATCATAAAGGATGCAAGTTCAGGAACAGCCAGATGGAAGAGATGCATAGGACAAGGTGTGGAAGGCAAGATGCGGAGCCTCCAAGTGCTCTCTGATCACTCCACCCTCCCAGCACCTCCATGTGTTCTTCTCTGAACCCTGTCATTTAGTTGTTTTTTTTTTTTTTTTTTTTTGAGATGGAGTTTTTCTCTGTCACCCAGGCTGGAGTGCAGTGGTGCAATCTTGGCTCACTGCAACCCCTGCCTCCTGCCCAGGTCAAGTGATTCTCCTGCCTCAGCCTCCTGAGCAGCTGGGGCTACAGGCGTGTGTCACCACACCCAGCTAATTTTTTGTATTTTTAGTAGAGACGGGGTTTCACCGTGTTAGCCAGGCTGGTCTTGAACTCCTGACCTCAGGTGATCCATCCGCCTCAGCCTCCTAAAGTGCTGGGATTACAGGCGTGAGCCACTATATCAGGCCTCATTTAGGAGTGTTAGGGTGGCTTCATTATACAGGTATAATTGATTAATTCTTGACCACTGGTAATTAACTCAATGTCCACCCCATCTCCCCTCCCCAGGGTTTGAACCCTCTAATCATTTACTGGGTTCCCCTTCTCCTGGCTACCACCCTCATGCGCCAAGAGTCACCTCATTAGCATAAATTTATGGTTGAAAGGGGCTCACTATGAGTAACAAAAGATGCTCCTCTCCCACCATCACTCAAGAAATAACAAGTGTTTCAGGAGCTCTGTGCCAGGAACTGGAAGTGAAACCCAAATATGCATACTTATATTCACAATATCACAACCGCTAACTTTTTTCATTCTACCATATGTCATTGCCATGTCAATATCTACCCAAATGTTGTTTCTTCACACTTGCCAATATCCCATCCTATGGAGGCAGCATCGTGTTTTCCAGTGTCCTCCATAGTTGGACTCAGGTGGTTTCCATCCCTTTTGCTGTCCCAGACAGTGCTGTGTGAGACGTCCTGTGCCACCAGGGTAGGGTCCCTGCGGGAGACATTCCTAAGAGCAGAATCACTTTTGTGTTTTCAATAGCTATTGCTAAGCGTACCTTCCTACGGGCGGTGTAGAAGAGGCACGTATCCCACCCACGTCCACACAGGCACACTCTCTACCACTTGGTATTTCTCAACAGAGGTGCTGGGAAGGAGACAGTGGGGTTGGGCCATTTGGATCTGAGGGGCTACAACAATTCGGCTCAGAAAAGAATAAGCAGAAAAGGGAGTGAGGAAGCCCAGAGGGAAGGTCCAAGGGACCTTCTGGGAAAGGCTGAGGGACCCCCAGGGCAGCGAAGGGTGACCAGTTCCATTGGCTCATTCGACAAACACTAAGCACTGACAATGCCCCGGGCTCTGCACTGGGGTCCAGCACATGGCAATGAAAGAAACATCTTCCTCGGAAGAAGTCGACACACAAAAGTCATTTCACAGAGTGCTTGGATCAGCGGGCTGGGGCGGCTGGAGAGGAGCAGATGCAACAAGCACTAGCATGACACTGGCTCATGAGAATTCCCGAGAATTTCTGCCATACGTGGCGAAGGGGAAAGTGCAGGAACAAATCCCTGGACATGACTGTTCTAGTTACCTACTGCTGTGGAACAAACTACCTTAAGCTACCTTGCTTTTCTGGCTGGGAACAATAGCAATTTAATTCCTTCTCAAGATTTTGTGGTTCAGGGCTCAGCTAGGTGATTCTTCTGCTCCATGTGGGCTTGACTAGGGTCACTCAGTGGGATCGCTGGAGACTGGGCTGGGCTAGAGGGCCCAAGACAGCTTCCTTCATGTTACCTGGAGCCCGCACTATGTTGCGGAACAGTTGGCTTGCCACAAGGCTAGCGTGGGCTTCCCCACACCATGGTGGCCTCAGGGCACTCAGACTTCTTCAGTGGCAGCACAGGCTCCAAGGCAGTGTGTCCCAAGAAACAAGAAGTGGAAGCTGCCAGTTTTATAAGGCTTGGAAACTGCAAGATGTTATTTCTATTGTATTCTATTGGTCAGAGTAGTCCCAACTCCATGGAATTCAAGGGGAGGGGACACAGACCTCCCACTTTGCAATGAGAGGGGTGTCAATGAATATGCACCATCTTTCATCTCTCTCAGTGACCCTTGACATCGTTCTCTTGCCATTGGGTGTCATATTATGTGCTGTGGACAGTTGCAATCTGCTTGCCATGTAGCAGGCAGGTTTCACCCTTGAGCCTCAACCTCGGTGTGCAGGAACTGCTGTGTTTATATTAATATTTCTCTCCCTCAGCTCTATTGACATTTGGAGCCAAATAATTGTGATGGCTATTCTGTGCCTTGTAGGGTGTTTAGCAGCATCCTTGGCCACTACAGCATGTGCACACAAACACACACACACACTCAGTTATGACAACCCAAATGTCTCCAGACATTGCCAAATGACAGCTGGGGACACCCTAGGTGAAAACCATTGCCTCGGCCGGGCGCGGTGGCTCATGCCTGTAATCTCAGCACTTTGGGAGGCCGAGGCGAGTGGATCACCTGAGGTCAGTAGTTCAAGACCAGCCTGGCCAACATGGGAATAACGCATCTCTACTAAAAATACAAAAATTAGCCAGGCGTGGTGGCACCTACCTGTAATCCCAGCTACTTGGGAGGCTGAGGCAGAAGAATTGCTTGAACCTAGGAGGCAGAGGTTGCAGAGAGCTGAGACTGCGCCACTTCACTCCAGACTGGGTGACAGAAAGAGACTCTGTCTCAAAAAAAAAAAAAAAAAGAAAAAAGAAAAAAAACCATTGCCTTGGGATCACCTTGTTCTGACGTAAGCTTCTATCCTACTCAGCTGTGAGGAACTCATCCTGTTCCCAGTTCACATGGTCCTTAACCCTTGGGAAGGGCTCTGATCCACTGTGTGCCATGGCTGCTGCTGAGCTGGCCTCACCTCAGTGGTCCCCTGAAATAGAGAGTCTCTCCTCCCATCCCCCAACCCAACCCCACATCTTACAGAGGCTATATATATGGCCTGGGTGCCTAGGCTGGGGGGGCCCCTTGCAGGGTGTCTAAGCACATTGTCACCTCTGACTCTGGGCATCTACCAGCCCAAGGAGCAACACTCCTTCCCCCTACACCCTGAGGGGGTCCCGGGGGTCTGCGTCCAGCTGACGGAATTAGCTGATGGACTGGATGTGGGCTGTGAAAGAGGATGAGTCAAGAATGCTTCCACAGTTTTCAGCCTGAGCCACTGAAAGAATAATGATGCCATTGGCAAGAGGAAGTCAAGGGCAGGCGGGGTTGAGAGGGATATTGGGAGTTATGATTTTAGCACCCCGGGAAGTCTGTCAGCCATCCACACGAAGATGTCCAGATGGCAGCTGGATAGATAAGTCTGGGACTGGGGGGTGAGATCTGTGCAGAGGACAGGTTTATGGGAGTCATCTGAGATGGCATTTATAGCCACAAGACTGACTGGATCTCCCAGGGAGGGGGGTGTGGATAGCAAGGCCCAGGACTGGGCTCCAGGGTTCTCTGATTAATAATTATTAGATAATAATTATCATTTTATTCCTTGAAGCATCTGGCACAGTGCCTGGCTCTATACAAGTCCTCGGAATTGGACAGAACTCTACAGTACTTTATTTTCCCCACTAATAAGGATGCCAGTTCTATCTTTGCAGAAGAGCTACAAGTTAGGATCACTCAGTTAAGTAAGAAATTAAGAGATTTCTTAGGAGTTTCAAATAAAAATTCCAGGTCTACAGAGCCCAAATTCTGAGCTGCAGCCCTTCCCTAACCCCTACTCCCCACCTACACTGAGATCCAGCTCTCCTAGTTTTTCTGATATTGAGAAAACTTTAAAGTTGGGAATTTGCTCTGCTGAGACTCAGTCACCCTCGCTGTACCTTCAGTGCCACTGCTGCAGGAACTACGGCCTCCAAGCTGACTCCAGATACAGCCTCGCCATGCCTCTCCCTACCCTTGACTGCAGCAGCACTGAAATAGCAGCGTGAATCACTCTGGGACGTCACGTGATGCCCAGGCCAGGACGCAGCTGTGGTTGGTGCGCCTGTGTTCCAGGGACCTGGGAGGAGGGCCCTGGCCGGCCAGAGTGGCTGCCTCCCTGTCCTCCTCTGAGTCCACCAAGAGGCTTGGAGAAGACTGAGTTGGTGGAAGTTGTAAGAGCTAACACTTCTGGGTATTCAGAGGTGGCTTTACTGTAACACTAAAGCAGCTTAAACATCGGGGACCCCATTTGTGCTCCTTCTAAAGCCACACACCTCATTTTTTGTGTTTCTTTTCTCAAAGCGAGCTCTCAAATTGTCATAAGCTTCAGGTCTGACAAGACTCAAGGCCAACCCGGGAGGATTATATTGTTCAATCTGCATAGTAACCTTGGGAAGTCAAGGGCACTTTATCCCCCCT
Organism: Pan paniscus; assembly: GCF_029289425.2. Classification (NCBI taxonomy): domain Eukaryota; kingdom Metazoa; phylum Chordata; class Mammalia; order Primates; family Hominidae; genus Pan; species Pan paniscus. The sequence continues at coordinate 65,408,387 of NC_073258.2, forward strand.
ACCTTACAGACAAGGACACTTAGAGCACAAAAAAGCCTTCCTTAGATTTCTTGAAAATACTGGGCCAGGGCCAGGCATGGTGGCTCACGCCTGTGTAATCCCAACACTTTGGCAGGCCAGGGCAGGTGGATCACTGGAGGTAATGAGTTTGAGACCAGCCTGGCCAACATGGTAAAACCCCATCTCTACTAAAAATACAAAAAAAAAAAAAAAAAAAAAAATTAGCCGGGCATAGTGGCGGGCACCTATAATCCCAGTTACTCGGGAGGCTGAAGCAGAATCGCTTGAACCTGGGAGGCAGAGGTTGCAGTGAGCTAAGATCGCGCTACTGCACTCCAGCCTGGATGACAGAGTGAGACTCTGTCCCCCACCCCCCCCAAAAAAAGAGAATTCTGGGCTGGGCACGGTGGCTCACGCCTGTAATCCCAGCACTTTGGGAGGCTGAGGCATGTGGATCATGAGGCCAGGAGTTCAAGACCAGCCTGGCCAAGATGGTGAAATCCTGTCTCTACTGAAAACACAAAAATTAGCCGGGTGTGGTGGTGGATGCCTGTAATCTCAGCTACTCTGGAGGCTGAGGCAGATAATTGCTTGGACCCAGGAGGTGGAGATTGCAGTGAGCCGAGATTGCACCACTGAACTCCAGCCTGGGAGACAGAGTGAGACTCCATCTCAAAAAAAAAAAAAATTCTGAATTTTCCCTGGCCTCAGCACCTTTGCATCTTCTGTTGCCCTTTGTGGCACTCTGTGCCCCCTAGGCTTCTCCTCGTCCCATCTCTGACAAGCCTTCACTAACCACTCACCTCTGGGAGTGCTTTCCTTCCCTGCCTCCCAGGTCATCTCTCTGTGCCTTGCCTTTTGTGTTCTCTGTAGCACTCACTCTTAAGAATTATCATTTGTGCACCGATTTTGATTTAATAACTCCATGTAGTTCTTATTCCGTAGCCAGGCAGTTTTTTTTTTTTTCCTTTGGAGACCGAGTCTTGCTCTGTTGCCCAGGCTGGAGTGCAGTGGCGCAATCTTGGCTCACTGCAACCTCCACCTCCCAGGTTCAAGTGATTCTCCTGCCTCAGCCCCCCAAGTAGCTGGGACTACAGGTGTGCACTACCATGCGTGGTTAGTTTTTGTATTTTTAGCACAGACGAGGTTTCTCCATGTTGGCCAGGCTGGTCTTGAACTCCTGACCTTAGGCAATCCCCAGGCACTCTTCTTCACAAGTTCTAAGTGCTTTATAAACTATCAAATCATGTAATCCTCACAACCACTATGTCAACACTTTTTAATCCCCATTTGAAGATGGAGGCAACTGAAGTACAGAGAGGTTGTGCAAGTTGCTTAAAGTCACACAGCTGAGAGTTTAGGTATCATCTGTTTCAGTAGAAAAGGTTCCTGTGAGCAGAAGCTTCATCTGGAGCTGCCCTGGTCACTGCTACAGTCCTGCACCCAGAGCAGTGCAACACACTTTAAAAAAAGGTGTGTGGGAAATGGGACCTGGCCACGCAGAGAGAAGCTGCTGGGGAGAAGATGGAAGGCCTGGAAAGGCCACTGCTGGTCAGGTGGGCAGCAGCGTGGTGGCCTTGAGACAGTGCCAAGAAGAAATGAAAGGTGTCCTTGACAGAATGGATGTAGATGAATAAGAGAGGAGGCCAAGGCCTCAGAGGAACCTTTGACCCCGCTTTCCTTCATGCTCCCTCCAAAATGCATCCAGAATCCAATTCCTGTCCCCTCCTCTGCTCCCATCCTGGCTCCCTGGGATTACTGCCACAGCCTCCTAAGAGGTATCCCTGCTCTAACCCTCCCCTCTTCCTCCACACAGCAGCCAGAGGGATCCTGAGAAAACTAAAATCATGTCACTTCTCTGCTCAAAACCTGCCAATGTGTTCGGGAGTAGCAATGGCCTCTAACCTTGCAGGACCTGGCCCCTGCTTCCTCTCGGCAGCTGTGCCTCCTGCCATCCTGGCTACCCTGAGGCAGCTCCCACCCCAGGCCCTTTGCACTGGCTGTTCCATAGGCCTGCAAGGTTCTCCCCTACGTTTCCATGGATCTCACTCCCTTGCTTTCTTCAAGTCTTTTCTCACCGTGCCCCACAATTGAAAATGCAAAACCGCTGGGCACGGTGGCTCACGTCTGTAATCCCAGCACTTTGGGAGGCCGAGGCGGGGCGGGGATCACTTGAGGTCAGTAGTCTTGAGACCAGCCTGGTCAACATGGTGAAACCCCGCCTCTACTAAAAATAAAAAAATTAGCCGGGCGCGGTGGCGCACACATGTAATCCCAGCTAACTGGTAGGCTGAGGCAGGATAATTGCCTGAACCCAGGAGGCAGAGGTTGCAGGGAGCCGAGATTGCCCCACTGCACTCTAGCCTGGGAGACAGAGCGAGAGTTTAAGACCAGCCTGGACAACATGGCGAAATCCATCTATACAAAAAAAAAAAAAAACCCCAGAAAAATTAGCTAGGCGTAATGGTGCTTGCCTGTAACCCCAGGTACTTGGGAGGCTGAGGTGGGAGGATGGCTTGAGCTCAGGAGGTTGAGGCTGCAATGAGCTGTGATAGCGCCACTGCACTCCAGCCTGGGAGACAGTGAGATTCGACTCCGTCTCAAAAAAAAAAAAAAAAAAAAAAAAAAAAAAAAAGCAGGCGGTTAGATTGCACAGGCCCTGAACCCCATCCTAAAGCTTCCAGCACTTTCAAGTGAGGGATTACCAGGTTTGCGGATCTGCTGCAACTTGGCTGCAGTGTCCAAAATGGGTGGGGCAGGTGGAATTAAAGATGAGGCTGTGGAGACAAGCTACTGGCAGAGACGACACACTTTAAACCCTGGGAAGATATCATTACCCAGAGAGGGGGAAGGATGAGGACACTGCAGAGCCCAACATCATCGCCAGACCCAAGTCATGCGGCTCCTTTGTTCCAGGAACCAAGGCTGACCCTAGAAGCAATAGCAGCATTTTCACTCCGCAGGTGCATCTCTTCCACGCTTTGGGGTGCCTGCCCTGCCTCCGACTTCTGGGGCTGGGATTTAATGCCCTACCAGGGCACAGCTCGCCAGCTCACAGGCGGTCAACTACTGATTCAGTTCTTCGTCTCCTTCACTCCTTTACATCGGACTCACGAGGGCTGAGGGGCAGCTCCCTTTCGTTAAGTGCCTCCCGCGTGCTAAACACCGCACGAATTCCCCTCGGCCCTACAGGACCAAACGACCGGCGCGCTGAGAAAGGGTGTGCGGTTCCACTGAGGACGCCCAGCGGGACAGCCGGGCCCGCCGCGGTGAGATCCCCGGCCTGTCCAGCCCAAGCCCAAGCGCCCTCGCGGTCACGTGGCATTTCCGGAACATTCAGAACCTAACAGCCAGGATGCAGGAGGGCCGGGCCGAGGCCGGAGCGCTGGACAACGCGGGTAGCTGGCGCTCGAGGGCCAGGCAGCTCCCACCGGCTAGGACCCCCATCCCGATGCGCGGGCGAAGGGCTCGGGCCCTGTGCCGCTGGCGATCCCGGGGACCGCCTGGAACTCGCGGCACTCGGGAGCGAGAGGGAAAGCAACCCAGAAGCCCCGCAGCCGCCGACGACACAGCTACAGACCCCGACTGCAGCCGGTACTCCCATATACCACGGGCGGGGCGAAACCCGGCCTTTTGAAGGGCAGCGATTTAAACCAATCAGCGCAAAGAGTTGGCAACCCTCCGCCCAATTGGAATCGCTCTCATTCTGAAGGCGGTTCCGACATGGAGTCCGGCAGCCCAATGGGAGAGGTGGAAATTTCCAGAACGATCAGAACCAATGGGCGCGGCCAGCGCGGCTACGATTGGCAGTGCAAAAGACCAATCCGTGTCGCAGAAGTTCGCTCCTCCCTCCATTCGTGGAGCCTGAGATGGGTGGGTTTATAGAGGAGCGCCCAATCCTGAGGTGCGGGGGAGGCAGGGTTGAGGGAATTACTCCCCGCTGTCCAATGAGAAGGAAGTGGAGATGATGGGCTGGACCTCAAGCCAATAGTAGAGCAGCAAAGACATTCCCCCTAGAAGAACTCGACCAGTGAGCAGGCGAGGAAGGGGCGGGAGCCGGGGTCCCGGCAGCTTCTAGTAGGTTCCAGAAGGCGGCGCGTGCGGTTGGGAACGCGGAGCGGACGGATTCGATTCAACGGGGTTCCGGACCGCGCTGCGCTATGGAGCAGGTGAAGGGGGAGGGGCGGGCTGAGGCCCCGAGACTGCTCGGGGACCGGCGGTGGCCAGGCCGCGGTAGGGGGGCGGGGCGGGCGCCGGATCCAGGCGACCGGAGCTGGGCGCTGGGGCCGGACGGGGCGGCGGCGGGGAGGTGAGGGCCGCGGACGGCGGGCGGGAGCGGGATCTGTAGCGAGGCCGGCCGCGGGGAGCGCCCATCGCCCCCTGGTTGGGCGAGGAGGGCCCGGAGGAGGCCACAGCTTGGGTGAGTTCGGCCGGCGGCGGGAAGAGGGGTCGCGACCGGGCCCTGAAGGCGTCCCGAGGGGTCGGCTGCGGGCCATGCTGGGGAGGGTGCGGGCCGCAGGGGGCAGGGTGGAGGTGGGCCGGGGGCCGGGGTCTGCACCCGCGAGGTAGCCCTCCGGGAGATCTCAGACGGCCGACGGAGAAACCGCTCGGGACTTAGCCACGAGGAACTTGGACGGATCCAGGGAGCGGGGACGGGGATACACTGGGAGTAGCCGAGGATCTTAGCAGCCTGGGATGCAGTTGGGGCAAATCTTACTCTTCTACATCTGAGAAGGTCAGGGTGGGAGAGCGTTGAGCGGGGGTCTGAGGAGCGACAGACCGACTCTACCTGATGCAGGAAAGGGAAGGGTGCCGCAAAAGTCCTTGGGACGAATTCCATCTCTGACAGTGTTTTACAAATGTATTGCGGCCCCTCCCCCTCTTTTTGTATGCTTGTGTGTGTGATTGTCGAGTGACCGAGGACCAACACTTCCGAAAGGTGGGTCTGAAAGATGGGTTTCTGACGACCCGGGGGTGGTTGTAGACAATTTACGGAGATCAACCGCTGGAAGTTATGGGCCTCTACTGAGCATTTGAGGGGCCGAGTTTGAAGCGGTTGCTGCTTCCTTTCAGTGACTTGGTTATGTCCTCAGTAGCTTGTGGTTATGAAAGGCCTAGAGGTTTTGTTCGATTTGAAGCTGTCATTGAGCTGTAATGATTCATCGGAAGAAAAAGGACAAAACAACCTCCAAGAAACCTCTACCAACCTCCGAGAAATCATCCTCCCGCTCGGGAGTACTACCGTCTTCGCTCCGGGCCCATAACACTTGGGGGTGACAATTCTGAAACTATACCTGGTATCTGGTTCTTACTTCAGGGCCATAAAACTAAGATCGCCCACACTCTCCCCTTAAATAAGACATCTCGATGGACTAGTGACTACCATCCTTTTTTTGGTGTGAGCTACAGAGCTGAGCCTTTGGTCTCTTGTAGCAGTTGCTGCTTTAGGCAAAGCTCGAGCTTCCTTGCTGTATTAAAAAGAGTGGAAATGAAGTTAGTAAACTTTTTTGTGCCCATATAATATTTCAGTTGTATCTAGGGTTAAATGGGCTGTAGTATAGGTGAGGAAAAGACTTCTGGAATAAGACGTTGCTCTTTTACCTTTAAGAAAGGATCTGGGGCCGGGCACCGTGGCTCAGCCTGTAATCCCAGCACTTTGGGAGGCCGAGGCAGGCGGATCACGAGGTCAGGAGATCGAGACCATCCTGGCTAGCACAGTGAAACCCCGTCTCTACTAAAAATACAGAAGAAAAATTAGCCGGGCGTGGTGGTGGGCACCTGTAGTCCCAGCTACTCGGGAGCTGAGGCAGGAGAATGGCGTGAACCCGGGAGGCAGAGCTTGCAGTGAGCCGAGATTGCGCCACTGCACTCCAGCCTGGGCCACAGAGCGAGACTCCGTCTCCCTCCAGCCTGGGCCACAGAGCGAGACTCCGTCTCAAAAAAAAAAAAAAAGAAAAGGATCTCGGCTGGGCGCAGTGGCTCACGCCTATAATCCTAGCACTTTGGGAGGCCAAGGTGGGCGAATCACCTGAGGTCAGGAGTTCTACACCAGCCTGGCCAACATGGTGAAACCCCCTCTCTACTAAAAGTACAAAAATTAGCGGGGCATGGCGCAGGCCTGTAATCCCAGCTATTGGAGAGGCTGAGATAGGAGAATTGCTTCAACCCGGGAGGCGTAGGTTGCAGTGAGCCGTGATCGCGCCACTGCACTCTAGCCTGGGTGACAGAGTGAGACTCCATCTCAAAAAAAAAAAAAAAGAAAAGAAACGATTTCTGTTACCAAATTTATTTTGTATTTTTTTTAGAGACAGGGTCTGGTTCTGTGGCCCAGGCTGAAGTGCCCTGGTGGGATCATAGCTCACTGCAGCCTCAAGTTCCTGGCCTCAAGCGATCCTCCTGCCTCACTCTCCTGAGTAGCTGGGCACACCACCACAACTGGCTAATTTTAAAATTTTTTGTGGAGACGGGGCTTTTGCTGTTTCCCAGGCTGGTCTCGAATTTCTAGGCTCAAGCAATCCTCTAGCCTTGGCCTCCCACTTCATTAGCACTAGGATTACAGGCGTGAGTCACCTTGCCTGGTCTTAAAATGTTTGTTTTTAAATTACCACCACTGGTGATAGAAGTGTATGTACAGGTAGGTAGATGGTGAATGAATATTTGACTTAACTCAGGACAGCAAACTGGCATGGCAGCTGTACAGATGACCTGGCATTTAATCCCAGGTGTGTTTGAGCCCACCATCTGGAAGCCATTCCTGAAAACAAACACGATTTCTCTACCTTTTGTTTTCATTTTCAACTGTGAGGTTTGTATTTCAGTTTAGAAAATACTCAAGTTGGGCCGGGTGCAGTGGCTCACACTTGTAATCCCAGCACTTTGGGAGGCCGAGGTGGGCGGATCATGAGGTCAGGAGTTTGAGACCAACCTGTCCAGCATGGTGAAACTCCGTCTCTAGTAAAAATACAAAAAAAAAAAAAAAAAGAAAAAATGGGCCAGGCGTGCTGGCTCATGCCTGTAATCCCAACACTTTGGGAGGTTGAGGCGGGTGGATCACGAGGTCAGGAGCTCAAGACCAGCCTGGCCAATATGATGAAACCCTGTCTCTATTAAAAATACAAAAATTAGCTGGATGTGGTGGCACGCGCCTGTAGTCCCAGCTACTTGGGAGGCTGAGGCAGGAGAATCACTTGAACCCGGGAGGCGGACCTTGAAGTGAGCCGAGATTGCGCCACTGCACTCCAGACTGGGTAACAGCGAGACTCCGTCTCAAAAAATAAATAAATAAATAAATAAGCGGGCATTGTGGCGCGCGCCTGTGGTCCCAGCTACGTGGGAGGCTGAGGCAGGACAATTGCTTGAACCTGGCTGGTCGAGGTTGCAGTGAGCCAAGGTTGTGCCACTGCCCTCCAGCCTGAATGACAGCGAAACTGCATCTCCAAAAAAAAAAAGTTGGACAGATTTTGAATGTTCAGGCTTTTTTTTTTCAATAGGGGCCTTTCAAATCCCACAATGATACACTTCTTACATTTAACCCAACACAGGCGTACAGCCATGTAACACATTCAGCAAAACAGTATTTACTGTTATGTGCACTGTGTGCTGGTATTTTTTTGTCCCATTTGGTCTCTTAAAATGCTGGTCATGACCTACAAAATTGATTTCCTGACCCACTGCTGATCAGTACTCTGTTTGAAAAATGCTTTTCTAAAGCATAGGCAGGAACTTCACCAGCTGCCTCTTGACACCACTTGAGTTTTGTTAACTCTTCGTCTTCTGGCCTCCATCTTGGGCTCTAGGATTTTTTATCCCTTGTTTGCTTAATTTGGCAGGTTCCTTCTGCCCTTGCCTCTGTAAGGTCTCTGATTGATGGAAGTTCCTGATCTCTCTATTTGAGGATTCCAAAATCATTTCTCTTTTTTTTTTTTTTTTTTCAAATAGAGTCTCACTCTGTCCTCCAGGTGAGAATGCAGTGGTGCAATCTCGGCTCACTGCAGCCTCCGACTCCCAGGTTCAGATGATTCTCCTGCCTCAGCCTGCTGAGTAGCTGGGACTACAGGCATGCACCACCACATCTGGGCAATTTATTTATTTATTTGTTTTTTTTTTTGAGACTGAGTTTCGCTCTTGTTGCCCAGGCTGGAGTGCAATGACGCGATCTCAGCTTACTGCAACCTCCGCCTCCCAGGTTCTAGCAATTTTCCTGCCTCAGCCTCCCAAGTAGCTGGGATTACAGGCATGTGCCACCACACCCGGCTAATTTTTTTTGTATTTTTAGTAGAGACGGGGTTTCTCCATGTTGAGGCTGGTCTCGAACTCCTGACCTCAGGTGATCTGCCCACCTTGGCCTCCCAAAGTGCTGGGATTACAGGCGTGAGCCACTGCACCCGGCAGCAGCTAATTTTTGTATTTGTAGTAGAGACGGGGTTTCACCATGTTGGCCAGGCTGGTCTCGAACTCCTGACCTCAGTTAATCTACCCGCCTCAGCTTCCCAAAGTGCTGAGATTACAGCCTAAAATTATTTCTCTTGACAAAACTATTTCTTGCATCAATTTACTGGGTCGTGGGTGGATAATACATAGAATGAGTTAGTAACTTTGGTGACAACTCTATCTCACAGAACGTTTACCTCTTAAAAGTGTATTTTGGCCTGGTGTGGTGGTTCACCTTTGGGAGACTGAGGCAGGAGGGTTGCTTTAGGCCAAGAGTTTGAGACAAGCCTGGGCAATATGGTGAGACACCATTTCTACCACAAAAAGAAAAAAACATTTAGCCAGGCGTGGTGACACACACTTGCAGTCCCAGCTACTTAAAAGGCTGAGTTGGCCGGGCGCAGTGGCTCATACCGGTAATCCCAGCACTTTGGGAGGCCAAGGCGGGCAGATCACCTGAGGCCAGGAGTTCAAGACCAGCCTGACCAACATGGAGAAACCCCGTCTCTACTAAAAATACAAAATTAGACGGATGTGGTAGTGCGTATCTGTAATCCCAGCTACTCAGGAGGCTGAGGCAGGAGAATCGCTTGAACCTGGGAGGCAGAGGTTGTGGTGAGGCAAGATCGCGCTATTGCACTCCAGCCTGGGCAACCAGAGTGAAACTCTGTCTCAAAAAAAAAAAAAAAGGCTGAGTCAGGAGGATTGCTTGAGCCCAGGAGCTCAAGGTTAGTCAGCTGTGATCATGCCACTGCACTCCAGGCTGGTAACAGAGTGAGATGCCATCTTTAAAAAAAAAATAAATATGGCCAAGCGCGGTGGCTCACGCCTGTAATCCCAGCACCTTGGGAGGCTGAGATGGGTGGATTAAGAGGTCAGGAGTTCGAGACCAGCCTGGCCAACATGGTGAAACCCCATCTCTACTAAAAATACAAAAATTAGCTGGGCGTGGTGGCGGGTGACTGTAATCCCAGCTACTCAGGAGGCTGAGGCAGGAGAATCGCTTGAACCTAGGAGGCGGAGGTTGCTGTGAGGCAAGATTGTGCCACTACACTCCAGTCTGGGGACAGAGCAAGACTCCGTCTCAAAAAATAATAATAATAAATACAATGAGCTTCTCAAGGGGTTGCCTGCCCTCAGGTAGGCTGCTGTGGGGCACCTGACCTTTTGTGGGGCAGCTCAGTAAGGAGAAATCCTTTAGTGAGGACACTGTTCTGACAGGGCCAAGGCCTGCCTCACTTTTTTTTTTTTTTAATGAAAAAGTAAACTTTAATGTGGAAAATGCAAACTTGGGGAGGGCAGAAAGATCACACACAAGGCTGTCACTTCACACTTGGAGGGTTGCACAGCGGCCCAACAGAGGCGCACCTCACTTGCCAGACGGTGGGGCAGGTGGGCAGAGGTGCTCCTCTCTCCCCAGTCAGTTGGGTGGCCGGGCAGAGGCGCTCCTCACTTCCCAGTCGGTGGGGTGGCCAGGCAGAGCTGCCTCACTTTTTAAAACTGCTGTATCCCGCCGGGCGCGGTGGCTCACACCTGTAATCCCAGCACTTTGGGAGGCCAAGGCGTGTGGATCACCTGAGGTCAGGAGTTTAAGACCAGCCTGACCAATATGGTGAAACCCCGTCTCTACTAAAATTACAAAAATTAGCCAGGCGTGGGGGTGTGCACCTGTAGTCCCAGCTACTTGGGAGGCTGAGGCAGGAGAATCGCTTGAACCTGGGAGGCGGAGGTTGCAGTGAGCCGAGATCGTGCCACTGCACTCCAGCCTGGGTGACAGAGTGAGAGACTGTCTCAAAAAACACGACAAAACAAAACCCCGCTGTATCCTTACTTCTTGCACTTTATATGTTTGAGAAGGGAGAGGTTTAAACCACAGTAGCATTTCTTTATCTTCCATCCCCTTTGTAATGTAATATTTAAGAATGGCAGGAATCAATTTGGGGAGCTAGCTTGACTGTTACCCATTAATGAACATTTATCTATCCTGTGGCGACATGTTGCCACACCAAGAAATGGAGACTGGTTCTTCCCTGATGGGAGGAGATGACAACTATGCCATAGGCAAGCATCTTGCTGCTCCCAAGAAAGAGAAGCCTCCGCTGCCATCCCACAGCCTTTGGGTCACTGGAGCATGTATCAGTGCCACTCTGCCCACCTTCTTCCTGTGAGGGGTGACTAGGGCTGTGCTCTGTTTGTCGTTTGGATGCTTTGGAAATCTGTGGCAAATGAATTGACTTTTCCATGGAAGGAGCATGTGGCACATTCTGGAGTGGCTTCGTGAGCTCCATGTGGAGACCGGAAGAGTGGCAGAGCCCTCGTTCGTCACATGGGGGCCAGCGTGGAGTGCAGCCTGGGCTCTTTGCCCTTGCTTATTTTTTCTTTGCTGGCTCCTTAGGGAAGGTGTGAGAAATTAAATAAATGATCCAGTTTTCTCTCTTCTGATCTGTAAAGTCACCTATTTATTTGTTGGTAACTACATGAAAGAATGAGTGTTGTCTTTAAAGCTTGGGATTAAATGGGCACATCATAGAGAAGCTGTGTGTTCCTTTCCCCTCAGGTCAATGAGCTGAAGGAGAAAGGCAACAAGGCCCTGAGCGTGGGTAACATCGATGATGCCTTACAGTGCTACTCCGAAGCTATTAAGCTGGATCCCCACAACCACGTGCTGTACAGCAACCGTTCTGCTGCCTATGCCAAGAAAGGAGACTACCAGAAGGCTTACGAGGATGGCTGCAAGACTGTCGACCTAAAGCCTGACTGGGGCAAGGTCAGCTGTGGGCAGTGGAGGGAGAGAGGCCCTTCAGACCCTTCCAGAAATGCCTTTTGGTGGCCTGAGGTTTACCTGTCCTGATACACTGATAGTTACCTACCCACCTCCCTGTTTGAGTATCCTCCTCAGAAATGGCATTTTTCATCAAATCTAAGATAGCCATTAGTTGTAATACAGGCTTTATTTTTGGTACTAAGAAGGAAGAGGCCAGGGCTGGGCGCGGTGACGCACGCCTGTGATCCCAACACTTTGGGAGGCTGAGGTGGGCAGATCACTTGAGGTCAGGAGTTCAAGACCAGCCTGGCCAACATGGTGAAACCCTGTCTGTACTAAAAATGCAAAGAAATTTAGCCAGGCATGGTGGCATGTGCTTGTAGTCCCATCTACTCAGGAGACTAAGGCAGGAGGATCACCTGAGCCTGGCAAGCGGAGGTTGCAGTGAGCTGAAATTGTGCCACTGCATCCAGCCCAGGTGACACAGCAAGACCCTGTCTCAAAAAAAAAGGAGGAAGAGGCCCGGTACAGTGGCTCACGCCTATAATCCCAGCACTTTGGGAGGTTGAGGCAGGAGGATTACTGGAGCCCAAAGGTTTGGGACCAGCCTGAGTAACATAAGGAGTCCCTGTCTTTACCAAAAAAATAAGGGAAAAAGTGTTGCCAAAGAAACTGACCACAGTCGATCAGAGGTGAACAAGGCGGGGCAGATGTGCCTCTGCTATTTGGATGGATCCTTAAAGTAGTAGCCTTGGCCTCGTAGCCTACTCCTCTCCTTTTTTTCTCTTTGGCCTTCATGTGAATACTCATTTTTTTCCCCCATAAAAGTAGAATTGTTCTTTTTTGAGTTCGTCTTCTAGATTTACCTCTGGGTGTTCTCTATTTTGTGTCTGTCTTTGGTGGTTTAAGGGCTATTCACGAAAAGCAGCAGCTCTAGAGTTCTTAAACCGCTTTGAAGAAGCCAAGCGAACCTATGAGGAGGGCTTAAAACACGAGGCAAATAACCCTCAACTGAAAGAGGGTTTACAGAATATGGAGGCCAGGTTGGCAGGTAGGTACCACGCACAGTTTTCTTTCTTATTATTAATGGGATTAATTTTGAGTCTTCATCCCCGAGAAATGTCAGTCTGGTAGGGTATGGGACACAGTAATTCTAGTGAACTCATTTCATAGTGATGTGCTTTCCTTTATTTGGACAGAGAGAAAATTCATGAACCCTTTCAACATGCCTAATCTGTATCAGAAGTTGGAGAGTGATCCCAGGACAAGGACACTACTCAGTGATCCTACCTACCGGGAGCTGATAGAGCAGCTACGAAACAAGCCTTCTGACCTGGGCACGTAAGTGGACGCCGCTCACTGAGGTTCTGGAAATCGGGGAATGTTATGCTTTCTTCCTGTAACCTCACAGCAGAGGGTTCCCTGGTCTAAACTGCAGAGTTTTTGCCTTTGCTTATTCTCTGCAGAGCAGTAGGTGGTGGTCGTTTATTTGTAATTATAGAAAGGGTCAGGGGAGCATATTTCACAGTAATCTAGAATGTTCCTTGTCATCTGTATACACCTCTTTCCTGCTCTTCTAGAACTCTGATCTAGCGTCAACCCCATCCTTTCCATCTACTTAGGTCCTACTTTCTCTGTTGGTATATCAGAGTGGAAACAGGGTTGAAGTTCATGTGTAAAGATGTGTCTAAATCTTGTACGGGTATTCATCTCTATCAATCCTCTGGCTCCTGAGATCAGCTACGGAAGTATACCTAAAACAACTCATTCCTCTGTGTATCTGCTAACCTTGAGGAATAAACTTGACCTCTGTGACTTCATTTTATTTTATTTTATTTTATTTTATTTTATTTTTTCAAGATGGAGTCTCGCTCTGTCACCTAGGCTGGAGTGCAGTGGTGTGATCTCAGTTTGCTGCAACTTCCACCTCCTGGGTTCAAGCGATTCTCCTGCCTCAGCCTCCTGAGTAGCTGGGATTACAGGTGTACGCCACCACGCCCAGCTAATTTTTGTATGTTTAGTAGTAGCGGCGGGTTTCACCATGTTGGCTAGGCTGGTCTCAAACTCCTGACCTCAAGTGGTCTGCCCGCCTCGGCCTCCCAAAGTGCTGGGATTACAGGTGTGAGCCACCGTGCTCGGCTATCTGTGACTTCATTTTATTTATTTTTGTTGACTCTATTTTAGATGGTGTTTTGACGGTTTGAGTATTTCTCAATTGTAACTCATGAGTGGTGCAAAATCTAGCCATCTTTTGATGGGTGAGGAGTTTCTAAACACAGGAATCTGACTTTAATAGTAAGTGGGAGTTAAAAGACTAATTGTGGGGAGGAGTAATTACAATTTTTCTTTCTTTTTTTAAATCAATACTAGGAAACTACAAGATCCCCGGATCATGACCACTCTCAGCGTCCTCCTTGGTGTCGATCTGGGCAGTATGGATGAGGAGGAAGAGATTGCAACACCTCCACCACCACCCCCTCCCAAAAAGGAGACCAAGCCAGAGCCAATGGAAGAAGATCTTCCAGAGAATAAGAAGCAGGTCTTGTTTTTTTCTCTCCTCACTGTCACCTATCTATAAACAACTAGAAATCTTTATGTTGAATGGGGACATCTGTTGACCTTGATTGACCATGATTATTATGGTTTTTTTAGAGACGGAGTCTTGCTGTGTTTCCCAGGTTGGTCTTGAACTTCTGGCCTCAAGCGATGGTCCTGCTTCAGCTAGGATTACAGTCACGAGCCACTGTGCCCACCTAAAACTATTTTGAGTGCTTTAGTATGTGCTAAGCTTATGGCTATTATTCATTAGAATGGCCAGCATGTTAAAAAATCAGCTTCAGGCCAGGCGCGGTGGCTCATGCCTATAATCCCAGCACTTTTGGAGGCCAAGGTGGGCAGATCACCTGAGGTCAGGAGTTCAAGACCAGTCTGGCCAACATGGTGAAACCTCATCTTCACTAAAAACACAAAAATTAGCCAGGTGTCATGGTGGGCGCCTGTAGTCCCAGCTACTCGGGAGGCTGAGGCAGAAGAATCGCTTGAACTCGGGAGGCGGAGGTTGCAATAAGCTGAGAGCTCATCACTACACTCCAGGCTGGGTGACAGAGCGAGACTCCATCTCAAAAAAAAAAAGCTTCACAAGAGCATTCCTAGGAGTAATGTGTAGTAAAGAGTGAGCAGCGGGAGTTGCCCTTCCCGTGGTCACCACAGCGGCTTCATTGCTGCCAGTGTGAATGTTGGTCCTAGCAAGACTGGAAAGTTGAGAGTAATTCACGTCCTTGTCGTGATCCGAAGAATGTTGTCCACATCAATCCTTAGGCCTTTGCTTCCTGGCTGGACACGGTGTGTGGTTGGGAGTGTCCGCTAAGCAGCACTCTTTTAGAGCAGAAGGCATGTGCCTCAACGATTTCATTTCCCTCCTTGTAAACTGGAACAGCAGATTGTTGCCAAATTTAGCACCTTGAAATGGGTAAGCGTTGGTTGTTTAGGGTGTCTCAGCTGGAAAAAGGCCCTCCAGTGTGGGCGGTAGTGAGCTTTGCTGAAGACTCGTGCCACTCAGCCGCTTCTCATCCTCTCACCACCCCCTCTGCTATGGTTCCCTGACAACTAAGACCCTGAGGCAACCACAAGACTGACACCAGATCTGCTGCAGCCTCAGAATAAAGCCTGGTCCAAAACTCTGCTGTCCTCACCGGTTGCTTCAAGTCGAAGGGTTTTCCTCTCCCCTAAAGAAGCGCTCTGCTTCCTGACAAAGATCCAGGAGAGTAGGTGGGAAAGGGGGAGTTTCAGAGCAAGCAAAGATGAAGTTAGTTTTCATTCTAACGGCTGATACTTGACTGTATTGTCTATAGCTGATTGATGAAGAGGCCTTCAGGAGAACTTGATAGAATTCTATTCATGTTAGTTGTATTTCAGAACTTGTGACAGATCATAGATTCTTGCTGTCTTTGTCACCTGAGTTAGATTTGCTCAGCACTCACTTCTTCTAAACCTCATCTAGGCACTGAAAGAAAAAGAGCTGGGGAACGATGCCTACAAGAAGAAAGACTTTGACACAGCCTTGAAGCATTACGACAAAGCCAAGGAGCTGGACCCCACTAACATGACTTACATTACCAATCAAGCAGGTGAGGCCCAGAAACAAGGGGCAAGGGAATGGTTGGGTGTCTCTGAGGGAAGAAGCAAAGACTGACTGTTCCTTCTTAACCATCCTGCCTGGCAGCGGTATACTTTGAAAAGGGCGACTACAATAAGTGCCGGGAGCTTTGTGAGAAGGCCATTGAAGTGGGGAGAGAAAACCGAGAAGACTATCGACAGATTGCCAAGTAGGCTCAACCTTCCAGAATATCTTGAGTAGCGCGGAGGGTTTGCTGTCCAAGACTTAAGTTTCTCTGCATGGGGAGGAGGGCTGCTGGCCATAGAATCTGCTGTGTTAAGAAAGGGCTGGCAAGAAGGTCACCAGAGACAAGACAAAAGGTGTTGAAGGCAGTGATGTGGGCCTTTCTAGCTGCAGGTGTGTTTTTCTGCAGGAGCTGACCTTATCTCTCTGTCCTAAGCAGTCCTTGTCCCTCTTTCTTTATCAGAGCATATGCTCGAATTGGCAACTCCTACTTCAAAGAAGAAAAGTACAAGGATGCCATCCATTTCTATAACAAGTCTCTGGCAGAGCACCGAACCCCAGATGTGCTCAAGAAATGCCAGCAGGTGCGTAGGAAAAGAATAGGGGTATTTTCTTGTTTTCCTAATAATTGAGCTATTGTTTCTTACTGTTTTATTTAATAATGAACTTGACTTTTTTTTTTTTTTTTTTGAGATAGGGTCTCACTCTTTCACCCAGGCTGAAAGACAGTGGCACAATCATGGCTCACTGCAGCCTCAACCTCCTGGGCTTCAGTGATCTTCCCACCTCAGCCTGAGTAGCTAGGGTTACAGGCACGTGCCACCACGTCCAGCTAATTTTTTTTTTTTTGAGATGGAGTCTGTTTGTCACCCAGGCTGGAGTTCAGTGGCATGGTGTCTGCTCACTGCAACCTCCGCCTCCCAGGTTCAAGCAATTCTCCTGCCTCAGCCTCCCGAATAGCTAAGACTACAGGTGCACGCCACTATGCCCGGCTAATTTTTGTATTTTTAGTAGAGATGGGGTTTCATTATATGGACCAGGCTGGTCTCAAACTCCTGACCTCATGATCCACCCACCTCAACCTCCCAAAGTCCTGGGATTACAGGCCACTGCGCCTGGCCACGTCCAGCTAATTTTTTTATTTGTAGAGAAGGGGTCTCACTGTGTTGCCCAGGTTGGTCTTGAACTCCTGAACTCAAGTGATCCGCCCTCCTCAGCCTCCCAAAGTGCTGGAATTATAGGTGTAAGCCACTATGCCTGGCTGAACCTGATCTTTTTTTAGGTAGTGGCTTTGGTCATCTTACATGATTCTTTCTCTGTCATTTAACAGTGACAACATGTAGGAAGTGATCTGGTTTCTTTTTTTTTTTTTGCAGTTTTTGGTATTGGCCAAGATTTCAACCCTAAATGTGTTAATATTGAGGGCCTGTGCGTTGAGAATGTTAATAGTTCTTGTAACATAACATTTTGACTATTTTATAAAGACTGTAAATTTCTTTTAAAATCTTGCCAGCAATAGCTGGGTGCAGTGGCTGACGCCTGTAATCCCAGCACTTTGGGAGGCTGAGGTGGGTGGATCACGAGGTCAGGAGTTCAAGACCAGCCTGGCCAGGATGGTGAAACCCGTCTCTACTAAAAATACGAAAAAATTAGCTGGGCGCAGTGGCAGGCGCCTGTAATCCCAATTACTCAGGAGGATGAGGCAGGAGAAATCGCTTGAACTCAGGGTGGCAGAGGTTGCAGTGAGCCGAGATCATGCCACTGCACTCCAGCCTGGGTGAGAGTGAGACTCCATCTCAAAAAAAAAAAAATCTTGCCAGCAATAGCCAGTCGCAGTGGCTCACGCCTGCGATCCCAGCACTTTGGGAGGCCGAGGTGGGCGGATCAAGAGGTCAGGAGATCGAGACCATCCTGGCTAACACGGTGAAACCCTGTCTCTACTAAATAAATAAAAAAAATTAGCCTGGTATGGTGGTGGGCGCCTGTAGTCCCAGCTACTCGGGAGGCTGAGGCAGGAGAATGGCGTGAACCCGGGAGGCAGAGCTTGCAGTGAGCCAAGATCGCGCCACTGCACTCCAGCCTGGGCGACAGAGCGAGACTCTCTCAAAAAAAAAAAAAGAAAAAAATCTTGCCAGCAATACTCTGAAAATTAAAATCCTAATCTGATTTTTTTTTTTTTTGAGATGGAGTCTCGCTCTGTCACCCAGGCTGGAGTGCAGTGGCGCGATCTCGGCTCACGGCAAGCTTCCGCCTCCCGGGTTCACGCCATTCTCCTGCCTCAGTCTCCCGAGTAGCTGGGACTACAGGCTCCCGCCACCACACCAGGCTAATTTTTTATATTTTTAGTAGAGACGGGGTTTCACCATGTTAGCCAGGATGGTCTTGATCTCCTGACCTCGTGATCCACCCGCCTCGGCCTTCCAAAGTGCTGGGATCACAGGCGTGAGCCACCGCGCCTGGCCCCTAATGTGATTTTTAAGCCCAATATTTAGATGATTATGAGTGTTTAAATTATTATTTCAAGAATTATGTTTTGTAGGCAGAGAAAATCCTGAAGGAGCAAGAGCGGCTGGCCTACATAAACCCCGACCTGGCTTTGGAGGAGAAGAACAAAGGCAACGAGTGTTTTCAGAAAGGTACTGCCTGCAGCTCGGGGATTGGGGGAGCAGTGCTGGGTGTGCCTCCCGTGCCTGGGTGTGGGGTAAATGGCCGGCTACACATGGGGGCTTTTTGCTTTTTAAAAGACAGTCTTTGTTTTTCTTCCCCAGGGGACTATCCCCAGGCCATGAAGCATTATACAGAAGCCATCAAAAGGAACCCGAAAGATGCCAAATTATACAGCAATCGAGCTGCCTGCTACACCAAACTCCTGGAGTTCCAGCTGGCACTCAAGGTGAGGAGACCTGTGGGGGCGGCCATTACTGAAAGCCTGCACATGAGGAGTGGGTTTTCTCTCTCTCTTCTCATCAACATTGAGTTGATGATCATGATGTTTGAGACAGTGTCTCACTCTGTCCTGCCTCAGCCTCCTGAGGAGCTAGGACCACAGGCTCATGCCACCACATCCTGCTACATTTTTTATTTTTTTGTAGAGTTGGGGTCTTGCTTTGTTGCCCAGATTTATAGGGGTGTGTGTGTGTATGCGTGTGTGCGTGTGTAAAATATGGGACCTGTATCTAACTGGTCGTGTGTGTGTGTGTGTGTGTAAAATATGGGACCTGTATCTAACTGGTCCTGGTCCATGGAGTCACTACTGGTTGGCAGTACATTGGAAGGTGGGTCCTTTCACCCCCGTAACCTTCCTCTTTTTTCTTTGTTTTTGCCTTTTTAACCATTTTTAAGAAGTGGAATTGCTGGGTCATGCAGTGTCTGTGTTTACTTTTTTTGTTTGTTTGAGACAGTCTCACTCAGCTGCCCACACTGGAGTGCCGTGGCACAATCTCGGCTCACTGCAACCACCATCTCCCGGGTATTTTAGTAGAAACGGGGTTTTACCATGTTGGCCAGGCTGGCCTTGAATTCCTGACTTCAGGTGATCCACCCGCCTCAGCCTCCCAAAGAGCTAGGATTACAAGCGTGAACCACCGCGCTTGGCCCCCTTTTTTTAAAAAAAAAAAAAAAAAAAAAAGACAAGGTCTGGCTCTATCGCCCAGGCTGGCTGGAGTGCAGTGGCACAATCTCAGCTCACTGCAACCTCTACTTCCCCGGCTTAAACCATCCTCCCACCTCAGCCTCCTGAGTAGCTGGGACTACAGGTGTGCACCACTGTACCCAGCTAATTTTTGTATTTTTTATAGAGACAGGGTTTCACCATGTTTTCCCAGGCTGGTCTCAAACTCCTGGGCTCAAGCGATCCTCCTGCCTTGGACTCCCGAAGTGCTGGGATTACAGGCATGAGCCACTGCGCCCGGCCTATGTTTTATTTTTGAGGAACCACCATATGTTTTTCAGCAGCTGTACCATTCTTGCTTGCTTTTCTGTTTTGCTCGGCTAGGTAGGTCTGCTGTTCTCAGTCATATCAAGTTAGGTCAAATACAATTGTTTGACACTGTGGAGTTCCCATAATCCTCTCGAATCTCAGCCACCCTGCCTCTATCAGCAGTTTTTTCCGACTGTTCTCTAGCTGACAAACCTGGACCGTATTGTGGGAAGGTGACAAAGTGTGACCTGTCTAGAAACAGCCATACCTGGGTTTGTGTTGGTTTTTATATTTTGTGCCACTGTCTTCTGGGTCTGTGTCTTGGCCTAGAGACATCATTTCTACTAATAGGATTGTGCAAGAGTCATGTCAAAAGCATATTGATTTGTGAGGCAAAGAATAGCAGGTTGTCAATCACCTGGGAGGTGGGCAGTACTTTCCCGATCATGAGAGCGTGGAGAAAGAATGAATGGGATTTCTGCTGCTGTCCCAGCTTCTTGGTGCAAGAGTTGGAATTAATTCCAGGGGAGCTCAGTGTACTGCATAGTGTTCTCTTCCTCATCATTTCTCACTTTGAAGATGTTTCAAAGAGAAGAATACATAGTGAATATCTGGTGTATCTTCCACCTTTATCTGACAAATGTTGACCTGTTTTTGCTGAACTGTTTGCGAAAGAAAATTGTATACATTTGGTACTTAGAATGAGACATCCAAGTCTTGTGCACGCATTGCCTGAAAAGACTCCTGTCCAGTGCAGCACTGTCAGCACACGCGACCTCACCAGACCAAGGCCTGATGCCATCTGCCGTCTGTCCATCCATACTTAGACTTGCCCACTTCTCCAAAAATATGTTTTAAAACTGAGGTTTTTTTATTTTTGTTTGTTTGTTTTTATTTTTTTTTGAGACAGAGTTTCACTCTTGTTGCACAGGCTGGAGTGCAATGGCGTGATCTTGGCTCACTGCAACCTCCGCCTCCTGGATTCAAGCGATTCTCTTGCCTCAGCCTCCTGAGTAGCTGGGATTATTACAGGTGCAGCCACCAGGCCAGCAAATTTTTTTTTTTTTTAGTAGACATGGGGTTTCACCATGTTGGCCAGGCTGGTGTCAAACTCCTGGCCTCAGGTGATCCACCCACCTCGGCCTTCCAGAGTGCTGGGATTACAGGCATGAGCCACCGCACCTGGCGTTGTTTTGTTTTTTAATCAGTAATGGTTTTGGATTCCAAAGCTCTCGGGACCAAGGCCCACGCATTTTGTCTAGTTGTCATGTACTCTTCAGTGTCTCAAACTGGAATTGTCCCCCGCTATGTGTTTTTCATAACATCAGCCTCTTGCAGAGTCCAGGCAGTTTGTCTTGTGTGGGATGATCCATCATCTGGAGTTGTCTTTCCTGATGTTGTCCCCTCTGTGTGGTGCTGGGTGAGGCATTAGAGTTGGAAGTCCACATGCTTGAGTTGCCTGTACTGAGCTTGTCCAAGGGAATGAGCCTAATTTCTTTCTGTTGCTTCATTCTAGGACTGTGAGGAATGTATCCAGCTGGAGCCGACCTTCAGTAAGTGCCTTTCTGCTGCCTGTCCCCTGTCTCTAGCCAAAAGATTAGAGAAGGAAAGGGCAAGCCTTTTGTCTACCTGTGTGTCCTTGGGACCTGTAGGATTTAGGATCCAACATCAGCAGGTGTGAACAGTGTTGGTGTGCAGGTGAAGAGGTGCAAGGAGCAGCCTTGGGCGCTGCGGTTGGATAACGCGCCACCTCTCCTGTTTGTAGTCAAGGGTTATACACGGAAAGCCGCTGCGCTGGAAGCGATGAAGGACTACACCAAAGCCATGGATGTGTACCAGAAGGCGCTAGACCTGGACTCCAGCTGTAAGGTGGGGCTGCTTCTGGCCTCCAGGGAACCCCCTGCCTCTTTCTCTGTTGGGGCTTTTCCATGTTCAGTCCCTGATTTCTTCCCTGTCACCTCCATTTCTCTCTGTTTCTCTCTTACTTGCTCTCTCTCCCCTTGTCAGTTACCTCTGTTATGTTGGACCTGCTGAAGCAGTGAGCTGGATGGTCCTAACACGCTTCACCTTTGTCTCTTCTGGACTGCAGGAGGCGGCAGACGGCTACCAGCGCTGTATGATGGCGCAGTACAACCGGCACGACAGCCCGGAAGATGTGAAGCGACGAGCCATGGCCGACCCTGAGGTGCAGCAGATCATGAGTGACCCAGCCATGCGCCTTATCCTGGAACAGATGCAGAAGGACCCCCAGGCACTCAGCGAGTACGTAGAGTCAGAGAGGCGGCCTTGCTGGAAATGGAGAACGAAAGCAGGCAGATGAGTGCACGCGGCTGGGGGGTGGTATGCTCAGTCTGCGAGGAAGAGGAATTCTGTCATTCTTCCTAAACTTAAGGAGATTGGCAGTGGGTGGCGAGCTGGAAGGGCTTTGTTTGTTAGTCGTGATAGCTTAAGCAGTCATTTGGAAAGGCCCATTTAGCTGGGAGAAAGGTCTTGACTGGAAGCTGTGTCGTGGGCTCAAGAGTAGGACTGGCAAGTTCTACGAAGTGGAGCAGGCCTCTGCAGCTCGGCGCCCCGGGCCTCGCCAGGACCCCTCCCTGCCGGGGCCTTCTGTAGAGGGGGTTGAATTGGGGCTTGCTCTGAGAGCAAGTAAGACTTTAAAGGTTGTCTCATTTCAAGTAACTGCGTCTTCCTCTGTAGACACTTAAAGAATCCTGTAATAGCACAGAAGATCCAGAAGCTGATGGATGTGGGTCTGATTGCAATTCGGTGATGACTTGTTCATCCCTCCTTCCCTTCGCCCTCATGTGGAAAGAGGAGCTGGGACCGCGGCGAGCAGCACGGAGCGGAAGGGAGAGCAGGGGAGAGAAGGCCTCATCTCTCTATATTTATACATAACCCCGGGGAAGACACAGAGACTCGTACCTGCGCTGTTTGTGCCGCCGCTGCCTCTGGGCCCTCCCAGCACACGCATGGTCTCTTCACCGCTGCCCTCGAGTTCCGTGTCTCTTTCCCCTGCCCCTAGTTGCTGTCTCGGCTGCTCTCCCATAGTTGGTTTTTTTTTTATTTGGGGCAGTGGGCATGTTATGGGGAGGGGAGGGGGTTCTTCCAGCCTCAGGTCCCAGCTGTCTCACGTTGTTTATTCTGCGTCCCCTTCTCCAATAAAACAAGCCAGTTGGGCGTGGTTATATGTTGCTTTGGCCTTGAGTGATTTTTTTTTTTTTTTTTTAAACCAGGAGTTTGTCTTGCAGGGGCTGCTCCTGGAACCTGATCTTGCTCTTCTCTTTGGGGCGGGCTTAGGAGGAGTCCCAAGCTGTGGCTTGGCACAGCTCCATGGCTTTGCCAAGAAGGTTGCCAGATGGCGCTGTTGCTCAGCAGCTGGAAGGGAATCTGAAGGCTTCCCCACCCCAAGTAGTACCAGTGAGAGGTTCAGATAAGCTTTGGGTGCTGTTAATTCTCCACGTTATAGTGGAGATCCAGAGAACAGGATTCTAATGTGAGATGCTGAGACCTCTGTGGGGAGAGGGCAGCTATGCTGTTAGCTGCTGTTAGATTTAGGAGTTGGGTCATGGATTGTTTTTGTTTTGTTATTTGAGATGGAGTCTCAGGCTGGAGTGCAGTGGTATGATCTTGGCTCACTGCAACCTCCACCTCCTGGGTTCAAACGATTCTCCTACCTCAGCCTCCCCAGTAGCTGGGATTACAGGAGCCTGCTACCACACCCAGCTAATTATTATATTTTAGTGGAGACAGGTGTTTCGCCATATTGGCCAAGCTAGTCTCGAACTCCTGACCTCGAGTGATCCACCCGCCTCAACCTCCCAAAGTGCTGGGATTACAGGCATGAGCCACTGCACCCCGCTGGGTGATGGGTTTTTTTTTTTTTTGTATTTTTTGAGATGGTGTCTCACTCTGTCGCCCAGGCTGGAGTGCAGTGGCGTGATCCAGCTCACTGCAAGCTCTGCCTCCCGGGTTCACGCCATTCTCCTGCCTCAGCCTCCCGAGTAGCCGGGACTACAGGCGCCCGCCACCACGCCCGGCTAATTTTTGTTTGTTTGTATTTTTAGTAGAGACGGGGTTTCACCGTGTTAGCCAGGATGGTCTCAATCTCCTGACCTCGTGATCCACCCGCCTGGACTTCCCAAAGTGCTGGGGTTAACAGGCGTGAGCCACCGCACCCGGCCTGGGTGATGGTTTTAACGCACGGCTCTTACCTGAGAACTTAGGGTGCTAAGCTTTAATTACACTTTTCCATGGTTGCAACAAGCTGCGTTTTCTAAAGCTCTCTTCCTGGACTGGGGAGGCCTTTGGGGCAGGAGTAAAACTTCCTCATTTGCTCCAAGAGTGCTGCTTTCTGGGCTAGGAAGGCGCTGAGACTAGCAGCTGGCTGGACTTCCTGCTGCTAGTTTCGTCAGCTTTCTTTTCCCCTGGGAATCCCCGGCAGGCCGCCCCCTTCCCCATCTGAGTGGCGACGCTCAGGCAGCCTCCCCCATTGGCAGGACTCTGCCGCCCCCAGGCTTGCCCACCCTGCATGCTCCAACCCCAGTGTGTTCACTGGAAAGGCCGCTGTCCTGCGCAGAAATGGTGGCGGATGTGCCTTGCTCTACTGAAGTCCACATCCTAGGGCAGGTGATGAGCAGGAGGGTATAGACCACCAGAGACCCCTGAGGTGTCACCTAAGCAGGGACTTGATGGGAGTGAGCCTCGTGGGGACTCGGGGAGGCTCATCCAAGTGGAGCACAGTGGAGGGGTCGTGTTTGGAGCTGGGTGACCTGAGGGCCCGGGAGGTTGTGGATGGTCTGGGCCAAGTACTGTTCACTTGTTCACCTGGCAGGTCTGAGTTCATGAGTTTGAAGGTAGCCCTACGCGGAGCTAGGAAAAACTGCAAAATGGACTTGTTTCCCTCTGGGGCCTTGAGGGATCCTTGGTTGATAGGGATAGCCAGGCTGGAGCCGATTTAACTTGTGAGTCCCAAATAACCTGGATACACTCTGTCAACTCCTGGGCTCTCCCTCCGGCAGCCCAGTGATGTTTCAAAGCCCAAGGTCCCCACCTCATGTGACAGGCTGAGGATGGCAGACACTTCCCACAAAAGTGGACCTAGCCCTGAACACACACAGCCGGGGGACTTGTTGAGTTTGCACTGAGCTTCCCTCCAAATGAGGAAGGGGGCGTTTTTATGGTGTTGAGTCGCTAAGCCCCGCTCTCCCTAGCTTCCTGTGCTCTCTGGGGACAAAGGTGGGGGCCCCTGGAACCCTCTGTGGGCTGGCAGCGTGCTTCCTGCACCCAGCGCCAGCCCGCCCTGGGGAGGGGCTGAACCCGCCCTGCTCGTGATAAGGCACAGGCAAGGGCTGCCCTGAAGGAAGCTCCAAAGAGAAAGGAGGGCAGGAAGCCCACGGCCCACAGGGGTGTAGCCCGAGACCCACCTGCAGCCCCCAGCCCTTGCCAGGAAAGGTAAGCTCAGGCCTCACTGGGACCCTGGGCCCTTCTCTTCCTTATCCTCCTGCAGCCTCTGCCCAGCCTGCCTCTCGCCATGCGGCAGCCTGAACTTTCCACCTCCCCGGAGAGGCTTTGGCTGGTTTGTGATGTTGGCATCTGAGCTGTGGGCCAGGATCGGAACTACTTCCTGGCCTGGGTACGAAGCCATGGCCAGAGTGGGCAGCTGCCCCTGAGGGTCTGGGAGTGAGCTGTGGGCTGGCATTGAGCACGGTGGTCCTGAGTGAGCCCCTTCTTACCCGGCCTCAGTCTGCCCGCCTGTAGGATGGGAGCGGATTGGACTACATGGTCTCTGAGGGCCCTCGCGGCTCAAGCACCAGCGCTGGAGAGAGAGTCTGAGGGTACCACGGGTGTGCTGGCCTGGGGGCTCACTCCCGCCCTCCTTCATGAGTGGCTTTCCTCTGGGTGTGTCCAGGGCATCACAGAGCTCTTCTGCCCAAACCTGGAGGCCTACCAGGGCCTGCCCACCTTGCCTCCTTCCACACTCTCTGTAGCAGCAGCCGCAGCCATGGCGGGGATGAAGACAGCCTCCGGGGACTACATCGACTCGTCATGGGAGCTGCGGGTGTTTGTGGGAGAGGAGGACCCGGAGGCCGAGTCGGTCACCCTGCGGGTCACTGGGGAGTCGCACATCGGCGGGGTGCTCCTGAAGATTGTGGAGCAGATCAGTGAGTGTCCGCTGCCCGCCTGCTGAACTCGGCACCATGGACGGCCGCCATGGGTGTCTCTGGGCACTTCCGGGCCATCCCTGCTGCTCAGCTCCCGATAATGGTGTCACGGTGACTCAGGCATTAGCTTAATCATTTGGTTCCAAAAAAGACATTTCCCCAACTTCCTCTCCCTCCCACCCTCTTCCCTCCCTCCCTTCTGCTGCAGCTGGTCTGCTAAGGATCAGACGCAGCCACAATCCTCCATTCAGCCACCAATAGGGGCAGAAGGGGTGGTCTTGTCTGGGCCGAGGCTGAAGTCACATTGCTGAGGTCTGAGGGGGTCTAGGTGACCTAGGGGCCTGCCCCCACGCTCCCTCCCCTTGGCGGAAGCTTTGAGCAGGTTGGTGACAGGCCCAGCCTGGGTGGGAAGGCCCTGCCCCCACAGGAAGTTACAGCAGAGCAGCTGTGGTATCAGTCACGGAGGACCACGGGGCTAGTGACACGGGGGCTCCTCATCTTCCTTCCCTGCCGGGGGTGGGGGCTACCCCTTCCTGAGAGAGCAGCAGGAAGACCCGATAGGCAGAGCCGGAAGACAGGCCCACCGCAGTCCCGGCCAAGAGCCTGGGCCTGGGCTGCCAGTGGGTGGGGGGTGGGTGATGGCGGGGAGGCTTCCTCAGACCCCGCCAGGCCACCATGTGCAGCACAGGAGGAGGTCAGTCCGACTGTGGAGAGGATAGGGCCCAGAACGGCCCGGCCACAAGACTGAGGCTGTGAGGGGAGCTGCCAGGGGCAGGGCCCGGAGCAGCTGTGAGAATAGAAGTGAGGAACAGAGAGAGAGGGTGGTGAAGACCTGGGTGGCCCCAGGGCACGGCATGAGGGTAACGCAGGAGGCCTTAACCTGGAGTCAGACAGACCCCGCTGCTCTACCCGCTGCTGGGCACCCCAGGGCAAGTTCCTTTAGCTCTGTGTTCCCTGTGGTGGGGATACTGTCACTCCTAAGCACATCAGCTCTGTCTACTGATGCTCAGCCTGGCCGCCCCGGGCCAGTCCCTGGCCTCCTGGAGCAGCAGCGGGTGAGACTGACCCGTGGGGGCTGCGTGCCAGCTGCCGCACAGAGGGCGCTATCATGGGGGCCTGGAGCCCGAGGAGGGGGCTGCCCCGAGCCCAGGATGGGGATAACCCCAGGAGAAGTCCTGAGAGGTGGCCTCAGCAGGGAGGAGCAAGGTGGTGGCGCTGGGACTCGGAGGGCTGTGAATTAGGGCTCTCGGCTGGTGAGGATGCCGGGAGCGTGACCAGAAATGAGGCTGGATGGTGCCTGGCCAGCTCTGCATGGCCCCGAAGGCCTCCAGAAGGGGTCTAGACTTTCTTCTGGAGGGGAAGGTGGCCACCGAAGGGTTCTCAGCAGGAGGCTGTCCTGCTAAGGTCAGCAGCAAGGCGAAAGGCTGGTGGCGGCAGGCCCCTGAGGAGGCTGTGGTCCTGGTTAGAGACACCAGGGCCTCCTAAGGCCGGGCAGGGAGGATGGAGAGGAGGGTGGATTTTAGAGGTGGGATTGGCATTGATTACATGTGGTGGCTAGAAGAGAAAGGGAGGATGCCTGGGCCTTTGGCGCGAGTCCGTGTCCCCCAGCCCTGAGAGGTGGTGTAGGGAGCTGGTGAGGAGGGGGAGCTGGCGAGGAGAGGGCACCTCTGTGCACAGCGAGTCTGAGCTGAGCACCAAAAGCCGAGACCAGGAGTCATGGTGCTTACAGTCCCAGTGTCAGCCACTCGGCCACAGGAACAGAGGGTTCTGGAAGGGAGGAAGCCGGTGGACAGGCCCCTCAGCTGGCAGCACATGGGTTTCTGGCTGGGGGCCCAGGGCAGGGTCTGGGCCAAGGGCCACGCATGGGGAGGCAGCAGAAAATGGCAACTGAAACCACAGAATAGGGAGACCCAGTAAGGGGACCTGGCCGAGGCAGAAGAGGGTCCCAGGCCGAACCTGGGGAAAGGACAAGGTAAGGGGCCGGTCAGGAGAGGGACCGGAGAGGGACCAGAGAGGACAGGAGAAGAGCAAGGAGCCAAGACAAGGGGATGCGGCAGCACACAGCCAGGGTCCCGCTGGGGCGCCCAGGAGGGAAGGGCCCAGCCTGGGAGGGGAAGTGCCGGAGGACGAGCGCTTCTCTTGGTTTGGCAGCAGTGGTGATGCCTGGCATGTGCAGCAGTGGGGTTGGGGGCTGGCTGAGGTGGGTGGGATGCAGTGGGAATCAGAAAACTCACCGGGAGGACTTGGGAGGAACTCAGGAAACAGGGCTTTGCAAACTCTCAAGGGCTGTGTGCCCAGAGCAGCTTTCCGGCAGCCTTTTTCCTATGCTCTCTCCCACCTGTTCATGCTCCTGGAGGGAGGAGGCGGGGAGACCTGTGCCTTCCATTACTGTAACTCCAGTTCCCAGCTGGCTGACAAGGGACAGACGCACATCTCTAATTCAATGCTCACTCATGGATCGTCATGTGCGTGCACAAGTTTGCCGCAAACCCTGCAGCTACCACATGGGAGGCATTGTTCCGTGTCCCAGTTTGTAAGATCGTTATTATATCTTACAGGGAAACTGAGGGCCAGTGAGGTTAAGTGGCTTGTCCAAGGTCACACAGCTAATAGCTAAAAATATTGAGTGCTCACTGCTCCAGGCCAGGCACAGGTCCAGGCCCTGAGGACATACAATGGTGAGACAGACGCAGTCTCTGCCTCCAGGAGCTCCCCAGAATGCAAGACAGAGGCCGTTAAACCGTGGATTATGGGAGGACAGAGGGGGAGTCATGTGGAGGGAGCCCAGTGGGCTGGAATGTAAGAGATGGGGCGCTAAGATTGGGGCACTCAGATGCTGGGTTGGAGAGCTCCCCTGGGAAGCGATATAGAAGCCAAGCCTAGAAGGCCAAATCAGGGGCTGCCTGCAGAGAGCCCTGCTGCTGTTACCATGGGGTAGACCCCAGGCCCGCCCAGGCTGCCCCACTCTTGGCTTAGGCAGGGCAGGGGAGTGGTCGCCCCAGGCTTCTGAATCCTGGGGTTGTGCTGGGTGTTGGGGGCACCAGGGAGGAAGGCTGGACCCAGATGTGCCCCCGTGCCCCACAGATCGCAAGCAGGACTGGTCAGACCATGCTATTTGGTGGGAACAGAAGAGGCAGTGGCTGCTGCAGACCCACTGGACACTGGACAAGTACGGGATCCTGGCCGACGCACGCCTCTTCTTTGGGCCCCAGCACCGGCCCGTCATCCTTCGGTTGCCCAACCGCCGTGCACTGCGCCTCCGTGCCAGCTTCTCCCAGCCCCTCTTCCAGGCTGTGGCTGCCATCTGCCGCCTCCTCAGTAAGTTGCCCGGCTGATTCCCCTGGCCCACGAGGGTGATGCAAAGAGGCAGGTCCCCCCGTTTCCAGGCCCAGCTCTGTTGACGCTGTCCTTGCTGTCTGGGTTGCCACCCTGCCTGCAGGGCTGTGACCCGCCCCAAGCACCCATGGGTGAGGTGGGGAGGCTGCAGCAGGACCTAGTCCCCACTGAGACCCTAGCTCCCCTCAGGCATCCGGCACCCCGAGGAGCTGTCCCTGCTCCGGGCTCCTGAGAAGAAGGAGAAGAAGAAGAAAGAGAAGGAGCCAGAGGAAGAGCTCTATGACTTGAGCAAGGTCGTCTTGGCTGGGGGTGAGTGCAAGTGGGGGTGGGCCTGGGGGGCGGGGGCAGGGGCCGGCCCGTGAGTCCCAGCCCTGGGGGACAGGCCTGGTTGACTCCCAACCTGCACTCCAGGCGTGGCACCTGCACTGTTCCGGGGGATGCCAGCTCACTTCTCGGACAGCGCCCAGACCGAGGCCTGCTACCACATGCTGAGCCGGCCCCAGCCGCCACCCGACCCCCTTCTGCTCCAGCGTCTGCCACGGCCCAGCTCCCTGTCAGACAAGACCCAGCTCCACAGCAGGTGCACCCAGGAGCCACGCCCCCTGTGTCGGGGCTCCCCAACCCAGGATCCACCCCCGTCCCGTGTCTGTGCCCACCCCAGATCCACACTTCGTTTCCAGGCCTTTTCTCTGTGTGTGCTTGTCCCCCCAGCCCAGCCCCCCTCCCCACCCCACGGCCGTACCTGGCGCAGCCCTGACTGCTGCTTCTGCCGCGGCCCAGGTGGCTGGACTCGTCGCGGTGTCTCATGCAGCAGGGCATCAAGGCCGGGGACGCACTCTGGCTGCGCTTCAAGTACTACAGCTTCTTCGATTTGGATCCCAAGGTGGGTTGGGGCAGGGAGAAAGCGGGCCTCAGGTCCATGAGATGTGGAGACCTAGGGCCTGGGGTATGGGCTCTGGGATGTTAGTGACTTGTAGTGGCCTGTCCGTCTGCCCGTTTGTCCATCCACACCTTTGTTTACTGACCCCACAAACACGCACTGAAACTCATCTACTCACCTCAGCATCAGGCCAGGTCTTGGGCCCCGGGCAGATGCTGAAGCGGATGAAGACCAGTAAGTCTCAGTGCCTGTTTCCCAGGGAGCTGTCGGGGAGGAAGCTAAGACCCACAGATCCTCATAGACAGTGTGTGTGTGGGTGCCCCTGAGAAGTCTGGGGCTCAGGTGGGAGAGGCCCAAGCCTGGGAGCTCTGGGAAGGCTTCCTGGAGGGGGCACCATTAGGGACTGCAGGACCTGGGGGTGGGTGAGGAAGGAAGCTTTGCAGGGTGGCCCCTCTGTGCCCTGTTCACTCTTCCTCCCTTCCTCCATTGGCAACCAACATGCTCCAGGCAAAATGCTCCATGCAATGTGCTTCACGCACATCTCAAAAACTTCCCAGAAGCCCACAGGTTGCTCTTTCTACCTGTAGGCCCCACCTCTCTGCCCCCTTTCTCTGCAAAACATCGTGGTTGTCTGAACGCTTGCTCCGCAGAATCCCACTTCTTGCTTCCAAGCTTTCTCTGGGTGCTGTTCGACTCCCTCTCACTCCTTGGCCACAGCTATTCTATATATTTTGACACCATCCACACGTGAGAAGTGCACCTGCTGAGGTGGCCACGCCTCCAGGCTATCTGTCCCCTGGCCATGTCCCACCCGCTTCTTACTTGACCACTTACATGCGGCATAGACACCACCCCGACCACTCCTCCAGAATATCTTCCTCCTGAAGCCTCCTGTACACTTGCTTGGGGGGTGGCCTCTCCCCGAGCCACTCTGCCAGGCTCTGTGACGCTCCCTCCTCCTTTCCATGGCCTCTCAGTGTTGGTGAGCCCCAGGCTCTGCCCCAGGTTCTGCTCTGGGCCTCTGCTCTCTCCTCTCCTTCTCTCAGTCATCTCCAGTCTTGTGGATTTCAATACCATCTCCACACTCTCTCCCAGTTGATCATCTCCAGCTCAGATGTCTCTCTCCTAAGCTTTATTTATTTATATATTTATTTATTTTTATTTTTTGAGACACAGTCTTGCTCTGTTGTCCAGACTGGAGGGCAGTAGTGTTATCCCGGCTAACTGCAGCCTGGACCTCCCAGGGTCATG
This sequence comes from Pan paniscus, assembly GCF_029289425.2. Classification (NCBI taxonomy): domain Eukaryota; kingdom Metazoa; phylum Chordata; class Mammalia; order Primates; family Hominidae; genus Pan; species Pan paniscus. The sequence continues at coordinate 65,439,248 of NC_073258.2, forward strand.
TGATCCTTAAGCCTCAGCTCCCCAAGTAGCTGGGACGATAGGCGTGTACTATACCTGGCTAATTTTTTTTTTTTTTTTTTTTGAGATGGAGTCTTGCTCTGTTGCCCAAGCTAGAGTGCAGTGGTGCAATCTCGGCTCACTGCAACCTCTTCCTCCTGGGTTCAAGCAATTCTCCTGGGATTACAGGCGTGGGCCTGGCTAATTTTTGTATTTTTTTAGTAGAGATGGAGTTTCACCATATTGGTCAGGCTGGTCTCGAACTCCTGACCTCAGGTGATCCACCCGCCTCAGCCTCCCAAAGTGCTGGGGTTATAGGAGTGTATTTTTTTAGTAGAGATGGAGTTTCACCATATTGGTCAGGCTGGTCTCGAACTCCTGACCTCAGGTGATCCACCCGCCTCAGCCTCCCAAAGTGCTGGGGTTATAGGAGTGAGCCACTGCGCCTGGCCTAATTTTTTTTTTTTTTTTTTTTTGAGATGGAGTCTTGCTCTTGTTGCCCAGGCTGGAGTGCAATGACATGATCTCAGGTCATCACAACCTCCGCCTCCTGGGTTCAAGCAGTTCTCCTGCCTCAGCCTCCCGAGTAGCTGGGATTACAGGCGTTGAGCCACCATGCCCAGCTAATTTTGTATTTTTAGTAGAGACGGACGGGGTTTCTCCATGTTGGTCAGACTGGTCTCGAACTCCTGACCTCAGGTGATTTGCCCACTTTGGCCTCCCAAAGTGCTGGGATTACAGGCGTGAGCCACGGCGTCGGGCCAGCTGTGCCTTTTTATTCTAGTGTTTTCTTCTCTATGACATATTTCCACTTCTTTGTTTTGCCATTTCACACATTATCTATTGACTTTGTAAGAAGGTTTCACTGTCTTACATTCTCTTCCCTGCCCACACAATACACACATTTCCTTGCCTCTTTCTAAGTGAGTAGTGTCTATAGTCTTTGGTTAAAACAATGTGATATGGCTGTAAATAGTAACACATATAAATAGTGTTCCTAGTTAAGCCACAGAGTAACTATGATTATTTTTTCCCTTTTTGCTCAAATGTTTTTGAAGTTCATAACTGCCTTTTTTTTTTTTTTTTTTTTTTTTTGAGATGAGTTTTGCTCTTGTTGCCCAGGCTGGAGTACAATGGCACAATCTCAGCTCACTGCAACCTCCGCCTCCCGGATTCAAGCGATCTCCTGCTTCAGCCTCCCAAGTAGCTGGGACTGCAGGCACGCGCCACCATGCCCAGTTAACTGTATTTATTTATCTATTTTTGTTGTTGAGATGGAGTCTCGCTCTTGTTGCCCAGGCTAGAGTGCAATGGTGTGATCTTGGCTCACTGCAACCTCCGCCTCCCGGATTCAAGTGATTCTCCTGCCTCAGCCTCCCTAGTAGCTGGGATTACAGGCGCCCACCACCACGCCTGGCTAATTTTTTGTATTTTTAGTAGAGACGGGGTTTCACCATGTTGGTCAGGCTGGTCTCAAACTCCTGCCCTCAGGCGATCCACCTGCCTCAACCTCCCAATATGCTGGGATTACAGGCGTGAGCCACCATGCCTGGCCTACACTTTTCTTTCTTATTTTTCGGTTCTTTTTCTTTCTGTGTCCTACTCTCCGGAGACCTCTTCAACTTATCTTCTAAAATATCTATTGAATTTTTAATTTCTGTAACTATATTTTTAAGTTCCAAGAGCTCTTGTTTTTTGAGTGTTCTTTTATAGGGTTTTTTTTTTTTTTTTTTTTTTTGAGAGGGAGTTTCATTCTTGTTGCCCAGGCTGGAGTGCAATGGCGTGATCTCGGCTCACTGCAACCTCTGCCTCCTGGGTTCAAGCGATTCTCCTGCCTCAGCCTCCCACATAGCTGGGATTACAGATGCCCACCGCCACCATGCCCAGCTAATTTCTTCTTGTATTTTGAGTAGAGATGGGATTTCACCATGTTGGCCAAGCTGGTCTCGAACTCCTGACCTCAGGTGATCCGCCTGCCTTGGCCTCCCAAAGTGCTGGGATTACAGGCATGAGCCACCACGCTTGGCCATAGGGCTTTCTTTTTAAGTGTAACATACATTTAGAAAAATACACAAATATAATTAACATATCAAGCAACAGAATTTTACTGGGCCCAGAAGCCCCCTTACACTCCTTCCAGGCAATAGCTCCCACAGGAAGTAACCACTAACTTTGCTTCTAACATCTTAGATTAGTTCTGTCTGTGAAATTTACATAATGGAGCCACACAGTCTATACTCTTTTTGCACCTGGCTTCTTTCAGTGTTATGTTTGTATGATTCATCCATATTGCATATATCATCATCTTAAATTCTTTCTCACTGTTGTATAACATTTCATTATGTCAAATACCACAATTAATGTATCCATTTTACTGTTGATGGACATTGTACAATTTCCAGATTGGGGCTGTTATGAATAGAGATGCTATGAACATTCTATGAACAAGCTATGTATCTTGGTGAACATGTTTATGCCCTGTGATATAGGGCATGCATGAGTTGAACTGTGGTAGATACTGTTAAACAGCTTTTCAAAGTGCACCAGGCAGGGTGCGGTGGCTCACGCCTGTAATCCCAGAAATTTGGGAGGCTGAGGTGGGCGAATCATTTGAGGCCAGGAGTTTGAAACCAGCCTGGCCAACACAGTGAAACCCTGTCTCTACTAAAAGTAGAAAAAGTTAGCTGGGCATGGTGGCGCATGCCTGTAATCCCGGCTACTCAGGAGGCTGAGGCATGAGAATCGCTTCAACCTGGGAGCTGGAGGCTGCAGTGAGCCGAGATCCCAAGATTGAGCCACTGTACTCCAGCTTAGCAACAGCGTGAGATTCTGTCTCAAAACAAACAAACAAACAACTAAGTGATTGCACCAGTTTACACTCCCACCAACAGTGGATGAGCGTTTCAGTTGTTCCACAACTCACCAGTGCTTGGTATTTTCTATTTTTTCATTGTAGCCATTCAGATAGGTGTGGTGATGGTATCTCATATAATTTTGTTTAAACAGTTTTGTTGAGGTAGAATGTACATACCATAAAAATCACCCCTGTAACCATTCAGCTTGATTTTTTTATTTTTACTTATGTATTTATTTATTTATGTATGTGTGTATTTATTTACATATTTTTGAGACAGAATCTCACTCTGTTGCACAGGCTGGAGTGCAATAGCGTGATCTTGGCTCCCTGCAACCTCTGCCTCCCAAGTTCAAGCAATTCTCCTGCCTCAGCCTCCTGAGTAGCTGGGACTACAGGCACGTGCCACCACACCCAGCTAATTTTTGTATTTGTAGTAGAGACAGGGTTTTGCTGTGTTGGCCAGGCTCGTCTTGAACTCCTGACCTCGTGATCCACCCGCCTTGGCCTCCCAAAGTGCTAGGATTACAGGCATGAGCCACCACGCCCGGCTCAGCTTATTTTTAACAAATGTGTATGGTTGTGCAACCATCACCACAATCCAGTTTTAGAACATTTCCACTGCCCCAGACAAGCACTGATTGTACGATGCCCATTTGCAGTCATTCCTCCTCCCACACCCCGACCACCACTGATCTGCTTTCCATGTGGCTTTAATTTACATTTCCCTGATGACTAATAAAGTTGAGTCCCTTTTCATATGGCTATTAGCCATCTGGATATCCTGCTTCGTGAGGTTTCTGTTCAAACATTTTGACAATTGTCATATTGAGTCGTTTGTCTTTTTCTTATTGATTTGTAGGAGTTCTTTATATATTCTGGATATGAGCACTTTGCCAGATAAATACATTGTGAATATATTTTCCCCCTCTGTGCTTTGCCTTTTAATTGTCTGAATGGTTTCTTTTCATAAACAGCAGCTCTTAATTTTAATAGAACCAAATTTATATTTTTATCTTTCTTTTTTTATTTTTAGAGATGGGGTCTCGCTCTGTCACCCAGACTAGAGTGCAGTGGTGCGATCATAGCTCACTGCAACCTTGAACTCCTGGGCTCAAGCAATCTTCCTGCCTTAGCTTCCTGAGTGGCTGGGGCTACAGGCATGTGCCACAAGCCTGGCTAATTCTTTAAAAATTGTTTAGAGATGGAGTTTTGCTACGTTGCCCAGATTGGGTCTCAAGTTATCCTCCCGCTTCGGCTTCCTGAGAAGTTGGGATTTTTTTTTTTAGACGGAGTCTCACTCTGTCACACTCAGGCTGGAGTGCAGTGGTACAATCTCGGCTTACTGCAACCTCCGCCTCCCGGGTTCAAGAGATTCCCCTGCCTCAGCCTCCTGAGTAGCTGGGATTATAGGCATCTGCCACCACACCCAACTAATTTTTGTATTTTTAGTAGAGACAGGATTTCACTATGTTGGTCAGGCTGGTCTCACACTCCTGACCTCAAATGATCCACCCGCCTCGGCCTCCCAAAGTGCAAGGATTACACGTGTGAGCCACTGCGCCCAGTTACATTCCTTTAAAAAAAGAATATTCTGGTCTTGATTTATGAGTGCAGTGCTTTAGCTCTGTAAGGATTTTTTTTTTTTTTTTTTTTTTGAGATGGAGTCTTCTTCTGTCACCCAGGCTGGAGTGCAATGGCAAGATCTCGGCTCACTGCAACCTCTGCCCCCCTGGTTCAAGCCATTCTCCTGCCTCAGCCTTCCGAGCAGCTGGGATTACAGGCATGCACCACCACGCCTGGCCTAATTATTTTTGTATTTTTAGTAGAGACGGGGTTTCACCACATTGGCCAGGCTGGTCTCAAACTCCTGACCTCGTGATCTGCCCGCTTCAGCCTCCCAAAGTGCTGGGATTACAGGCGTGAGCCACCGGGCCCAGCCTCTATAAGGATTTTTTTGCCGGGCGCGGTGGCTCACGCCTGTAATCCCAGCACTTTGGGAGGCCAAGGAGGGCGGACCATGAGGTCAGGAGATCGAGACCATCCTGGCTAACACGGTGAAACCCCGTCTCTACTAAAAATACAAAAAATTAGCCGGGCGTGGTGGTGGGCGCCTGTAGTCCCAGCTACTTGGGAGGCTGAGGCAAGAGAATGGCGTGAACCTGGGAGGCGGAGCTTGCAGTGAGCCGAGATCGCGCCACTGCACTCCCGCCTGGGCGACAGAGTGAGACTCCGTCTCAAAAAAAAAAAAAGGCGGGTGCCACCATGCCCAGCTAATTTTTGTACTCTATAAGGATTTTGATTCACGTTTGAAGTTCTCTTCTGCGCCCTACCTGGCCTTCATTTCCTCCAAGCTGTTTTATTCTTGTTGTCTTGGTCTCTATGGTTCACTCTTGAAGCTTTCCTTAAATGTGGGTAGTCCATGCCTGTCCATTCATATTTAAAAGTGAAGCTCTAAGAAACCAATTGGAGACCCTGAGTGTGTGAGTAGGGCTTGGCATCTTGGTGGCCCCCTGGAGGCGATGGGGCCGGGCTGCCACTCTTTGTCGGGCATTTCTCTGGTGGCTCAGCCTCTCAGTGGCAACCCCACTGATCTTTCAAATGGAGATAGAAGGCTTCCTGCCAATGTCTTAGGTGACAAGTGGGAAAGGGTGTGGGTGTGTCACTCATCTGAATGCCAGCTTTCTTTAAATTTGTGTTTTTGCCGGGCACGGTGGCTCACGCCTGTAATCCCAGCACTTTGGGAGGCCAAGGCAGGTGGATCACCTGAGGTCAGGAATTCGAGACCAGCCTGATCAACATGGAGAAAGCCTCTCTCTACTAAAAATACAAAAGTAGCTGGGCGTGGTGGCGCATGCCTGTAATCCCAGCTACTCAGGAGGCTGAGGCAGGAGAATCGCTTGAACCCTGGAGGCGGAGGTTGCGGTGAGCCAAGATTGTGCCATTGTACTCCAGCCTGGGCAACAAGAGCAAAACTCCATCTTAAAAAAAAAAAAAATTGTCTGTTTTCAGCCTAGTGCAACCCCTACCCCGTCCAGCTGTGTCTGGGGTACCAAATGCAGGGGTGCATCTGGCTCAGCATCTCCAGAGAGTGAGTCCCAGCTTCTGCCAGGTGTCTCCTTGCCATCACTTGGCTGCACGGAGCTGGGGAGGGACCTGCTTTTTTTCATGGACTTTATCCAGAGTCCTCTCTTCAGCTCACCCTCGCATCTCATCCAGAGGATCCGCATCAGAGCCTGCCAGGGGTCCGCCATGCAAACTGGATGCCTCTGTTGAGATCTCTGTTCTTTTTGCTGATTGCTTTCCGCCTATTTTCAAGTCTCATTGGTGGATTTACCAGACAGGAGAGGGACAAGGCGTGAGGCCCTAGCTCTCTCTGCATAACCCAGTTCCCATCTACAGTTTGCTCTCCATCTTCCAAATTATTTCCTTTTTCTTTTTTCTTTTTTTTTTTTTTTTCAGACGGAGTCTCGCTCTGTCGCCCAGGCTGGGGTGCAGTGGCGCGATCTCGGCTCACTGCAAGCTCCGCCTCCCGGGTTCACGCCGTTCTCCTGCCTCAGCGTCCTGAGTAGCTGGGATTACAGGCGCCCGCCGCCACGCCTGGCTAATTTTTTTGTATTATTAGTAGAGACGGGGTTTCACTGTGTTAGCCAGGATGGTCTCGATCTCCTGACCTCGTGATCCACCGACCTCGGCCTCCCAAAGTGCTGGGATTACAGGCGTGAGCCACTGCGCCTGGCCTTCTTTTTCTTTCTTTTGGAGACAAGGTCTCACTCTATCCCCCAAGCTGGAGGGCAATGGTGCAATTACAGCTCACTGCACCCTCAACCTCGTGGGTTCAGGTGATTCTCCCACCTCAGCATCCTGAGTACCTGGGACTACAGGCACGCACCACCTCATGTGGCTAATTTTTTGTATTTTTAGTAGAGATAGGGTTTCACCATGTTGCCCAAGCTGGTCTGAAACTCCTGGGCTCAAGCTATCCGCCTGCCTTGGCCTCCCAAAGTGCTGGGATTACAGGCGCAAGCCACCGCCCCGGCCTGTCCTTTGTCCTTTTGGGTTTATCTTCCTAAACCTTTGCTATCAATTTTGGGTGAGTTTCAGCGGGATTGTTGGTCTTCTGTGGGTAACTGGGATCCCCTCTTGGAGTCTCTGCCTTCCCAGTTCCTTTTCTCTGGAATCCTCTTCCTTCACGCTTCCCTTGAGTGGCCCACTGTCATCCTTCCTATCTCTACTCAGCTTGTCACCTCCTCAGGGAAGCCTTCCCTGACTGCTTCCCCATGTTCCATTCTGTCATCTCCATTGAACTTGGGGGGGCCTTAGACTGAGGGCTCATGTGAGCTTCCCTGTGGAAACTGTTTCCTTGATAGTGTTTATTGCAGCCTTGGATTATTTGACTTATTGATTGGTTTACTCGGTCTCTCCTGCACCCAGGGCAGCATGCCAGCACACAGTAAACATCAGCACAACCAAGCCAAGGTTTAGACGTGCAGGCCTGGGCAGCAGGGGGCTAGCAGGCTGTTAAGGATGGGGTTGAGGTCTGTGGCCCATGTCTGGCCACTGAATGAATCTGCCTCAGCAAGGAGGGCAGGGCAGAGGGCCAAGGCTGGCAGGGGCTCAGTGCAGGGCGTCCAGGGCAGCTGGCATGTGACCAGCCCAGCCTCCAGCCTCCTCTCCCACCGCTCCAGACAGACCCCGTGCGGCTGACACAGCTGTATGAGCAGGCCCGGTGGGACCTGCTGCTGGAGGAGATTGACTGCACCGAGGAGGAGATGATGGTGTTTGCCGCCCTGCAGGTACCAGGCGGGCCTGGGGGCACCAGGGCAGGTGGGAGGTGAGCCAGTCCCAGGGCAGGAAGGGCCTTCCTGAGTGGGGGCTACCTCCAGGGAAGCCCGGCCTGGGGGTACTGCTAGGGGACCAGGCTGCTGGACTCAGCCCTCCCTGGCTTCATGACCACCTAGTACCACATCAACAAGCTGTCCCAGAGCGGGGAGGTGGGGGAGCCGGCTGGCACAGACCCAGGGCTGGACGACCTGGATGTGGCCCTGAGCAACCTGGAGGTGAAGCTGGAGGGGTCGGCGCCCACAGATGTGCTGGTGAGGAGGGGCTCAGGGCAGGGGCTGGGCAGGGAGAACCGTGAGGCACCGGGTGCCCCTCTGACTCTGGTCCTCCCATAGGACAGCCTCACCACCATCCCAGAGCTCAAGGACCATCTCCGAATCTTTCGGTGAGTTGGGGGCCAGAGTAGGCAGCCCTGCTGGACGGGTTGGTCTGCATATGGAGGGAGGGGGTGAGGCGGCCTTTCACAAACCCCCACATCCCACGAAGGCCCCGGAAGCTGACCCTGAAGGGCTACCGCCAACACTGGGTGGTGTTCAAGGAGACCACACTGTCCTACTACAAGAGCCAGGACGAGGCCCCCGGGGACCCCATTCAGCAGCTCAACCTCAAGGGTAAGTGCACAGGGCCAGGGGCTGGGTGGGGGGATCCCCACTTGTGGGCTAGGCAGGTGAATGCTCTCACCGGCTCTGTTTCCTCCTGGAGACCGGGGAAGATGCCCTCTGTCCTGAGGTGACGGTGTGGGCTAGGATGCACTCCAGGACCTCAGGCGGCTCTTCCCCTCCCGACCTCCTAGACCACCCCTTCTCTCCCTCCAGGCTGTGAGGTGGTTCCCGATGTTAATGTCTCCGGCCAGAAGTTCTGCATTAAACTCCTAGTGCCCTCCCCTGAGGGCATGAGTGAGATCTACCTGCGGTGCCAGGATGTGAGTGAGGGCTGGGCAGGGGCCAGGGCCGGGCAGGAGCTGGGGCAGGGGCAGGGGCTGAGGAGCATCAAGCTTGGTTAGCACTGTCCCCCTCACCCCTCTCGCCCAGGAGCAGCAGTATGCCCGCTGGATGGCTGGCTGCCGCCTGGCCTCCAAAGGCCGCACCATGGCCGACAGCAGCTACACCAGCGAGGTGCAGGCCATCCTGGCCTTCCTCAGCCTGCAGCGCACGGGCAGTGGGGGCCCGGGCAACCACCCCCACGGCCCTGATGCCTCTGCCGAGGGCCTCAACCCCTACGGCCTCGTTGCCCCCCGTTTCCAGCGAAAGTTCAAGGCCAAGCAGGTACCAGGAGTCAGGGTGGGAATGAGCATAGTGTTTACCCAGAGACCTCTGACCCCTGGGTCTCCACAGAGCCTTCCTCAGGAAAGCTACGTACTCACTGGGCTTCTCCCACTGTGTCCCTGAGATTGCGCGGCTGGTACCCACCCTTTGGGAGGAGTCACGGTCCAGGTGCCCATGTCCACCTCGCAGCCTGGCGCAGTGCAGATCTGCACCTTGGCGGCCCCACGTGGGCACTGCCCCTTCCCAGGCTCACATGCTGTCACCCTGACGGGGAGGTGGGGGCTCGGTGACTCTGGAGGAGGGGAATAGTGCCTGGCAGCCCGTCACCAGTATGGTCCCGCAGCTCACCCCACGGATCCTGGAAGCCCACCAGAATGTGGCCCAGTTGTCGCTGGCAGAGGCCCAGCTGCGCTTCATCCAGGCCTGGCAGTCCCTGCCCGACTTCGGCATCTCCTATGTCATGGTCAGGTATGGCCCCTGGCCCAGCCCCCTGCCCAGCACTGTCTCTGCCCTCACCTGCCACCCGGCTGCTGTGTGCCCACATCCCAAGAGTAGGTTCTGGACAGGCACCCCAAAGACTCCCTTCCTTTGTTCTTTGTAAACAGGCCTTACTGAGGGCCCCATGTGTGCCCCTCATGCTGTCCCTCCACAACAAACATAAGAGACAAAGCTCACGCCAGGTACTGGGGCTCATGCCTGTAATCTCAGCACTTTGGGAGGCAGAGATAGGAGGATCACTTGAGCCCAGGAGTTTGAGACCAGCCTGGGCAACACAGAAAGTCCCTCGTCTCTACAAAAAATTGTAAAAAATTACCTGGGCATGGTGGTGGTCACCTGTAGTCCCAGCTACTCGGGAGGCTGAGGTGGGAGGATCTCTTGAGCCTGGGAGGTCAAGACTGCAGTGAGCCGTGATCACACTACTGCACTCCAGCCTGGGTGACAAAGCGAGACTCTGTCTCAAAAATAAATAGGCTGGGCCAAGCATGGTGGCTCACACCTGTAATCTCAGCACTTTGGGAGGGCGAGGCGGGCAGATCACGAGGTCAGGAGTTCAAGAGCAGCCTGGCCAACATAGTGAAACCCTGTCTCTACTAAAAATACAAAAATTAGCCAGGTGTGGTGGCACGCACCTATAGTCCCAGCTACTCAGGAGACTGAGGCAGGAGAATCCCTTGAACCCGGGAGGCGGAGGTTGCAGTGAGCCGAGATTGTGCCACTGCACTCCAGCCTGGGTGCGAAAGAGTGAGACTCAGTCTCAAATAAATAAATAAATAAATAAATAAATAAAAGAGCCTGCGCGATGGCTCATGCCTGTAATCCCAGCACTTTGGGAGGCCAAGGCAGGCAGATCATGAGGTCAGGAGTTCGAGACCAGCCTGACCAACATGGTGAAACCCCGTCTCTACTAAAAACACAAAAATCAGCCACGAGTGGTGGCACGTACCTGTAATCCCATGTACTCGGGAGGCTGAGACAGGAGAATCACTTGAACCCAGGAGGCGGAGGTTGCAGTGAGCCGAGATCGAGCCACTGTACTCCAGCCTGGCAACAAAGCGACACTCCGTCTCAAAAAAAAAAAAAAAAAAAAAGAGACAGATTTCAGGTCAGGAGAGCAGAAGAACCTGTTCTTGCTCCAGCTCTGCTGTGGACAGTTCACTGTCTGGGCCTGGGTTCGCCGGTCCACAAGACAGGGCTAGTGGTGGATGCTGTTATGGGGAGTGGGCCCCTTTGATTAGTTGTTTCCCAGGACTGCAAAGAAGGGAGGGAGACAGCAGTTGATGAGGATGGTAACAAAAACCAAAAAAAGTTACCATTTAAAGGCGTGGCCTGTTTGCCCGATGCTGCTAAATGCTGTTGTGGGGATTTTATCAATTAACCCCCATTTTCCAGATGAGGAACTTGAGGCCCAGGGAACCCAAATGGCTTGCTCAGGGTTACACAGCTGGTGAGCTGCAGTCGGGAAGGGCTGGCTCTCCAGCACGGCGCCACATTGTCTGGGCGGGCTCGGGCCATGCAGGGTGGAGCCCTGGCTCACTCTCTCTCGCTGGGGGCCAGGTTCAAGGGCAGCAGGAAAGACGAGATCCTGGGCATCGCCAACAACCGACTGATCCGCATCGACTTGGCCGTGGGCGACGTGGTCAAGACCTGGCGTTTCAGCAACATGCGCCAGTGGAATGTCAACTGGGACATCCGGCAGGTGGGCCCAGACCCAGGGTATATGGATGGGGGACAGGTGCAGGCCGGAGCTGGATCCAGCCAGGGTGGGGCAGGGGCTGCTCCCTTATCCCACCCACCATTTGCCCCTCTGTCTGCCCTTCAGGTGGCCATCGAGTTTGATGAACACATCAATGTGGCCTTCAGCTGCGTGTCTGCCAGCTGCCGAATTGTACACGAGTATATCGGGGGCTACATTTTCCTGTCGACGCGGGAGCGGGCCCGTGGGGAGGAGCTGGATGAAGACCTCTTCCTGCAGCTCACCGGGGGCCATGAGGCCTTCTGAGGGCTGTCTGACTGCCCCTGCCCTGCTCACCACCTGTCACAGCCACTCCCAAGCCCACACCCACAGGGGCTCACTGCCCCACACCCGCTCCAGGCAGGCACCCAGCTGGGCATTTCACCTGCTGTCACTGACTTTGTGCAGGCCAAGGACCTGGCAGGGCCAGACGCTGCACCATCACCCAGGCCAGGGATGGGGGTGGGGGTCCCTGAGCTCATGTGGTGCCCCCTTTCCTTGTCTGAGTGGCTGAGGCTGATACCCCTGACCTATCTGCAGTCCCCCAGCACACAAGGAAGACCAGATGTAGCTACAGGATGATGAAACATGGTTTCAAACTGGAGTTTCTTTCTTGTTACTTTTTAAAATTTCTTTTTTATAAATTAATATTTTATTGTTGGATCCTTCTCCTTTCTCTGGAGCTGTGCTTGGGGCTACTCTGACACTCTGTCTCTTCATCACCAGCCAAGGAAAGGGGCTTTCCTGATAAAGACAAGAGTTGGTTAGAGAAAGGGACACCTAAGTCAGTCTAGGGTTGGAAGCTAGGAGAGAGGTGAGGGCAGAAGGGCACAGCTTTCAAGAACAAGGAATAGGGGCTGGGGTGGTGGCTCTCACGGGTAGGGCGTAGCTGCAGGGCCTCCTTGAAGTACTTGGGAAGGAGGAAGCCATCAGTATTCCCTGGAGTCAGAATCACCCCATTGGCAGAGCGGAAGAAGGGTATTCCATCTGCTGACAGAGCCAGAGATGTGACTCATGCCCTCCCCGAAGGCAAGGGCAGCTCCTGCTTTGTCCAGACTCACCTGCCAGAGCCAGGGGTCCATCGATGAACACAGCTATTTCACAATGGGACCGCATGCCTGCAGAGACAGCTGGAGCTGAGGCCTGGGCACCTGGAGTGCAGTCAGCAACCTGGGCAGACTGGGGTCCTGGGCTGGGGGATGCAGGGGTGCTGCTCCATGCCGGACATGGGGTGGCCCCAGACAAGTGTTGTAACCTTTGAAGGGGACCTGGGAGGACAGAGTGGGTGGGAGTAGCTAGGTGGAGGGGAGGGCACTGACCACTGATGATACCGGGGTCTCCAGGCAGTCCTGGGGCCAGGTGAATGTGCGTCCTTCCCTGGCACGACAGGCCTTTGAGTAGGATGGATGGCCAGTGCTTCCAGAATGTACCATGGACTAGCATCAGGGGCAGGGCCTGCGGTGTCTCCAGGGGCATCAGCTCCAACTTAGGTACCTGGTTGAACGGGTAGCAGTGAGACCCCCTTTGCAGGCAGGGGTCCCTCCCATCTCGCTCTCGCACTTGTCCCCTCACCCCGACCTGCAGGGAATGGCCCTGGTTGGCCCGGATGAGAAGGCCAGTGCTGGGATCCCCCAGCTGCAGGGCGAACCGCTGCTTCCTATTGGTGTCCACCACGCGCTGCACATCTTCAGCAGAGAAGCCGCGGAACTGGGGCAACTGCAGGAGGGTGCCCAGGGGCACGAAGCCATCTGTGGGCAGGCAGGGTGCTCAGGAGCTAACCTTGCTCTGGACTGGGCCAGGGTTAACAGGGAGCCACAGGCAACCGAAACAAAGTCTGGGCTTGGAGATCGCTTGGGCATCCTCTGTGGGACCTTTAGAAAGTCTCCCCTTTCTGGGCCGCAGTTTTTTCAACTTACATAAAAAGAGGATCTGCCTCACGGAGGGGCAGGGAGGTGAGTGCCCAGCATAGCGCTGGCCCGGAGTGCACACTCACACCACCAGCTGCGCCGTACCCTCCAGGGCTCGCCCTCGGGGTGAGTGCTGATCTGGCTGCTTGGCTGGAGGGGGCGGTCACCAGGCCTGGCCCAGACAAGAACTCTCCTCAGTCTGCTGTGGACATGACAGGGGCTCTAGGCCTTGCTCTCCTCTGTGCATGGGGAGGAAGTGCCCTCTGTGCCTTCCTCAGGGAGCGGTGGAGGCAGCCATCAGGGAGGAGTCGCAGACAGGCTCACGTTTCTCTCTGGGCTCAAGCCCCAGCCTCCAAGGCCCCTACTTACCAGCTCCCATGGGAAGCCCCAGCTTCAAGGCCCCATGGCGCAGGGCATAGGACAGAGCCTTGGACAGCTGCACGTCTCGGTCCTGAAAGAACCCAGCGGTGGCCCCTGGTCTCCATGGTGACCCTGCCCTACTGCCCATCCTGAACCCTCAATGACCCACTGCAGAGAGAGCCCAGAGAGAGAGCAGTGCCAGTGGTCTCCAGGAATAGTAGGACCCTTCAGCTCCGCCCCCCAGCAACTCCCAGGGAGCCTGGACTGGTGGGAGGGGGTGGGGAGGAGGCGCGCACCTGTTCTCGGGGTCTGGGAGCCCTTCTACCCCTGGACCCCGCTGCTTCCTGCCTCCCTCCTCCAGAGAAGTTCATGGTTAAGACCTGTGGGGGGCAGTGACGAGGGGGGACTGCTTTAAGGCCCCTTCCACGTCCCCATCCCTCCCAGAAAGTCACAAAGCCTCAGGAAGTGAGCGCTGGGTGGGAGTATACGGCTCATTAAGTTCACCACCCCCAGGTCCCTGCTGCAGAGAGGGAAACTAACGCCCAGCAGGCCAGACTTGCCCAAGGTCACACCGTCAGCCAGGAGCGCAGGGAGGCCGAGCCCCGCACTCCAGATCGCTGGTGCGCCCCGCAGGGTGGTCCGGGAGGCAGGGCCGACGTGCCGACGGACCGGACGGAAGCGTCGGGGCGGCGGGGACAAACCTCCAGGATCCTCGACCGCGGCGGGGCGGGCGGCGGACCCGCCAATGAAAAGCCGCGGGGAAAGGGGGCGGGCACTTCCGCTTCGGGGAAGGGGCGGAGCCTGAGGGACCCGGCGGCCGGTGAGCGCCCGCTAGAGGCTGGAGCTTCCGGGCCCTGGAAAGGGGTCCCCGCGCGCCCCGGGTCGGAGGCAGACCCCTGGGTTTGGGGGACATGGGCATTTGGGGCGCCTGAACCCAAGACCTCTGGATGGTAGGGATGCCCGGGCGTCCTGGATACCCTGCGGGACTCGGGGCTCCTGCGGGGAAGATGGCACGTTTTACTGCCCAAGGAGTGGTCAGGGGGGTGGAGAAGCGCTGCGGGTACCCTCAGGAGGTCTGCGACAGAGGGGGCTAGCTGCGCAGCCCAGGAGTGGTAGTGGCCCCCCTGGATGACAGGCCTGGCCGTATCCTCCCCCAGAGCTGCCCCGTTCAGACCATGGATCCTGAGGTGACCTTGCTGCTGCAGTGCCCTGGCGGGGGCCTGCCCCAGGAACAGATACAGGCCGAGCTGAGCCCCGCCCATGACCGTCGCCCACTGCCAGGTGGGGACGAGGCCATCACTGCCATCTGGGAGACCCGGCTAAAGGCCCAACCCTGGCTCTTCGACGCCCCCAAGTTCCGCCTGCACTCAGCCACCCTGGCGCCTATTGGCTCTCGGGGGCCACAGCTGCTCCTGCGCCTGGGCCTTACTTCCTACCGAGACTTCCTGGGCACCAACTGGTCCAGCTCAGCTGCCTGGCTGCGACAGCAGGGGGCCACCGACTGGGGTGACACGCAGGCCTATCTGGCGGACCCACTGGGGGTGGGCGCTGCACTAGCCACGGCCGATGACTTCCTTGTCTTCCTGCACCGCTCCCGGCAGGTGGCTGAGGCCCCTGGGCTGGTGGACGTACCTGGTGGGCACCCTGAGCCTCAGGTGAGATTCCAGGCTGGGCACAAAGACCCAGACAGCTCAAGGGAGCTGCAGCTCTCCACCCTCCCAATCCTCCCAGCTTTGGTTTCCTCATCCCTTAAAGGGAAAATTGGCCTGGTATTTCTCTGAAAGTTTGCTCAGGGCAGTCCACCTGCCTCCCCACTGACCCCTGCCCCAGTCCTGTGAGAAACTAGAAAACACGGGAGGAAAGATTGGGCACAGGAAGAAGATGCCCTACTCCACCCCTGCCCCCTGTGTATCTCCTTTGAAGCTGGACCTCTGGTTGTCTGTCAGGGAAAGGACACCAGACTCAGGATCACTAACTCTCTTACACTGTGCCACATCAGACCCTCAAGGCCAGCAGGTATAGGCTTGCTGGTCCTGAGATGGGGCAGGGGGAAGAGGTGGGGAGCAGGGGCTGAGCCTGACCTCTCACAGGCCCTGTGCCCTGGTGGCAGCCCCCAGCACCAGGACCTCGCTGGGCAGCTGGTGGTACGTGAACTCTTTTCCAGTGTCCTTCAGGAGATCTGTGATGAGGTGAGTGAGGTTGACCTGGACAGGGTGGTAGACATGAAGGGAGGGGGTAGGACTTGCCAGAATTCTACAGGTCTGGGCTGGCAGGAGGCCTGCAGGCATCTGGCCAGCAATGAGGGAAGAAGTTGGCTTTGCAACTATACATACTTGGAGTGGAATTCTAGCCCTCAGTACTCTCTGCCTTGGATTCTTCTTCTTTTTTCTTTTTTTTTTTTTTTTAGACAGAGTCTCGCTCTGTTGCCCAGGCTGGAATGCAGTGGCACGATCTCTGCTCACTGCAAGCTCCACCTCCCGGGTTCACGCCATTCTCCTGCCTCAGCCTCCTGACTAGCTGGGACTACAGGCGTCCGCCACCATGCCTGGCTAATTTTTTTTGTATTTTTAGTAGAGATGGGGTTTCATCTTGTTAGCCAGGATGGTCTTGATCTCCTGACCTCGTGATCTGCCTGCCTCAGCCTCCAAAAGTGCTGGGATTACAGGTGTGAGCCACTGCGCCAGGCCGGATTCTTCTTTTTTTTTTTTTTTCTTTTTGAGACAGAGTCTTGCTCTGTTGCTCAGGCTGAGTGCAGTGGTGGCATATCGGCTCACTGCAACCTTCGCCTCCTGGGTTCAAGTGATTCTCATGCCTTGCCCCGCCAAGGATTCTTCTTTTCAATGGAAACAATGATAAATATCTTGCCTACTCCCCAAGTCTGTTGAAAAAGGAGTAAGTGGCCGGGCGCGGTGGCTCATGCCTGTAATCCCAGCACTTTGGGAGGCTGAGGTGGGCAGATCACAAGGTCAGGAGATCAAGACCATCCTGGCTAACACGGTGAAACCCTGACTTTACTAAAAATACCAAAAGTTAGCCGGGCGTGGTGGCGGGCACCTGTAGTCCCAGCTACTCAGGAGGCTGACGCAGGAGAATGGCGTGAACCCGGGAGGCGGAGGTTGCAGTGAGCCGAAATCGCGCCACTGCACTCCAGCCTGGGAGACAAAGCGAGACTCCGTCTCAAAAAAAAAGAAAAAGGAGTAAGTGTGGCAGGTTGTGGTGGCTCACACCTGTAATCCCAGCACTTTGGGAGGCCAAGGCCAGCGGATCACCTGAGGTCAGGAGTTCGAGACCAGCCTGGCCAACATGGAGAAACCCCATCTCTACTAAAAATACAAAAATTAGCCAGGCGTTGTGGCGTGCACCTGTAATCCCAGCTACTCAGGAGGCTGAGGCAGGAGAATCACTTTAACCTGGGAGGCAGAGGTTGCAGTGAGCTGAGATCGTGCCACTGTACTCCAGCCTGGGCGACAGAGCGAGACTCCATCTCAAAAAAAGAAAAAAAGAAAAAGGAGTAAGTGGGAGTCCCAGTCACTAAATTGACTTCTCTTGGGTGACCTTGGGCAACGTGTTCAATCTCTCTGGTTTTGGTGTACCTGTAAAACAAACATGCCCATCATCTGACATTCTGTAATGCTGGGTCCTTGATCTACAAGCTATAAAATGCTGTACACAGGTAACAGGCTGTTTTTCATTGAGACGGGCAGGGATGTGGGCAGTGGCATTGATAGGTGGGACCTCCCCCCACCCCACCCTCCACCGCAGGTGAACCTGCCGCTGCTCACCCTGAGCCAGCCCCTGCTGTTGGGCATCGCCCGAAATGAGACCAGTGCTGGCCGAGCCAGTGCCGAGTTCTATGTCCAGTGAGTAAGCTCGGGTACATGATCCTGGGTCTTGGGAAGGTGGGTGGTGAGGAGTGGGCTGAGGCAGCTGTGGCTCCACAGGTACCCCGCAGGGGCTGGTCACCCACTAAGCCACCCTTGTGTTCTTGTCCAGGTGCAGCCTGACTTCTGAGCAGGTGAGGAAGCACTACCTGAGTGGGGGACCCGAGGCCCACGAGTCTACAGGAATCTTCTTTGTGGAGACACAGGTGCAGAGTGACAAACCATCTTGCTTGGAGGCCAGGGCTGGGGCCTGCAGAGGCCTGGCAATGCATATCTTGTAGGGGAGGTGTTGGCTGGGTCACAATTCCCTCCAGAGTCACAAGATTTGCCCTCAGTGCAAGGGAAAGGTCCAGGGACATGTTCAGCCCCTTAACATGCCTCCCTAAGGACAGTGCAGAGGTCTCTGAGGCTCAGGAATTCTGGGCACAGCCCTGGCAGGAGAAGTGGCAAGCTTGAATGCCTGGGTCTCGTTGTCTCCCCACAGAACGTGCGGAGATTGCCCGAGACGGAGATGTGGGCTGAACTCTGCCCCTCGGCCAAAGGCGCCATCATCCTCTACAACCGGGTTCAGGGAAGTCCCACTGGAGCGGCCCTAGGGTCCCCAGCCCTACTCCCGCCGCTCTGAAAATAATAAACGACTTTATTCTTGGATTCCGTTGGCATCTGCTATTTCTGTGACAGAGAGGAGCAATGGGCCCTGAGTGTGTAAGGCAGGACAAGTGACTTGGGAAAAAAAAAAAAAAAAAACCCGCCCAGCCTCAGTGTCCCCCTCTGCAAGCAGGGGATAAGAACTGTGCCTCCCTTTCTTTGCTGGCTCCAGAGAGGCTCCGGGGCGGAAGCAGCTCCGTAAGATATACCTCGCTGCAGAGGGGAGCAACAGCGGAACGGAGACACGGTGGCCGGGCCGAAAACGTCACAAAGCCTCAGAGAGCGGGCTCTGTCCCGCCCGCTCCCCAGGTGGGCGCCCGCGCCTGTCCAGCGAGTCCGCAGGCTGGGGGACCGGAGGCACCAAAGGCCAATAGACATGTAGGGGCGGGGTCTCCACCGATTTTTTTTTCCTGACAGGTGGACGTGGTCTTGGCATCCACGCCAATGAGAATGTGAGGGCGGGGCCTGAATAGACGCAGGAAATGGCGACGGCCGCGGGTCTGTGAGCAGCGGGGGCGGGGCCTGGTTGTGACCCCTCCTTCTCCCGTCCCCAAGCTCCCTGGGTGGGAACGGGGTCTTGGGGTCCCTGGCTGGGTGGCCAGACCCCGAAGCCAGCGCGGGGAAGGGCTGCGGATGCCCGGGTCAGAGGAAGGGGCAGGTCCAAGGACACGCGGGTCTGGTCCTGGGCAAGAACCGCCCCCTCTCCGGGCCTGCTTCAGTCTTCCTTCGCAGAACAACGGGCCAGGCCCCTTCCCTCTGCCCCCGGGTGCTTGAAGTCTAGCCCCATCCTGGTCCAATGCGCTCTTGGTAACCTCCTTTCCCAGCTGCCCGCCCGCCGCCATGCCGCCCTTACTGCCCCTGCGCCTGTGCCGGCTGTGGCCCCGCAACCCTCCCTCCCGGCTCCTCGGAGCGGCCGCCGGGCAGCGGTGAGTTGGGCGCGGGGGGCCGGCCCGGTTGTTCAATGGGTTTCTGTTTGCCCTACGTGCTGAGTTAGTTGTGGTCTCTACTCCGTGTCAGGAGGCTCCCAGGTTTGTCTCAGGTAACCCTCGCCTTCCCTGCTGAGGATCAGAGATAGAGAAGACCCCCAAGGTCATACACCGATTTAAGCGACAGAGGAGGAAGTTTGAGTCCAGGTCAAACCCAACGCTCTTACCACAGCTCTAGTGGTTTCCAAGCATCGCTGTATCACTGTGCATAACCCTCTGTGGGGGGTGGGAGATGGGGAGATGTCGGGTACAAAATCCAGATTCCTGGGCTCTGCTCTGGAGATTCTGAACTGGAGGAATCAATTGGGTGGGGGTCAGGAATCAGTTTCTTTCTCTTTTTCCTTTTTTTTTTTTTGAGATGGAGTTTCGCTCTTGTTGCCCAGGCTGGAGTGCAATGGAGCAATCTCGGCTCACCACAACCTCCGCCTCCTGGGTTCAAGCGATTCTCCTGCCTCGCCTCCCGAGTAGCTGGGATTACGGGCATGCACCACCACGCCCGGCTAATTTTGTATTTTTAGGAGAGACAGGGTTTCTCCATGTTAGTCAGGCTGGTCTTGAACTCCCGACCTCAGGTGATCCGCCCTCCTCGGCCTCCCAAAATGCTGGATTACAGGCGTGAGCCACCGCGCCTGTCCAGGAATCAGTTTTTTCCAACAAGTTTTTGGACTCCACTTTGAGAAATCCTGACCTGCACTATGCCTGAAACACTCCAAAGGGGGTGCTGATCTGGAGACAGATCTGTCCTGGGACCTGTTTCAGCCCTCTCAGCTCCTGGTGGCTGAGTTGAAGGGTGTGGCCCAGAAGGCAGGGCAGAGCTAGCTTCTGGGTTCCTTCAGCCCCTGCAGGTTTGGGACTCTGTCCACAGGTCCAGACCCAGTACTTATTATGAACTGTTGGGGGTGCATCCTGGTGCCAGCACTGAGGAAGTTAAACGAGCTTTCTTCTCCAAGTCCAAAGAGGTACCAGTACCCCTGAGGTGGGGAGGGGGGGCAGGAACTCTGAGCCAGTGGGGGTGTGCTTCAAATTCCCAGGAGTAGACCAGCATCTCTGGCGGGTGCCACATTTTTTCAGCCCTCATAGGGAGTGGCAGGTGCTCAATGGTAGGGGAAAGGCTGTGGGCAGGAGCCAGGGGTCCTGTCTGATGGGCTGGGCTTGGTTTTCTTGACCTGCCTGCCTGCTCTTGAGAAACCTGGACCGGGGCATATGGTGAATGCAGGGGGCTGGCAGGTGGGGAGGGCTTGAACACAGGAGGAAGCAGGAGTCCATGCTCTCTGGCCTTCTGAGGAGTGGGCAGGCCTGAGTGAGGGTCACTGACCAGGCAGGGCCTCTGGGTATGACTGGAGCCCTGGTGGGTGGATGTCATCAGCATGGGTCCTGGGGAGGGACAGGCAAAGGGAGATAAGGGGAGTCCTGCCCCACCCCAGCTGCACCCGGACCGGGACCCTGGGAACCCAAGCCTGCACAGCCGCTTTGTGGAGCTGAGCGAGGCATACCGTGTGCTCAGCCGTGAGCAGAGCCGCCGCAGCTATGATGACCAGCTCCGCTCAGGTAGTCCCCCAAAGTCTCCACGAACCACAGCCCATGACAAGTCTGCCCACCAAACACACAGGTACAGTAATCCTGCCCTCAGCTTGCCCCACCCCCCGGTCTCTTGGGTAGTCTCATTTCCACAATGTCCCTTCCTCTGCCTCCCAGCAGCTCCTGGACACCCCCCAACGCACAGTACTGGTCCCAGTTTCACAGCGTGAGGCCACAGGGGCCCCAGTTGAGGCAGCAGCAACACAAACAAAACAAACAAGTGCTGGGGTACTGCCTCCTCCTCATGCTGGCGGGCATGGGCCTGCACTACATTGCCTTCAGGTGATGCCTGTTCTCCCCGGGGCGATGGGCAGAGGGCAGGAGGATGGGTGAATTCCAGTGTGGTCAGCCAGTCCTCCACAGCACCTCGTGGCCCGTACTCTTGTGTCTCTCAAGCTAAGAGCTGCTTGAAATTGGTCTCTGGAGCCTCTCCTTACTTATTAAAGGCAGCGCTGCACCAAGAGCTAACGTTGTCATTTACAGTTTTTCATATTTCGAATGTAAATCTTTCATGCTGGCTGCCAGGAAGGGATTGAGCCAAACAAAATCAAGCACAAGCAGCAAATGCAGCACAGCTCATTCATTTGGCAGTAGGCATCTCCCTGCCACTCTCACGCGTGCCACGGAGCTGATTCTCTTTATTCTCTCTTTTTTTTTTTTTTCTTTGAGATGGAGTCTCACTCTGTCGCCCAGGCTGCAGTGCAGTGGCGCGATCTCGGCTCACTGCAACCCCACCTCTGCCTCCCAGGTTCAAGCAATTCTTCTGTCTCAGCCTCCGGAGTAGCTGGGACTACAGGCGTCCACCACCACACCCGGCTAGTTGTTTTGTATTTTTAGTAGAGATGGGGTTTCACCATATTGGCCAGGCTGGTCTCAAACTCCTGACCTCAGGTGATCCACCCGCCTCGGCCTCCCAAAGTACTGGGATTACAGGTGAGAGCTACCGTGCCTGGCCACAAAGCCAATTTTCTATAGCAGATACCTAAAGGCCAGTGCCCACTGCTAGCAGCCTGCCTAGTTCAGTGATGGAGTTAGACGCATACCCTTTCTAGTCTTCTGGGAGGAGCACCCCCATGTCCACAGCTGCTGTCACACCTCAAAGTGACCAGGGACTTCGGATGCCATTGGACCCTAGACAAGCCAGGGACACTCTGAGCCCTCCCTATCTATCACAGGAAGGGTTAGACTGAGGTCCCTAACCCTGTGTAAGGGTAAAAAGCTGTGAGGCCCCTAGAGTGGGGTGGAAGGGGGCAGGACTTCAGGGACAGCAGGAATTGGAGTCCCAGGGTTAATTGTGACCCATTGCAGGAAGGTGAAGCAGATGCACCTTAACTTCATGGATGAAAAGGATCGGATCATCACAGCCTTCTACAACGAAGCCCGGGCACGGGCCAGGTCTGTCCCTGCTCTATTCTGCTCCCTGCTCCCTGTCCAGGCACCACACTTCGGGATCCCTATCCCAACCACCCAGGTGCCCTCTCCTCCAGGGCCAACAGAGCCATCCTTCAGCAGGAGCGACAACGGCTAGGGCAGCGGCAGCCGCCACCATCCGAGCCAACACAAGGCCCCGAGATCGTGCCCCGGGGCGCCGGCCCCTGAGGGGCTCACCTGGATGGGGCCTGCAGAGCGTTCCCGCCTTGCTTCCTTCCCCGGACGGCCCGCTCCCCGAAACGCGCGCAATAAAGTGATTCGCAGAGCTCGTGTCCGGCTCCCTCCTTAAGG
Organism: Pan paniscus; assembly: GCF_029289425.2. Classification (NCBI taxonomy): domain Eukaryota; kingdom Metazoa; phylum Chordata; class Mammalia; order Primates; family Hominidae; genus Pan; species Pan paniscus. The sequence goes on from NC_073258.2 coordinate 65,461,521, forward strand.
CCCGACGCCCCCGGCCCCGGCCTCGCCAAGGGGCAGCGCCCCGCCCTCCGGGTAGTGGCGGCGGCGACCGGGGAGCCCGGCCTCCTGGGCGGTGCGTCCCCTTTCCCCTGCCGCGGCGGGAGGCGGGAGGGGGTGTGTGGAGGAGGCGGGCCCCGCCGGCGGCCTCGCCCCCCCACCCCGCCGCCCCGCCCCCGCCCCACGGGCCGGTGGGGAGCGCGTGTCTGGGTCACATGAGCCGCCTGCCCGCCAGCCCGGACCCGGCCCCCCGCCGCCCCGCCGCCCCCGCCGCCGCTGTCCGCCGCCACCGGCCGCCCGCCCGCCCGGCTCCTCCGGCCGCCTCCGCTGCGCTGCGCTGCGCTGCCTGCACCCAGGGCTCGGGAGGGGGCCGCGGAGGAGCCGCCCCCCGCGCCCGGCCCCCGCCCGCCGCGCCCGGGCCCGCGCCATGGGGCTCTGGCTGCCGCCGCCCCCCGCGCCGCCGGGCTAGGGCGATGCGGGCGCCCCCGGCGGGCGGCCCCCGCGGGCACCATGAGCCCTCTGCTCCGCCGCCTGCTGCTCGCCGCACTCCTGCAGCTGGCCCCCGCCCAGGTACGTGCGGCCCGACAGCGCGCCCGCCCGCCCGCCGTGCCCTCTCTCAAGGTTGGCGGAAGTGAGGAGGCGACCCGCGGCCTCGGCCGAGGGGATCTGCGGGGTCCGGCCTTGGACGCGGGCGTCTCGGGGGCCCGGCGCGTGCATCCCCTGGGAGGTGCCCCTCCCCGCTGGCCCGCCAGCCCCAGTCTGGGGCCACTCCTCCGCCCCACCCCGTCCCCTGGGCACCGCCGGGGGCGGGGCTCCCTCGGTGCCTGCAGGACCTGCTTCGGTGCGCACTGTGCGCGCTCCTGATCTGCATGCAGCCCCCAAACATGCTCGGCTCCGCGGCCTGGAGATTTGGCGCGGCCACCAGAGCACCTGTTGTGTTTTGGGCCAGGGCAGGTCCCGGGTGGCCAGGAGAGGACAGGTAAAGCTAGAGCAGTGGCCGCAGGAACAGAGCAATCTGGAAAGATGTCAGAGAGGTGGTGAAGCCTACTGATGCAAGGGCAAAGCCCCAGGGACGGTGACAGGGCCACACCCTCCTAAAGTGTACCTTGGGTACAGGTCTTTTCTCTCCCACAGGCCCCTGTCTCCCAGCCTGATGCCCCTGGCCACCAGAGGAAAGGTAATACTTACAAAAACTCGGCACTAGCCAGCACTAAGAGGGTTTGTCATGGGCCCTGATTCCAGGTGTCCATCATCTTGTGTAACTCCCCTAGAAGATTCAAACTATTATTCTACCCATTTCACAGAGGAGGAAATTGAGGCAGTGGGGTTACTGGGATCTGGATAAACAGGGCAGGGGAAGACAGGTTGTGAGGGCAGAGTGGGGAGGGCTAGTGGAGGGTGGCTGTGACTTGGGGACTGGGGAGGACAGATGCTGGGAGCAGCTGCAGGAAAACCAGTGAGGACTTAACCCCTACCGGTCTGCTCCCAGTGGTGTCATGGATAGATGTGTATACTCGCGCTACCTGCCAGCCCCGGGAGGTGGTGGTGCCCTTGACTGTGGAGCTCATGGGCACCGTGGCCAAACAGCTGGTGCCCAGCTGCGTGACTGTGCAGCGCTGTGGTGGCTGCTGCCCTGACGATGGCCTGGAGTGTGTGCCCACTGGGCAGCACCAAGTCCGGATGCAGGTACTGGGCAGGTGGGGCAACGGGCAGGGGATGCAGGTACTGGGCAGGTGGGGCAGCGGGCAGGGTGGATGCTGGCTGGCTCTGGGGCTGGGGCAGCCTGGAGACTGATGCACAGGAGACAGGGTTGGGGGGAGGGCTGGTGGCCAGCCTCCCGGCTGTTGGGTGAGCTTTTCTCCCTTCAGTCTTAGAGCATCCCCTTTCTCTCTCTCCCTCACTGTCCCCCGTTCTTCTCCTGAGCACAGATCCTCATGATCCGGTACCCGAGCAGTCAGCTGGGGGAGATGTCCCTGGAAGAACACAGCCAGTGTGAATGCAGGTGCCAGCCAGGCCCAACTTCTGAGCTCGCAGAGGCCAGGCTTGGGGGGTGCTGGGTATGGTGGTCCACAGAACTGGGGACCAGGTTCCTAAGAGTAGAGCCAAGGGGCCGGGCGTGGTAGCTCACGCCTGTAATCCCAGCACTTTGGGAGGCCGAGGCGGGCGGATCATGAGGTCAGGAGATTGAGACCATCCTGGCTAACATGGTAAAACCCTGTCTCTACTAAAAAAATACAAAAAATTAGCCGGGCGTGGTGGCGGGCACCTGTAGTCCCAGCTACTCCAGAGGCTGAGGCAGGAGAATGGCATGAACCTGGGAGGCGTAGCTTGCAGTGAGCCAAGATCGTGCCACTGCATTCCAGCCTGGGCGACAGAGCAAGACTCTGCCTCAAAAAAAAAAAGAGTAGAGCCAAGGGTAGGCCTTGGATCTGGGGCAACAAAGTAGGATGCTTGGGCCGGGGGTAGTGGCTCACACCTATAATCCCAGCACTTTGGGAGGCCCAGGCAGGCAGATCACCTGAGGTAAGGCGTTTGAGACCAGCCTGGCCAACATGGTGAAACCCCATCTCTACTAAAAAAAAAATACAAAAATTAGCCGGGCATGGTAGCGGGTGCCTGTAATCCCAGCTACTTGGGAGGCTGAGACAGGAGAATAGCTTGAACCCGGGAGGCGGAGGTTGCAGTGAGCCGAGACCACGCCACTGCACTCCAGCCTGGGCAAGAAGAGGGAAACACAGTCTCAAAGAGAGAGAGAGAGAGAGAGAGAGAGAGTAGGATGCTGGGATTTCCTGATCTTCCTCTTGTTTGTCTGTGTCTGTCTATCTTACTTTTCAGACCTAAAAAAAAGGACAGTGCTGTGAAGCCAGACAGGTGAGTCTTTTGGACTCCAGCTGAGTGGGGGCAGGGGGAGTACAAGTGAGTCCAGAAGCTGTTGCTCCTCTTTCTCCTCCCACCCGTCCCCCACTTTCCCTTTTCCTCTGCTCCCCAAGCCTGTGTTCTCTGCCCCGACCCCAGCTCTAGGGAAGACTCTTCCTTCCCACCCCAGACATGTCGCTTCTCCTCCCTAGGGCTGCCACTCCCCACCACCGTCCCCAGCCCCGTTCTGTTCCGGGCTGGGACTCTGCCCCCGGAGCACCCTCCCCAGCTGACATCACCCATCCCACTCCAGCCCCAGGCCCCTCTGCCCACGCTGCACCCAGCACCACCAGCGCCCTGACCCCCGGACCTGCCGCTGCCGCTGCCGACGCCGCAGCTTCCTCCGTTGCCAAGGGCGGGGCTTAGAGCTCAACCCAGACACCTGCAGGTGAGGCGTCTGTGGGGTGGTGTTTGTTTGGGAAGGCACCAAGGCCCTGTCCTGGAGCAGGTCCAGGGTGAGCCTGCCAGTAGGAGGAGGGCCAGGGAAGGGGAAACTGTTGAATGTGTTGAACAAATATTTACCAAACAGCTGCTGGCACCTGGAGCTGTATAAGCAAGTCCAACATTCTAACTCAGGAGTCAGATACAGGAGGGACAATGCCAGCAGAGGATGTCAAGGGCTGTGGTGAGGGGTACCTGGCCTCGTCTTTCAGAGGTCAGAGATCTCTTGGAGGAGGTGACATCTGCCCGGAGTAGAAATGTAGGACACAGCTTTTCCAGCTTGCAGTTCGGGCCTTCCCAGAAGCCCCTGTGGTAGACATCTGCCCTTACCTATGGGCTTCAAGAGGCCAGGGGACATAGTGGAACCCTTGTCCACCCTTACCTGATGTGTTTCTCACCATCCGTGTCCCGCAGTGAGGCCATGGGGTGAAATCATATGGGCAGGGCCAGTGGGGGCTCCCGAGGAGTGTCAGGAGGGGATGACCTTTGCAGAAGGTTCATCCTTCGCCCTGCAGCCTCCAGTGCCCAGGGCCGAGTGGTGTGGCAGGATGCTCAGGTTGTGGTCTTAGTGGGCCCGAGGCACACATGAGTCCAGGGCTGGGGCTGCGCTCCAGCCAGCATGAACAGATCACTTCCTCCCTCCTCAGGTGCCGGAAGCTGCGAAGGTGACACATGGCTTTTCAGACTCAGCAGGGTGACTTGCCTCAGAGGCTATATCCCAGTGGGGGAACAAAGAGGAGCCTGGTAAAAAACAGCCAAGCCCCCAAGACCTCAGCCCAGGCAGAAGCTGCTCTAGGACCTGGGCCTTTCAGAGGGCTCTTCTGCCATCCCTTGTCTCCCTGAGGCCATCATCAAACAGGACAGAGTTGGAAGAGGAGACTGGGAGGCAGCAAGAGGGGTCACATACCAGCTCAGGGGAGAATGGAGTACTGTCTCAGTTTCTAACCACTCTGTGCAAGTAAGCATCTTACAACTGGCTCTTCCTCCCCTCACTAAGAAGACCCAAACCTCTGCATAATGGGATTTGGGCTTTGGTACAAGAACTGTGACCCCCAACCCTGATAAAAGAGATGGAAGGAGCTGTCCCTGCCTGTGTCACTGTTTGTCACTGTCCAGGCTGGCTGGTTTGGGCATGAATGTCTGCATCACTAAATCCAGAGCTTGTCTTGCTCCCTCATTGTGCAGATGGAGGAAATGAGGACTAAGGCCCCACAGCAGATCCCAGGCAGGGCCAGAATTATGTATTCATCACTTTCAAGTTATTGCCAGGCATGGGAGTCAGGGATAGCCCAGTCAATACAGACTGCCTGCCCTCCTGCTCTTCACCGGGGTTCTTTTCTAGAAGGAGACAGCCTTCTGTGGCCAGAGAGCTTGGGGTAGGACCCAGATCTACTGAGTGACCTTGCTTGTCACTACCCCTGCCTCTCTGAGCAGCAGTTTCCACATGTGCACATAGAGGGAACAGAAGATTGCTGTGGTTGGCGTCCTCGGGCCCCAGAGAAGTTTGAGACTATCTTTACATAATAGAAAAGAACACTTGTTCTTCCTGCCAGGCAGCGCTTTCAGCATCTGCTGCTTTTTGTTCCCTGCAGCTTGAATCTAAAGCCTCAGCACCTGCCCTGTCTTAACTTCACTCCCACCTCCCTGAAAGGGAAGCACCAAAAGTCTGGGGCTGGTGGGCCTGGTTTGGGCGGCAGGCTCCCCTCAACCCAACCCACAGTTTTTTGTTTTTGTTTTTGTTTTTGGACAGAGTCTCACTCTGTCACCCAGGCTGGAGTGCAATGGCACGATCTCCACTCACTGCAACCTCCATCTCCTGGGTTCAAGCGATTCTCCTGCCTCAGTCTCCCAAGTAGCTGGGATTACAGGTGCCCACCACCATGCCCAGCTAATTTTTGCATTTTTAGTAGAGATGGGTTTCACCATGTTGGCCAGGCTGGTCTCGAACTCCTGACCTTGGGTGAACCACCTGCCTCAGCCTCCCAAAGTGCTGAGATTAGAGGCGTGAGCCACCGCGCCCGCCCAACCCACACAGTTTTCTCCACCCTCACCTCCCTTGCACCCTGCAGCTTCCTTCATCAGTTGCTGCCTGAGATTCTCCTGACTTGTCTATCCTAGCCCAAGCCCAGCCCCTACCCTTCTCCCTGCAGCCTCCAGTGCCCAGGGCTGAGTGGTTTGGGGTGGATGAAAGGCCAACCTTGGGCACCACTGCTTTGCCTGCTGAAGCAGGACATTCAGGGGCAGAGTTAACTCAATTGGGCAGCCACTGGGAGGGGCAGCCACCCTAATGGAGGCTTTCTCTGAGGTGTTGGGTCAGAGCATGTGGGTATGATCTTAGTGGGCCTAAGGCAGGAGTGGGTTGAACCAGGAGACAATTCCTGACAGCGATTACTACTTTCAAATCATTTTCTCAGTCATGATGTCACTGGACATGCCATAGGTCAATTAGCATGAGGCAGAAAGGGGTTAGGGCCCCAGAGCTACCGCCTCCAGAGCCCAGTTAGCCCCACCAGTCACGCACAATGCTTCACATGCACCTCCTCACTTCCTCCTCGATTCTGAGGTCAGCATCATGATTGTCTTCCTTTTACAATTGAGGAAATAGGCTCAGAAAGGCTAACTGGCCGGGGGGATTTGACCTCAACTCAGCTGTCTCCCTAACCTTCAACCTAGGTTTAGCTGCCTCTCAACTGCAGGTTCATTACTTCAGTTGACAGATGTTTGGTGGCTGCTGGGGCGCCTGAAAATAAGTCTGGTGGGGGAACAGGCCCAGCCAGATCATTCCAGTCATGAGTCACAGCCCAGGTGCACAGGTAGAGGTAAGCCTGGCTCCTGGGATAGAGACGTGGGCAGGAGCATTGGCTGGAAGCCAGGGCTTGTCATTGGACATCATCTTGGTCCTGCAGGGGCCCTGTGGGGTGGGTGTCATCAAGCCCGTGTTACACGCCTGTATTGGATGACAAATTCTACCAAGCACACAGCCGACCGGGAATTCAAACGTGAGTGTCACTGTGAAGCCCAGGCTCCACAGCGACTGAGGGCCGTGGGCCATGATGAGGCCCGGGAAAACAGGAGTGCTGTGGGAGAGGCTGGGGGCGACTTGAAATGGCGCCTCAAGACCCCCTCCGGGAACCCACGCCCGCCTGACCTTACTATCACCTCGGCCGGAAGTGTCTCCGGCCTTTTCGGAAGTCACTTTCACCTAACTTTACAGACTACCGCTCCGCCGGAAGTGACGCAGGGCAGCGGCGTCGCGGGGGCGGGGCTCGGGAAAGACCCGTGCCAGCTGGCGTGTGGCCGCGGGTTTCGCACGGCCCAATAAGGGAGGGCGGCGTGGCCCGGCCTGGTAGCGACGAGGACGCGCCTGCGCAGAGGCGGCAGCACCACCGGGGTTGACTCCGGGGGCGCGGCGAGGAGGTGAGCGGGGGCCACAGCCCGGGCTGGGGGGAGCCGGGGTGCAAGAGGGCAGGCTGGATCAGGCCGGGCAGAAGCGGACCGGGCTCCGAGTGTCAACGAGAGCTAGGTGACGAGGACATTGGGGGTGGGGGCCGGCGCTGTCCGGAGATGCCGCAGGGGGAGGGTTCTCACGCCGCACGGGGCGGAGTCCTGGGACTCGGGGCGGGACGTGGAACCGGGACGGGTGGGACCTCCGAGCTGGTGCCAGTGGAAGGCGGAGCCCGGCGGCGGGGGGCGGAGCTAGGAGGGTCGGGGGACGGAGCCTGGCTCTTGAAGGAGGAGCTGGAGGAGGTGAAAGGCGGAGCCTCGGGGTCGGAAGCAGAGGGGGACGGAGCGCAGGCGCTGGGGGCGGGGCTTCAGCCGGTGAGTGGCGTGGCTACGGCTCCGGAAAAGGGGTCTAGTTCTGTCGAAGGCGGGGCTGCAGGCCCGGGGGCGGCACCGCGTCCTCCGAAGGGCGGTGCCAAGGAGCCAAGTGAGGAGCCCGGCCCGAGTAATGGCCCCGGGCGTCCTCGCGGGGGTGGTCTCCGTGGTGGCCGGGCTTGGGGACGCCGTAGGCCGAGAACTCCACCGGGAGAGGTGGTGTGGGTGGAGCGGGCTCGGCGGCCAGCAGACACAGGGCCAGTCTGGGTGCCCCGGAGACCCCCAAGGGCTCAGAGTTGGGGCGGCGCCCCGGGCGGAAGCACAGGGCCAGGCTGGGGGGTATCTCCCGAGGACCCGGGCTCCTCGGAGCCACCCAGTGGGGATGTGTGGGTGCCTCGGGGCCGGCCCCCTGCAGCGGCCGCAGAGGTGTTGGTGTGCTGGACCGGGGGCAGCTGGGTGTGGCGTGAGTGGGGCCGCCCAGTCGGGGCAACTGCAGTGCAGCCAGATAGGGTCTGGACTTTGCGTAAAGGGACAGGCGGGAACTGAAGAGCGGAGGTGGGGACTGGGAGGGAGGGAAGGTATGGGGGTGAGCAAAGGGGCGGGTCCCTGGCTGCTGTGGCCTCCCCTGACCCCCTCCCCCCGCTGCTGGGGTCCTCGGCCAAGCCCCCTTCTCACTGGACTGGTAAGTGTGGCCCCGGAGCCCGGGGGAGAGGGTGGTGACCCGGGACAAAGGGGATCCCCCGGGGCAAGGAAGATACAGTGGCGGTGGAACCCTCCTGTTACCTACCCGTGTTCCATACTCTCCCTGCCCTCCCCCACGTTCAGTCGGTCGGTCGGGGTCTGTGCCCACAGAGACATGAGGCTGAGCTGGGTCCGGGTCCTGACAGTACTGTCCATCTGCCTGAGCGCCGTGGCCACGGCCACGGGGGCCGAGGGCAAAAGGAAGCTGCAGATCGGGGTCAAGAAGCGGGTGGACCACTGTCCCATCAAATCGCGCAAAGGGGATGTCCTGCACATGCACTACACGGTGAGTGGGTTGGGCGGGCCTTTTGGGAGTGGGTGGGGCTTCCGAGGACCAGAGAGTGCTTGGGAGTCTGGTTCTCCATCAGCCAGGTAGGTGACCTTGGGCAAGTCCCCTCTCGCCTCTAAGCCAGTTTCCATGGTTCTGCCTTGCCCTTGCCTACTGCCCAGGTGGGCACCAGCAGGCAGTGACAGTGTACTGTGAGCTGCCCAAGGCTCTGTCCTCTTAAAGAACTATGACCAGCTGGGCGCAGTGGCTCACCCCTGTAATCCCAGCACTTTGGGAGGCCGAGGCGGGTGGATCACCTGAGGTCAGGAATTTGAGACCAGTTTGGCCTCATGATGAAACTTTCTCTGCTAAAAATACAAAATTAGCCAGGCATGGTGGTGGGCGCCTATAATCCCAGCTACTTGGGAGGCTGAGGTGGAAGAATTGCTTGAACCCGGGAGGCAGAGGCTGCAGGGAGGCGAGATCACGCCGCTGCACTCCAGCCATGGCAACAGAGACTCCATCTCAAAAAACAAAAAGGACTGACCACCAGGGCTGTGGGTGGGGGTGGGGGGGCAGCTTGATGGGGAAAGCAGCTGAGGGAGGGGGGTGTCAGGGGTGGTCCCCTCTTCCTCACTGGCCTTCTCATGGTTCCACAGGGGAAGCTGGAAGATGGGACAGAGTTTGACAGCAGCCTGCCCCAGAACCAGCCCTTTGTCTTCTCCCTTGGCACAGGCCAGGTCATCAAGGGCTGGGACCAGGGGCTGCTGGGGTGAGTCATGGGGGAATGGGCTTGGGAGTGGGGGCGTGCATGGCCACCGCCCAGGAGGTAAGCTGTGGGAGGCAAGCCCCAGGGATACAAGACAAGGGCCCTGGGTGCTGCCATGGGCTGAGCATGTGTCTTCCTGCAGGATGTGTGAGGGGGAAAAGCGCAAGCTGGTGATCCCATCCGAGCTAGGTAAGAGGTCCCTCCTGAGGGTGCAGAGCGAGTTTGGGGTGTGTGACTGGGAAGGGTGAAAGCTGCTTCAGCTTTTCATTGGTCTTCACCATATCCATTCATTACAATACATGCCTCCTCCAAGTTTGGCTGTGTCTAGCAGTGAGTACAGGGCAAGATCATTGAAGCACTCAGCTGTAGTGGCCCCGCTCTGCCCTTGCCAGGCCTTTGGCACCCCCTTCCCATCTCCATTACCCTTCTCCATTTCTGGCCTTCTTGCTGAGAGGGGCGGAACACCCTCCCTTTGCCCACGCTGGAAGGGAGCTTGGCCATCACTGACTGTTTCTTTGTGCATCTTCAACAGGGTATGGAGAGCGGGGAGCTCCCCCAAAGATTCCAGGTAGTAAACCTTTTGATACCTCCCATCACCTGCAGCCAGCCCACCTCCCTGTGGCCCTGGTTGGCATTTTGACTCCCCTTCTCCCCTACAGGCGGTGCAACCCTGGTGTTCGAGGTGGAGCTGCTCAAAATCGAGCGACGAACTGAGCTGTAACCAGACTGGGGAGGGGCAGGGGGAGAGGCCCCCATCAGGGACCAGACTGTTCCAAAAAACAAACAAAAAAACACTTAAAAGCCCAAGGAGTAAGCCTGTGTGTGTTTGTGGGCCCTGAGAGACTCAGAGACCTCAGCTCCAGCATACCCCACCACCTTCTCCTTTCCCGACTGTGGAGCCTTGGGGGTCTAGGCTCAATGACATGGTGGCCCTTGCCCAGAGAAAAAGGAGTGTTCCTGCCTGCCAACAGCAATACTGCTCCCCCCACCCCCACAGCTCCCCAGCCACTTTCAACTCCTGGTCTGGGAGCCAGCACTGGGCTATCGTCATGGCTACGTGGCCCTTAGGAAGGCCTGTGGTCACCTGGGGAGAAGCTGAGCTGGCAGAAGTCAAAGAGCAGTGTGCCCCCCTAAAAGAGACCAGCCGAGCCTGTTAGCTGCACCAAAGGCGTATCCTAGCTTTATTAAAGGGCCCGCGCCGCAGAGTCAATATAAAAACACAAAAAGTCCCATCAGTTTAATAACAATAAAAAACCCCAAAAGTGGAAAACTGAGGGGGCAGGGGAAGAGACCCCTGGGCCAGGGGCACGAGGAGCCCTGCTCATGGCACCAGGCCTGGCCGCAGGGTTCCCCGGTATTGCTGTTGCTACGAGGTTGGGGGGCAGCGATTGTCCTGTGGGAGCCACCGTTCTCCTGGGTCGGGGACCCTCACTTCTTCTGGGGTGTGCTCAGCTTCTGCATGCCCCGGATCTTGTCCAGCAGGCCAGAAATGAAGGCCTGGGTGGGGTGGGAGGGTAAACATTAAGGAGACCAGACCCCAAGATGACAGGAGCCGGGCTCCCCTCACCCTGCCACCCCCGCTGGCCCCCCAGGAAATCTCTTACCTCTGTGGGTTTGTAACAGTCAACCAGCAGCTCCTAGCAGAGGATGGGGGAGGAAGGATAAGTGAGTCCTCAGGAGTGGGGGCCTGGAGCTCGCCTATACCCACTTCCAAGAGACTGGGGCCACCCTGAGGCACAGGAGATGCCACAACAACCTCACAGCTAGGCATTGGCCCCATTCTGTTGAGGCAGGAGCTGGGGCTTGAGGGCCTGGCTCCACAGCCTCACTTTCCCGGGGCAGTGCCTCAGGCAACCCATCGCCCCCCAGCCCCCTCACCTTGACCCTGGCAGCCCGGGCATCGTCACTCTCCATGTCCAGGAGCTCATCCACGTCAATCTCCAGTTCTGGGATCTCCTCTTCCTGGGGTGGGGGTGGGGGAGGAGGGAGAGACATAAGCCTGAGTTGGAGAGAGGGTGTGAGAGGGGCTCTGGGTTGAGGCCCCTGCCTACCTCGGAGGAACCCGGCCCTCTGCCCAGCAGACAGAACAGCAGCTGCTCTGAGGAGGAAAACAGATCAGGCCCGTGCCAAGGCAAACTGCCCAAAGCGGGGTGGGGGGGGGGAGCTTCCTGTCCCTGCCAGTGGGCACGGGGGGTGCCAGACAAGGCCAGACAGCCAGGGTTGGGGACCTTGGGCTGGGAACCCAGCAGATGTGTCTCCCCAACATCCGGGCCCCCCATCTCACCACAGCACCGGTGGGTGCAGCTGTCCCAGCTGATCATACCCCCCTCCCCTCCCCCAAACACCTGTCACAGCTCCCCGGGAGTGAGGAGGAAGTGAAGGCTGAGGGGTCACTGGGAAGGACCCAGGCCTGGCAAAGAGGAAACAAAGAGCCCATGCTTTGGTGAGGGAGGGGATGCCCACCACCCTGCCACACCCTCCCCAGGAAGCCCCTATCCTGTTTGTAGTCAGCTGCATTCCAGGGCTGGGCTAGGGTAGGCAGGCAGCACCGGGCAAACCCACTCCTCCACCCTGCCCCCCGGGGCCTGAGTCACCGTCTGAACAACCAGGGAGTCATGGGGGTGGAGAAGCAGAGCCCAGAAAGCGGGCTAGCCTGCACGCACGCCAAGATGGAGCTCCAGGCTAGCCCACAGAACAGCCCAGCCCCAGCCGTCCTACCAGACCAGCACCTTGTAACCACAGTCTAACCCAGCGGGCACCAGGCGGTGAGACCTCCTGCCGCTGCCAGCCCAGGCTAGCCCCCTTGCCTCTTGCCCAAGGCTCAGGCTACCCCTTGAGGCTTCTGGAGGACACTAGGCTTGACCTGGGAAGTGGCATGATGGGGGGCAGGGTCCGAGGCAACGGAGAAGGCAGAAGTGACTTAGGTCAGGCAACAAAGAGTATATATTGGGGGCGGGAGTGCAGAGGGGAGGGGAGCGCGCGGGGAAGCAGAGTGCCCTTTGACTCCAGTGACAGGCGAGCTCACAGTGGAGCTGCCAGGCGGACCGGCTCGAGACCGATTTTGGGGTGTCGGCGCGGGGTGGGGAACACACCTGGCAGTCGTAGAGGCGCGTGAGCTGCTCCAGGATCCACTCCTCTAGGTTGAGGCGCTTCCGTAGCTCCTTGCGGTCATACTTGACGGTGACCTTCCCTTGGCGCCTCACTGGGCCCTCATCGTCCGCCCCGCCCGGGCCCTCTCCTGCGGCCCCGGGGGGGCTCTGAAAGTAGACGCGTGGTCCTGGGCCGCCACTGCCCGGCCCGGGGGCCGGGGCCGCCAACGCCGCGCCCCCCGCGGTGCCGCTGTCCGCCATGGCGGCCGCCGGGGCCACGTGCGCGCGTCGGGCCCCTCCCTGCGCCACCGCCTCCGGGACGCCCGCCGGCTGGCTCGGGTTAGCTCGCCGGCTCCGCTCCGCGCGGCTCCGCGGCGAGGGCGGCGGCGGGGGCGCCCGGGGGCAGCTGCAGCATGCGGAGCCCCCGGGCCTGGCCTGGCCGCGCCCCGCCCCCTCCCCGCCGATCCGCCCGCCCTTTGTCCCCCGCGGCCGCCGCCCGAGCTGCCGCCGCCGAAGCGCTTTCTCTGTCTCGCTCTTCCTCCGCCCCCCGACCACACCCCCTTAAAGGGCCAGCCCCTCTACAGGCCCCTCTCCCCTACTCCGCCCCCGGGCAGGGGTAGGGGAGGGTCTATTCGGCCAGGGGTGGCCTAGCTGTCCGTACTCCCCAAACGCAACCTTCCAGTCCCAAACCCAGGCGTTCTAAGCGCTCAGGACGACGATTTGCGCTCACGCCAGGACCCTAGTCTTCATTGGACCCTTCCTCATTCTGTCCTCACTGGGGCCATCTGAGAATAGGGGCCATCTGAGAATGCAGGGGAGTGGACATCGTGTGCAGACAGGGAGTCTGGTGAGGAGACGCTGCGGTCCCCGATGTCCAGGTCCTCCAGCCCTCGGCCAGCGAGGAGCGAACGGGCTCCTCCGCACGGACCGACACGTGGACTGGGCTCCTGGGAAAGGAAGAGTGGAGAAGGCGGGCAGGAGCTGTCCGGGTCCCTAGACTCTCTGAGTAGCAGGTCCCACGCCCCCAGCGGAGGAAGCCGGGGCTGGGGGTGAGCGGTGGCACCCGGCCGGCCCAAACGGCCAACCCCGGGCAGCCACCGCCCACCGGCAAGATGGCGCGAGGCTCGGGCTTGTGGGAAACGGAGTCCGCTCCCGGCGCCGCCCCTCCCCCGCCCTGCGGCCAGGCCGGGAAGCGCAAAGTTGTTTGGGGCGTCCTCTGCGCCCCGCGACCCGAGTGCGCACAGAGGGGGAAACTAAGGCGCAAAGAGCTGGGCAGTGCGGGGGCCGGGACTCATAATAATAAAGGCGGTAATTGCGGCTGACCCTAGGAGCGTGCGTCGGGACCGCCGCCCAGTCGGCTCCGCAGAGAGGGCGCCGTGCCGGGGCTCCTGCACCCCCGCCCTGCGGCTCCTCGGTCCTTCACATAGCCCTGGCCCACCTCCAATAAGCCGACGGCGCATCCCATTCCCTCCCTCTATTTTATTTTCTGCATCTTTAAATGGTCTCATTCATACGTGTATTGTCTGTCTCCCACTTCTAGATTGTGAGTGCCGCGGGGCTGAGGCCTGCGCCGACCTGGTCTGCTGGTGCTACCAGGCTTGAACAGTCTTCAAATCCACTGCTATTAGGCAAATTACCTGGCTCCCGCTGAACTCCAGCACCTAGAACTATGTCACACTCGTAGTAGGCCGCTGCATTGGTTGAACAAATGATTTTGAAAGAATGAATGTCTTCCTCTGTGCCTGCATTTCCTCAGAAGGTTGTAACAAAGATTAAATAGGAAAATTCGTGGAAAGTTCAATTACTACACCACAGAGGTTAATTAAGTCGCACTGCTAGATAAAACGGGAGACGAGACTTTGAACCCAGGCTGTGTGGCTCAAACCCCCTGACACTAAGTCTCTACTCAACCTCCTCACTACCCTGTAGACACCACCCAATAAGGCTGCGCAGCTCCCAGGGGATGTTTCTGTGGAAGGCAGGCTCACCTTGTGCCACCCCAAACAGGGTCTTGGATCTGAGAGGCAATGTTTCTGCTCCAGCCCCTCACAGACACTCTTTGGATGTTGTGGGGGGAAGCCCTCTGCAGCGGGTGGGGTTCAGAGATGGATTGGGATTGGCCCTGGGGTCACACAGCTGGGGCTGCATCCAAACTCCAACCCAGGATGTTGGGCTCCTCCTTTGCCCTATAGTCAGAGAGAAGAGACCAAGAGAAGACAGAGGCTGGGCATTGTGAAGGCAATGGGCTCACAGGGCTCAGTTCAGGGAAGGGTAGAGTGAGCTGACCCCTCCCCTTCCCATGCCCCTCCTCTGGCCTCAGCCTCCCTTCAGCCAGTCTGGGTGCCGAGGAAGGGCTGACCCTCGCTCTTGCGGATTAGGTAGGATCCACCCTCTCCACCGGGAGCCCTATCCGTGGCCTGGCCTCCTGCCCTAAGCCTGGCCTGATAGGAGGATCACTTTACCCCAGTCCAAATTCCCCACCACACCCCACCAGGCCAGGCCAGCTCCCTCTGAACCCAAGCATTGTTTGTACCTTGAGGGTGCACACAGATTAAAGGGGGAAGACCCTCAAACAGCCCCTAATGCCCAACAGCTTCTGTGGAAGTGGGGCCTGCAGGCCATGAAGACCCCCAGCCCTAGCTCTGCCCCCAAGATGCTGCGACCCTGAGCCCTGACCTTTCTGTCTGTCCTCCCTCAGGGTTGGTGTGAAGGTCTCCAGCCATGTCCGTGTCCACAGGTCAGGCATTCTTTCTGACTCTCCCTCTTCCCCCCACCGCGCCACGCCCAGGCACACCCAGATTCCTGTCCAGTTCCCATGGCTATCCACCCAAGACCACTTGGTGCAGGTGGGCATGCTGGCCTGCCACCTTCTTGGAAGCTGGGCCACAGAACCTTAGCCTTGGAGTAGAAATACTGGGTTCAAATCCTGGCTCTGCCCCATGGGCTGAGAGGCTGTATGCAAGTCACTTACCTGCTCAGAGCCTCTTCAGGGGGCTTATGGTCCTGACCTCCTGTGGTTGGGGGCCCATGCCCAGCCCTGGCCCTCCTGCCTGAGCCCTACTGGGACTGGAGTGTACCACTGCTCCTCCTCCTTCTAGCCTCAGTCTGTGGCCTCCCCAGCCCTACCCCTTCCAGGGCCCCAGCCCCCCTCCATTAGAGCGCATCCTTGAAGCAGAGGCTCTGGGGAGGGTCCTGTGGATCAAGACCGCTCCTTTAATCAAGGGTAGAGTCCGGAAAGGCTGTCTGCCTTCACCATTACTGCCTGCTGAGATACCCTATTACCATTACCAAGGATGGAAGAAAGTGTCTGGGAAGGAAGGAGCCCTGTAATGGGGGCTGCCCTGGCCTCCAGAGACACAGGGTTGGGGGAGGAGAGAGGCTTAAGCCCAGGAAACAGGTGCCCATCCTGTTTTTTTCCACAAGGAGCTGCTGCCCAATGCTTCTCTAAAGTACCCTTGCACAAGGCCTAGGGCCCACAGCTCAGATCCCCTAAGCTCAGGCCTTGGCTCCAGGCTTTGCTAGCCCTGGCACAGGCTGGAGGTTCCACTGCCCCAGAGCTGACCTATGCCCTTTCCTCCCTCCCTGGTATACCCACAGCTTCCAGCCACTCATGTCAATTTGGCATCTCCCACCCATTTGCTTATGTATACAACAACCTTTAGGTTCTGGACAAGGTGACTGAGGCACCTAGAGAGACTAGGTTCTGCCACTAGCAAGAGGCTGCTAGCAAGAGCCGGATTTGAACTCCAGCCTGTGAGGGCAGAGGCGAAGCTCCACCTTGCATGGTTCTGTTTTCCCAATGAGGTCTAGAGGCTCCTGGGCCTCAGGAAGTCGGAGGGTTGAAATCCTCCTAAGAAGCTGTGTGACCTTGGGCAAGTCCCTTCCCCTCTCTGGGCCTCAAGTGGAGATCATAATCACACCCCACAGGGCCAGGGCTGAGAGCGAGGAGATCCGCCAGGTTAGAGTTGATGGAGAACTTGGCGGGGTGTGGAGGAAGGCCAGGGCCAGGCAGGGCTCCTTGTGGAGGTCTCAGAGCCTGGGGCAAAGGGGCCTGCAGGGGAGCTCCTCCTTTGCTGACCCCTCCTCCCCCAGAGCCAGCTGCATCTCTTTCTGGGTTTCTAGGTGACTTGGCTGGCCCCTCTGGATGAGTTCTACTTTAAACCTGCTGCTGTTACTGCCTCTGTATTGGGGGGGCTCCCACAGGGGCCCCCAGGCAGGAACCCCCCCCACCAGCTAAGCCCTGCGGGAGGGGCTGCAGCCCCCACCCATCCCATTGCCCATGCGCCTTCCCCGCTCCCATCTCTGGAACGCAGATTTCAGGGCACCTGCTGTGGGCCAGGCACTGCAGAGCCCCTCCTCAACCCTCCTGTCTGGGGACATCCACAAAGCTTCTGACCCCTCTGGGCAGACAACAGCGTCCCCCCCGCGGTTCCCAGCCAAGAGGCTCACAGTCAGGCTCCAGTCATGGGAGTCTGCAGCAACAAGAAGGGGGCTGTTCTAGGGCTCACTCTCGAAGACCAGGATGCTTGGGTTCTTAAAGGAGGTGGCAGGCGCCCGGCCTCCCTGGGCTAGGGACGGGGGAGGGGTGCCTGCCGGCGGGAGGTCCATTAGCCGGCTAAGTGCTCCCAGGGAGGGGGGACCGCGCGGCATAAGAGTGGGTGAGGCGAAGCCAGGGCAGAGGGGGGCGGGAGAAGCTTTTCCTGCATTCAGCTAAGTGCGGCAGAAGAGGGTGGGCGACAGGGCTCTGCAGCGACCCCCCGGCCCAAGTCTAGCCCTCCGCTGGTACTGCAGCCCCAGTCGCTCGGAAACCTCAGTGGGCTGATCCCGGACCGCCTTAAGCAGCGCCCTCTACACCCAGTCCCTCCAGCTGCTCCCCAACAGCCACTTCGGCCCCCAGCGCCCTCCTTCCACCACAGGCCTGAAGAATCAGGTTCTGCTGAGCGCCGCAGCAACCCGTCCGCGTGCCCCTGCCCCAATCCCCGCTCCGGCTGCAGTCGCCGCCCCGGCCGCCAGGGGGAGCCGACGCGGGGCGGGCGGGTCCGACGCGGTGGGAGGGGGCGGGGCCCCGGAGGCCCCGCCCCGTCCCCGCCCCGCCCGGGCCCCGCCGAGGCTCTGGTCGGTCCGGGACAGACTGGCGGGCGGGCACTGACGCCGCGGGGCCGGAGCGGGCCGCGCGGTGGGAGCAGCGGCGCCGTCGGTCCCCGTCAGGTCTCCGTGGGTCCCCGACCCGCCCCTGGCCGGGCCATGGCGGGCGCCCAGCCCGGCGTCCACGCGCTGCAGCTGGAGCCGCCCACCGTGGTGGAGACCCTGCGGCGCGGGAGTAAGTTCATCAAATGGGACGAGGTAAGCGCGCGGGCCCCTGCTCCGCCCAAATCCCGGGACTCTTTCAGTCAAGCTCGACCAGACGCTGGGGACCCCCACCCCAGCCTCGCCTGCCCGTGGCGCCACCCTCATCCCAGTCTGGCGGCGCCCCGGAAACTTAAGTCCCCGATCGTCTCCGTAATGAAGACTTTGTCCCCCCAACTCCCAGTCCCTCAGCTCTGGAAAATTTGCCTCCACTCCTTGGCGCAGAGACTTTGAACCCCAATAAACCCCGTCCCCCCGTTTTCCATTCGTTCTTCCCACCGCTCCCTGCCAGACTAATTCTCGTTCCCCGATCCTGGCCTGGTCCCCAGACCCCTGCCCAGCACTAGACTCCCCGGCTGCAGGACCCTGACCTCCAGGCTGGCTGGGGGCATCCTCATTCTGGGTGTGTGCCAGGGCGCCCCTACTCTCCCCGGTGCCCTGCCTGAACAGTCCTCGTCCATTCATCATTTTTCCCCCTGTTCTGGTTGGCACCCCTTCGCCCTGCTTCTGGATCCCAGCCCAGCTCCCTGCTCAGATGGGAGCACCCAGTCACCCCCTAGTGGAGACTTTGCCCCCCAAGTTCCTCCACCCCTGGGAACTTTGCTCCCCACTCCTTAGGCTTGGGACCTTGAACCCCAATACATCCTGGCCCCCCTTTCCCTGTCCTGCCCCTGGTGCTTCCCAAATGCCTGTGTCCCCACCTTCGGCTGCCCATCCCCATCCTGGGTCCACCCTCTTCTGCCCCCTGGGCCCCTCCTTCCCTAGGGCCTCCACCCGGCCGGCCTGAGCTTCCTCGGCCGGCCTGAGCTTCCTCGCAGCTCCTTCCCAGTCAGGCCACGGGCCTGGAAGACTCTGGGCTCTTTTCCGGCTGGGTGGGGCCCCGGGGTAGGCGTGGGAGCTGGGGGGAGGAGATGGGGGCGTGGCCTGAAGCGGCAGGTGTGCGAGGTGGGGTGCCTGGGGGCCCCAGGGGCCGGGGGAGACCCCTCCCCCCAGGCTGGCCTGAAGGGAAAAGTTTCTTCTTTTCCTTCCACTGTGATAAACCCAAATAAGGAAGTGGGAACAGGGAGAGGGCCCTGGGGGTGGGGTGGGGGGTGCTGACGGAGGCTTGGGGCAGGAGAGCAGGGGACCTGGGCTGCCTTTGAGGTCCAGACCCCTGGGGAGAGGTGGGAGGGAAACACTAGGGGCACTACCCATAGACTCCCTGCTCTGCACACCATTCGGGGGCCTCAGGCCCAGGGTAGGGTTGGGAATCCGGAGAGGTGCTGGGGCTGGGTGTCAGCACACTGAAGTGGGGAGGCCCATGCATCCCCAAATTTTGGGGGCCTTCTGTTCCCAGATGAACGCCCATCTTTTGTAAGCAAAGCCTGCCATGGGTGGGGCTGGTGCAATCCCCATTCTCCAGAAGAGGAAACTGAGGTCTGGAAAGCAGAGACTTATCCCAGGCCCCACAATGGGGTGTGGCTGAGGCCAGGAGCCGGGAGCCTGGCAGAAGTCTCCGCTCCCTGCTTCCCAGGTCACAGGACGCTGCAACCACACTGCCTGCAAGCAGGTCCTGGCTCCAGTGATCTCGGGCAGGCTACGAAGTGTCCCTGTAACTCAGTGTCCTCATCTGTAAAATGGGAGTGACAACAGCACATGCCTCTTAGGCTGGTTAGGAGGCCTTTGTGTGCTCGAAGATGCTAGGTGCATAGAACTATACCTGGTGCGCAGTAGGGGCGGTGTGCGTATATGAGATGTATTGATAATAATAGTATTGTCCACCAGACACTGAGCTGCATTTTGGGGGTGGCACCCAACATGAGGTGGGGTCCTTTTCTGTCTGGAAGAACCTGGAATAGGAGGGTTCTACCTGTAGCCACTTGGTCACTCTGGCCCTGGCCGAGTCTAAGCCCTGGAGGACAGCCCCTCTGGCTGCTGGTCCTGAGTCACACAGGGTGGCCCTGGTAGTGTGCCAGGGACCGGGCCCTTCTCAGAAAATGGGGCTGGCATGCATTTCCCTGCCCCCTGCCAGCTGCACGGCTGTTTGAGGGAGGAAGAGCTCACTGCCCAGTCCTGAGAGTAGGGCAAGTCCCCTTCTAGGGGGACTGTTCTTCTACGAGATGGGGATGAGCTTTGAGGCTGTGAGGACCCCGGCAGATGTGGTAAGGTGGATAATGGGCTTTGAGGCAGACCACAGGGCTATCGTGATGTCCCAAGGGATGCAGAAGGGCAGTGGGAGTCAGACTTCTCACTTTCATGCCTTAAACATTCTGTAGTGGGGTGGATTGGGGGGCTGCCACTGTCACAGAGCTCTCAGCACTTCTGGGGAAACTGAGCCCAGGATGGGGGCTGGGGACCTCTTCCAGGGGGTGGGTCAGATTTCACGGGTGGAGAAGGAAGGGCAGGGTGTCCTGGCAAAGGGAACATGAGACAAAGCCCTGGGAAAGGTCAGGTAGAATCCTAGGGCCAGAGGGAGGTGAGGCTGGGAAGAGGCTTTGGGGTAGGTGTGACACTGAATGTCACACCTAGGACCTTGGCTTTGTTCTGAGGGCCACAGGCAGCCACACAGGACCTGTGGACTGGATGAGGTTTCGTCTTAGCTCATGGGCAGGAACTCTGGGGTGCATGATGGGAGGGCCCCAGGGGCCACGCCTGCACCACAGCCCTCACTTCCTGACCCCTGCTGCCCTGTGCTGTCTTCAGGAGACCTCCAGTCGGAACCTGGTGACCCTGCGTGTGGACCCCAATGGCTTCTTCTTGTACTGGACGGGCCCCAACATGGTGAGGGTGGGCGCTGGTGCAGCTCGCTCAGGCCAAGGACCCCTGTCCCAGACCCCTGCCCTGCCCGTGGGGGTGGGGCCCGGCTGCAGGCTGACCTCTCCCACTGCTGCCCAGACAGGAAGTGCTCAGGGCAGGAGCTGAGGCTGGGGCTATAGCCAGGGGCTGGCCACTCCCTGGCCTGGGTAGAGAGCTTGGAGGCTCCTGGCTATTGCCCTGCAGCCTCTCATACCCAGCCTGGCATCTGGTTCCCCCCAGGAGGTGGACACACTGGACATCAGTTCCATCAGGGACACACGGACAGGCCGGTACGCCCGCCTGCCCAAGGTGAGTGATGAGCCTGGGAGTGAAGACCACAGCGAGGCTGTGCGGGAGCCCCCTCCTCACCCTTCGCTGTCACCTACTCAGGACCCCAAGATCCGGGAAGTTCTGGGCTTTGGGGGTCCCGATGCCCGGCTGGAGGAGAAGCTGATGACGGTGGTGTCTGGGCCAGACCCGGTGAACACAGTGTTCTTGAACTTCATGGCCGTGCAGGATGACACAGCCAAGGTGGGCTGGCACCAAGGGGACGAAGGGGGAGTCACTGTCTTATTCTGTGAGTCGGCCGTCACTTACCGAACACCTGCTGTGTTCTAGGCTGCTCTGTGACCTACTGTGTACCAGAGACAGTTGTGGACCTGGGTTGTGGCTGGGCAGCCCCTGTGTCCCCTACTCACCGCCTCCCCGTGTATACTGGTCCCCCAGGTCTGGTCTGAGGAGCTATTCAAGCTGGCTATGAACATCCTGGCTCAGAACGCCTCCCGGAACACCTTCCTGCGCAAAGCGTGAGCCCCAGGCCATCCGACGGGGAGCCGGGGGGTTCCCGTGGCCGTTTTCAGGGTGTGACCTCTTCATCTGCCTTCCCAGATACACGAAACTGAAGCTGCAGGTGAACCAGGATGGTCGGATCCCCGTCAAGAAGTGAGCACCCCTTCCCCCAGCACCTTCTTCCTGCCCTGACCTTGGTGACCTTTGTCCTCCACTGACCCTGAACCCCTCCTGCCCGCATCAGCATCCTGAAGATGTTCTCAGCAGACAAGAAGCGGGTGGAGACTGCGCTGGAATCCTGTGGCCTCAAATTCAACCGGGTGTGTGGGGTGGGGACAGGGGCGGGGTGGGGTGTCACGGTGGGCACCCACCCTTACGGGGCTGCCCGCCCCTGGCTTCTCACCCCACACTCCTCGACCTCCAGAGTGAGTCCATCCGGCCCGATGAGTTTTCCTTGGAAATCTTTGAGCGATTCCTGAACAAGCTGTGTCTGCGGCCGGACATTGACAAGATCCTGCTGGAGATGTGAGTGGGCCCGGCCTGCCTCACAACCCCTGTGCTCTGTGTTTAGCTTCTGCTTAGCATGCCTCTAGCTCAATGGGGAGAGGGGAAACTGGTGGGCCGGGTCCTGGAGCGCCAGGGGGCGGAGGGGTGCCCGGGGAGAACCTGTCGGTGATGTTCCTGTACTCAGACCCGCCGTTTCTGCCCCTCAGTTACAGGCAGCTCTGGGCTAACCCTGTGCCAGGGTTGGTTTAATCAGCCCACTCTGCAATGGGGTCCAAGCCTCAGGTGTGTTGTGAGGTCTGGAAGCGAGGGGTGGTGGGCTGACCACTTGGCAGCTCCTAAGCCCCGGCCATTGCCGGTGCCCACTAGTCTGCTGCCTTGACAATCCTGAGTAGTCAGGAGAGTAAAGGGGGAAACTGAGGCCCAGAGGTTGGCCATGACTCACCCAGAGTCCCACTCACTGGGTGCCAGATCCAGGGGCAGGCCTTCTGACTCCCTTGCCCAGGGCAAGGGCTTGGCGACGGGGTGGGAGCCCTGCCAGGCTCCATCCTGACCCAGCTTCCTGTCCCCTCCAGAGGCGCCAAGGGCAAGCCATACCTGACGCTGGAGCAGCTCATGGACTTCATCAACCAGAAGCAACGTGACCCGAGACTCAACGAAGTGCTGTACCCACCCCTGCGGCCCTCCCAGGCCCGGCTGCTCATCGAAAAGTATGAGCCCAACCAGCAGTTTCTGGAGCGAGGTGAGCTGGCTGGGGTGCAGGTGGGTGGGGGCAGGTGGGACCCCAGCTGACCCTGCTGATCCTCTCCCACCCCAGACCAGATGTCCATGGAGGGCTTTAGCCGCTACCTGGGAGGCGAGGAGAATGGCATCCTGCCCCTGGAAGCCCTGGATCTGAGCACGGACATGACCCAGCCACTGAGTGCCTACTTCATCAACTCCTCGCATAACACCTATCTCACTGGTGAGTGGGGAGCAAGGGTGGCGCCCGTGACCTCTACCCTGTGACCCTTGCACAGCCCCACTCCTCCTGGGGCACAGTCCTTTTGGCCCATTTGCTCATTCATTGGCCAGTGCTGGGGATGCAGGCAGGGAACAGGCAGCCAGCCCTGAGCAGTGGGGCCTCATGGTGGCTTTCCCAGGGAAGGGCTGGAACAGCTTGTGTTAGGGCCTGCAGCAGGAGAGACTTCAGGGTCCTTTTTTTTTTTTTTGAGACAGAGTTTCGCTCTTGTTGCCCAGGCTGGAGTGCAATGGCACGATCTAGGCTCAGCGCAACCTCTGCCTCCCAGGTTCAGCGATTCTCCTGCCTCAGCCTCCCAAGTAGCTGGGATTACAGGCATTCGCCACCATGCCCGGCTAATTTTGTATTTTTAGTAGAGATGGGGTTTCTCCATGTTGGTCAGGCTGGTCTCAAACTCTCAACCTCAGGTGATCCGCCTGCCTCGCCCTCCCAAAGTGCTGGGATTATAGGCATGAGCCACCTCGCCCAGCCTGCAGGGTGCTTTTAAGAGGCTGGAAGGGGGTTGGGTGCGGTGACTCATGCCTGTAATCCCAGAACTTTGGGAGGCTAAAGCAGGCAGATTACTTGAGCCCACGTTTTGAGACCAGTCTGGGCAACATAGCATGACCCCATCTCTACAAATAATTTTTAAAAAATTGGCTGGGCATAGTGGCGCATGCCTGTGGTCCTAGCTGCTTGGGAGGGTGAGGTGGGAGTATCGCTTGGTTCTGGGAAGGTTGAGGCAGGAGTAAGCTGTGATTGCACCACTGCACTCCAGCCTGGGTGACAGAGTGAGAGACCCTTTTCTAAAAAAAAAAATTAAATAAATAATAAAAAAGCAGAAAGGAAGCTGGTGTGGCAGGGTGCAGAGTGCTGGAGATAGGTGCCTGCTAAGAGAGGGAGAGCAAGGCAGGGCTAAGCCCAGGGGCCTAGAGGCACTTGGATTCATCCTGGGTGCGAGGAAGAGGCTTTTTGGAGGGTGAAGCAGAAGAGGTGATGTGACCTGATATGATATGTTTTTAGAAGGATGATGCCAGGTGCTCTATAGAGATTGGATTGAGGCCAGGCACAGTGATTCACATCTGTAATCCCAGAACTTTGAAAGGCTGAGGCGTGTGGATCACCTGAGGTCAGGGGTTCGAGACCAGCCTGGCCAACATGGTGAAACCCCGTCTCTACTAAAAATACAAAAATTAGCCAGGCATGGTGGTGGGCAACTGTAATCCCAGCTACTCGGGAGGCTGAGGCAGGAGAATCGCTTGAACCAGGGAGGCGGAGGTTGCAGTGAACCGAGGTCGTGCTACTGCACTCCAGCCTGGGTGACAGAGCGAGATTCCGTCTCAAAAAAAAAAAAAAAGAGATTGGATTGGAGGCAGGGAGGGCTGGAGTCTTCCACACAGGAGGTGGTGTGGGCTGTGCCAGGGCTGAGGTAGGTGGAGGGAGTGAGGAGAGGGAGGGATTGTTGAGGCAGTGGGGAGCTATAGTGAGTCTCAGGGATGACTCCCCCCAGCTCACGCTGGTGGGATGGACAGGTGGTGGGTATCCATCTGAGAGATGGAGAGCCCTCTGCAAATCCAGCATGTCCTGGTTCCAGGTGGGGCCGGGGTGGTGAGGAGCTGGGCTGGTGGGCGGCCTCGGTGACAGAGCCTCGCCGCCCCAGCGGGGCAGCTGGCTGGGACCTCGTCGGTGGAGATGTACCGCCAGGCACTGCTATGGGGCTGCCGCTGCGTGGAGCTGGACGTGTGGAAGGGACGGCCACCCGAGGAGGAACCCTTCATTACCCACGGCTTCACCATGACCACGGAGGTGCCTCTGCGCGACGTGCTGGAGGCCATTGCCGAGACTGCCTTCAAGACGTCGCCCTACCCCGTCATCCTCTCCTTCGAGAACCATGTGGACTCGTGAGTGAGCCCCTGGCATGAAACCCCATGGACCGGGGGACAGTCCTCCAGCTTCAGTGCTGTTGGACTGCTCAGGGACCTCCAACCCTGCGAACGGCCACTGACATGTCCCGTAGACCTCAGCTTCCCCTCTGGGGGAGGGATCTCTGACCTCTGACCTCGGTTCCGCAGGGCAAAGCAACAGGCAAAGATGGCTGAGTACTGCCGCTCCATCTTTGGAGACGCGCTACTCATCGAGCCTCTGGACAAGTACCCGGTACGGGAGCTCGGAGCGAGGGGGTGGCGTGGGGGCCAGGGTGCTGCGGACCCGGTCCAGGGCCCTGACTCGTCCATGCCTGCCCAGCTGGCCCCAGGCGTTCCCCTGCCCAGCCCCCAGGACCTGATGGGCCGTATCCTGGTGAAGAACAAGAAGCGGCACCGACCCAGCGCAGGTGGCCCAGACAGCACTGGGCGCAAGCGGCCCCTGGAGCAGAGCAATTCTGCCCTGAGCGAGAGCTCCGCGGCCACCGAGCCCTCCTCCCCGCAGTTGGGTAGGCCCCAGCCCGGCCCGCCACCCTGACTTGACCCCAGCCTCTGGCCTCATGCTCCAGGCGCCGTGACACTTCATCCCAGACCCCCAGCCCACCCTCCTGCCTCGCTGCGCGCCTGTTCCCACAACCGGCCTGTCTCCTCACCACCTGTCGGCTGGTGTGGGGCCTCTGACCCCTGACCTCAGGTGCACGTCTCACCGAGCTGCATCCCAACTCCTGACTCCCAACCTCAGCCTCTCACCTCTCAGAGCCTTCCCACAACCCGGTGATGGCTCTGAAGGCTGACCTCTGACCTCAGTAAACCACATCCCACACTGGGTGTGACCTCAGACCCCTAAGCCCGCATTGAGTTCACCTGCCCAGTTGGTTATCATTTCAGCTGACCTCTGACCTCTCACCCCTGACTGTTCACCTCACTATGCCCCCTCCTTAGACATGGCTCTGACTTACCCCTGACCTGTAACCTCTGTCTGTCATCCCTTACCCCGCTATTAGGGCTGTGGTATGCTACTTCCTGACTTCTCACCCCACTGAACCACCCTATCTGCCTCCCTGCTGAATATCACTCCAGACCTTTACC